>NC_092028.1:7945212-8288337 GCF_042242105.1 Pempheris klunzingeri
GAGCATGCTGGGAGAGTGCAAAGCATCTGGTCCAGGCTGCAGGAGACAGGCCTACTGGGCCGCTGCGAGGTACACACCACACACACACACACACACACGCACCACACATACACCCACCACACACACACACACACACACACACACACACACACACACCTCGGACAAAGTTTGCAAACAGGACCTTTGTGCTCATAGCACAGCTACGCCCACAATGATGTAATGTCATGGTTGGTACACACACTGCAGGCTATCCCAGCATGCACTGGAATACACTGCCAACATTCATCTCCCAGAGAAAGTGAGTGGAGGTAATGCCTTCATGGTGGCAGACAGATATTGTTTTATCATCATCATTCACCGTACATATGAAATTATCATAATTATTACTTTACAATAGCAAGTTGATTACGGCTTTTGCCAAATGTCCATTCTAATAGTTTTTGTCTTATGTGCCAATTTAAAACTCATTACTCAGTCTCTCTCTCCGTCTGTGTGTGTGAGCAGAGGATTCGTGGGCGTAAAGCATCTCTGGATGAGATCCAGTCTGTCCATTCAGAGTTCCACACTCTGCTGTATGGAACCAGCCCTCTGAATCGACACAAGCTGGACCACAAGAAGTTACTGGGTACCTGTCTTTCTGTCTGTCTGTCTGTCTGAAGCAATTTTTTTATTGTGCTAATTTTCATTTGTCAGTTATCAAACCTTTTCTGTCACTCTATATTGTTTAACTTCCTGGCCGAAAGAGTCCCATGTGGCCTTCTATTTAGCTTGAATGTATGAATTGAAGGCTTAAGTCTTCCACTCTACATGGCATTCTAGTTTACACATTAGACCTTTTAACCTCTACTCTCATTGGTCGTTTCAGGGCCAATCAGCCAGAAGATGTATGCCGTTCTTCCCTGTGGAGGAATAGGGGTGAGGCTCCTTCTCTGTCTACTCACCCGTTTGTCCATCTCAGTCAGTCTGTCTATATAGCTGTGTTTTGGCTCTGGTGTGAGCTCTGTGCTGCCCCCTCACAGGTGGACAGCGACACAGTGTGGAACGAGATGCACTCGTCGGCGGCAGTCCGCATGGCTGTCGGCTCAGTCATCGAGCTGGCCTTCAAAGTGGCAGCAGGCGAGCTGAAGGTAACGCACACACAGAAGTGCTGACAAGTGTACGCAGTTTTCTGAACCACATCATCTGACCTGTCCTTCACTCTGTGTCTGTTTTTGTACTAGAACGGTTTTGCAGTGGTGCGCCCACCAGGTCACCATGCTGAGGAATCCACTGCCATGTTAGTGCACCCACAAGATTTTTGTTACACAACTACCGATTTCGCTACATTACATTTTGAATGTGAGAATGACTAACATTTTGTACCCATTTTTATGTATGTGTGTCCTGTGTGTGTGTGTGTGTGTGTGTGTGTGTGTGTGTGTGTGTGTGTGTGTGTGTGTGTGTGAACAGGGGGTTTTGTTTCTTTAATTCAGTAGCCATCACTGCCAAGCTGCTGCAGCAGAAACTGGGAGTGGGCAAGATTCTCATTGTGGACTGGGTGAGTCGCACTGGCACACATGCACACACTCTCACCGAATTAGAAAAATGAGTTGGTGTGCACCAGTAAGTGTGATTTACAGGCCAGTTGATTCATTCTGTCCTCCACTCTGCCTGTTTATACTTGTGAAAAAAAAGGCCCAGCTGGCTCATTGGCTCGTGGCACTGGCCCATTTGGCCCAGTTTAACATCCACGCAACTCACAGGGAAAAGTTGGCGTGACTCACTACACATACAGACACCCAATCTAGCTGCCATGGTGGCAAATACTCTGCCGTTCCAGTTAGACCCTGAAGACTTATTGAGCATTGATACAGTACATGGTAAAAGCCTCAAACCTGTTGTAAATGTCCTTTAGTTTCATTGATATAATTTGACAGCTTAATATTTAATTTCCTTGTATTTTTCACTGAAGTTTTTTTCCATCTCTGTGTTAAAGCTATATGACATTCACTGTAAGGGAAAAGTGTTTTTTTTTATAGCTGCAGCATCCCATCAAATGGAAATATAGCACTTTTTCAGTGTTTTTGAACACTCAAATCCCTGTAACACTGCATCCACATACTCATACACTGATGGCAGGGGCTAACATGCAAGGTGCCAACCTGCTCACCAGTCGGAGAGACAAACCAATCCCACACACATTCACACGTCGAAGCAATTTTGGGTACCAGCTGTACCTGAGCCACAGCTGCCCACACTTGTGCATCATTTGCTAGACTCATTTGTTATGTTTGTGATAAACACTGTGGATTTGAACAACATTTGGCTGCACAACATGATTTTGTAATGCTTGACCCACTAGAAAGGCCTTAAAAGCCATTAAATAGATTTCCAGTAAAGCTGGCGGCTAGTTTGAAACGGCTAGACTGCATTTATTGATGTTAATAACCAGTTATTCTGACCAGACTGTTATGCAGGCAAAGAGACCTAATCTGGAACATTTATTGACCAAATACAGTGTGTTCAGAATGTCTGTATCGTACCAAAGCATTGACCTTCTCTCTGATGCCACTGTGACCTGTCACTGCAGGACATTCACCATGGCAACGGCACCCAGCAGGCCTTCTACAGCGACCCTAACGTCCTCTATATCTCCCTCCATCGCTACGACGATGGAAACTTCTTTCCTGGCAGCGGAGCTCCTGAGGAGGTATGCACACACACCACACACACAAAGTAGAGATGAGAATTCAGAAAAAAAGTTGAACCAGTGTCATATGTCCCATATTCTGAAAACACCCACAACCAAATTCCAAGTGATTTGTTGGTAATTTAATCTACAAATATTGTGTGTGTGTGCCATATTCTATATTCCTGTGACCAACTTTCACACACACAGACACACAGGAAGCCAAAGAAGCACAATATTAATAACTTTCTGTCTCTCCCTCTGTGCAGGTGGGATCAGGTGCTGGTGTTGGTTTTAATGTGAACATAGCGTGGACTGGAGGAGTAGAGCCACCTATGGGTGATGTGGAGTACCTGACTGCCTTTAGGTTTGTTTTATTCTATCCTAATCTTTTCAATAAATGTTTTAAATGCCGACGTTATTACTGAGGTCGAGGGAAAGACTGGAAGTAGACACTAGTAGTGCACAATGACGCACAGAAACCTCTGCTTTGTTGAAAATGTTCCTGCACTAAATATTTGCTCTTTTAATTCTTAAAGCCAGGGTTGGAGAAACTTGCAAGAGTAGCTAGATATTAAAGTGTCCAACCAAAAATATCCCACCCCTCCCCTCCCCTAGGCTTAACCTCCAAAGCCACCCACATGAATGCACTGGCTGACAAACATTACTGCTTGAGGACGAGTCCGTGACGGTGATGAGAAGACCAGCCGCTGCCGCTGGGTCCCTTGTTCTTTCTGTACACAACCGCTGACTGACAGTCTGTTCAGTCTAATAAATAAACAATCCTCTTGAATGCAACAGCTGTCGTGAACGTAACATTGCCTTCAGGTCACAGTTACTACTTAATGGGCTTAGAGGATGTGCTTTGTGCTAACAGGTTAGCTCCATGGATGTTTGATCATCCCACTAAATGAGAGCCTGTCATGCAGGTAGGCAGGTACGTATGCAGACAGGCTGATTGGATAATCAATTTGAATGAGTTTATTACAGGGCTGTGACAGACACAGGAGTGTTGTCTTTTATTTTCTTCATTTTCTGATTCTTGTCGGGATGTCGTGATCATTCCAATAAATATGACAAAAAGTGGTTCTAAAATAACTTGCTGATCTTGCATTTAAAGGATTTCTCCATGCCTTCAGGAAACAACATGATTTAAAATGTCCATATTGTGTGTGTGTGTGTGTGTGTGTAGGAGTGTGGTGATGCCCATCGCCCAGCAGTTCAGTCCAGATGTGGTTCTGGTGTCAGCAGGCTTCGATGCAGTGGAGGGTCATCAGTCTCCTCTGGGAGGATACAATGTCTCTGCCAAGTGTGAGTACTACACCGGTTACCATGGTGATCAGACCGACGAAATTTTTTTGCTCGTCCGATGATGTGATTGCCAAATAGTTTTAATTACTGTCTCGTAACTGTTATCGGTGTGTGTTGGCAGGTTTCGGTCAGCTAACACAGCTGCTGATGGGTCTGGCGGGTGGGCGCGTTGTTATGGCGTTGGAGGGTGGTCATGACCTCACAGCCATCTGTGACGCATCAGAGGCCTGCGTCTCTGCGCTACTGGGAGACCCGGTGAGAGAGAGAGTTAGAATGCCACTTATAATTATTCCTGTTTCAATTTCAAAACATGAACCATGGTAATCTTTCTCAACCTGGTGTTGGCCACCATCGCTGTGAACAATATGGAGGTATTCTACAGCCAGTAAGACAAGTATGACAGTCCTAAGTAAGCTTTGTGGTGATTTGCAGACAAGCAGCTGATGTAACTACTCAGTACAACTGTCTGATTGAACGTTAAAGGAACAGTCAACATTTTGGGAAATACATTTATTCGCTTTCTTTTCGACAGTTTGATGAGAAGATTGATACCAATTTTATGACTGTGTGTTAAGTACGGATCTGGAGTCAAGAGCTCAGCTAACTGATAAAGGCAGCAAAGGGGAACACAGTTAGCCTGGTTCTGTCCTAAATGGAAAGATGTGCCTACCAACACCTCTAAAACTCACTAATTTACATACTCATACATTAACTGATGAGTAAAATTTGCAATTCGTGGTTTTCGAGAGAGTGACCTGCTGGAACGATGTCTTAGCAAACACCAGCTGGGTGAAGTGACTGAGCACAGTTTTGTCATCACAGTGAGGCTGCCAAGTTTGGTGCCATCATGTCTTTTTATAGGAGCAAAAACCAAAGCCAAATTCATGTCATATGACAAAAGACCACGTTTCTGAGGAGATCAAGTGACCTGATACTATCACATCCACCACAGATGTCACTTGTTTGGAGAACTGTAGGAAGATTGAAATGATCTGAATGAATGACAGTAAATGATAGCGATTTTCCCAAAATGTTGAACTAATTCTTTAGACACAGCAGATCAACACATGCACATGAGACAGAAGCTTCCAGTCAGTGGTATCATAGTCCTCAGTGATGAGCAATGTGTTTGCTAGATAGATTTTACCCTAAAATAAAAGATAACAAACAAATAAAAATAATATAAAGTACAAAAGTTGATGCCATGCGTTTCTGTTAACACACTCTCTTTTTCTCTCAGTGTGACTCCGTATTTCAGTGGCCTCAGGAGAAAACATGTCCAAAAGCTTGGGCCTCATTGGAGAGAGTAATAGAGATTCAGAGTAAGTAACCCGCACACACATGTAGACAGAAGACAGACGCTTACATGAGCATGTCATGATCTTCAATTCACTTGCATTTCTGTCTTTCTCTCTGTCACTCTAGGTACACACTGGTCTTGTCTCCAGAGTTTGTCTCAGACGAGTAGCCACCCGCTATTGGATGGCCCGCTTGGGCCTCAGGGCCAATCGGAGGATGAGGCAGAAACAGTCAGTGCCATGGCCTCCCTTAGTGTTGATGTGGAGCAGTCAAGCTCTGTTCCTGATAGCACGGAAACCAGCAGGTAAGCAGAGCACTGTGTTAGGTCCACACTGCTTTTTCACACATTTAGCCTTTCTAGTATCCAAATGATGACATCACTGATCAAGCCACTATGTGATTTGCAATTCTATAATGTGCCGAATTTATAAGAGGCCCTAACACTGATCCTTGAGGTACGCTCATCACTTGAAAGTAAATTGTGAAAAAGGCAACACTATGTTACTTCAGTTACAGTGGCCACTATGGCTACAAGTGACAATTTTAACATAACACTTAATGCGTTTACAATGCTAAGCTTTTGTAACAGCAGCACAAGTGGAACACAGTCTTAAAGTCAACAAGATGTGTGGTATAGAACAATATTTACCTGAAGTTAGCTAACATTAGTTAACATTAGTCACCATCATCATTTTACCATATAATATTAAACTTGAGACTTATTTTTGATTAATTAGAATTTATTTATCTTGATGTTTGCTTTGCCCACAGGTCTACAGAGGAGCCAATGGAAGAAGAGCCTGTATTGTAGGAGGAGCTTAAACGAGAAACACACAAAAACTCCACATTCACCTCCTTCTGGCACCTCCTCTTCCTCTTCCTTTTCTTCTTCCTCCGCGGATTGGAATTGTGTTGTTTTAGAGGATTCCGGCTGTCTGTAGAGAACAGTTTGGAGGCAGGAGAAGGTGGGATCCGTGAAAATATGGACACATCTCTTTCCTACTGGTTCATTAGTCCAAGGAGCAGCAGACGACTTGTTAGCATCTCCACGGAAACCAGAGGAGGAGAGGGTCAGCTAGGAGACACGTCTTGTAACCTGTACACTTTACCACCTGCACAAAGCGCCACTGATTTTTTTTTTTTCCAGTCCCCCGATCACTCTCCTGTCTTTCTACTTTGTCCCTGCTCCTCTGTTTCCACAGCGGACCGATGACTGTGGAAAACCTGAATTTGAATCCTGTCAAAACAACGACAGACACAAGCAGACGACTTGTCTTCTTGTCTGTCTGTGTGTATCAGAGACACAGGCCGAGCGAAAGGAGGAATTACCTTTTTCAAAATGAGCAGAGGAGGAGGAGGAACTAGGTGCCTTTTCTTAAAACAAACCGTCCAATCGGAAACCACAAACACAGCACCTCAGCAAACAACCAGCCAATCAGGACTGAAGAAACACACTGATGCACACACACATACTGCTGTTTTTTCAGTCAGTCAGTTCATTTTTGAGTCTTTGTTTCTTCATCTGGATGCCTTAATTTGCTCTTATCTCACTAATTTAGCAAGAGAGACGGCGAGAGAGAGAGAATCACGAGAGTTGATATGACTATATATTCAGAAATGTATTAAAACTGCTAAGAATTGTATTTTTGTTCAGATGGTACACTATTCACACCGCATATTCCCAACAGACTGAAGAAAAGCTTCTTAAAGCCATCATTACACACTAGACATCCCCAGTAAAAATCTTCATTGAATATTAATGTAACATTAATAATAATAATATTCAATCAGACTTTTATGGGATCTGGTGAGTGTCTCAGGATCAGGCCTGTTATAAGCAGTATTCATTGTTTGAAACCGCATCACTTCAGAACACCACCTCTCTGTCACTCCTCTCTCTCTCTCTCTCTCTCTCTCTCTCTTTCACTCATTTTGGTTGAGAGTCATGTGACCTGAGCCCCGTCCCTTCTTCTCTGAGGGGGATTGTAGGATCGTGGCACGTTTTCGTCACCCCACAATGACCACCACATTCTTTCTTCCTTTGTTTTTTTTTATTTTTAATTATGATAATTCATGTTTGGTGTAAATACTGTCTCCTGTCCAGTTGCCCACGGTTACGTCACAGCAGACTCAGTGTGGTCACTTTTCTATATCTGTACATACATATATGTATAAAACACAAAATGCTTTCTCTTTTTGTATAAAAAAGACAAAATGATATTCTATATAAATATATATATGTAAACAGTGTTTTATCCAATAAGATTGGATTTATGAATATATTCTATTTGGAGATTTGATGTTTTAAGGTTTGGCTGTTTGACAGGCGGTAAGCACACGGTCTGATGACATCAGACCGCCATCTTGTTTGTTTGTTTGTTTCCAGATGTTGAGGATGTTCTGGATGTTGGCACGTAGTGGTTGTTGTTGGAGGCGAACAGCGAGCTGCGGTTCCTCTGGCAGGACCAGGCAGGCAGCACTGCCCTCCACAGGCAAACAGCAGCAACTACAGGGAAATAGATATTAAGGTCAAAGGTCACAACTGGTTGAATAGGCTGGTCCAGTGATGATGTTTTTGTAGTCCAACAGGAAGTTAGCTAGCCCCTCCATGGCTTGTGATATTCATTAGCCCTGAACGACGTACTACATATTACAGTTCTTAATCACCAGCTCCTGTAACATTGACATTTTAGTCAGCGACCGGCTCCACAAATGTGTTACAGTATCAATAATGTTGAAACTACAAACTCACCGGACGGTCGGCCATCATTTAGCCACATGTGAGACGGGGGAAAGACAACACGAGGCAGTTGTCCAGTAAAAGATGTGACTTACCAAAGGGAGCGGTACACAGCTAGTGTTTGCTTTACTTCCACGCTAGTTTTGAGCAGCAGAACCAGTTTTTGTACGCAGTATGTGTATTGTTTGAAAAGTCCATTGTACAGTGCACAAATGAAAAGAACTGAATTTTGAGTTCAACGTTGGTAACCTTTGTTGTTCAGGGTGTATTGGGTAGTTTTGTTTTGCTGTCATTTGTCCCACATTGAAGTGGCTAAGAAGTGAGCCCATCCGTGAGTTAATTTTTTCAACATTTTTGCTGTAACAACCTTTCTAACCCACTCAGTGACCACCATACACGGTGTGCTGTTCCCCAACCACTCTGTGACTGCCGATTCACATCGATGGAACCGTTCTGTTGTGTGATAAGTCAGCATTGCTCACACTAGGCCAAAAGCAGAAATCAATTGTAGTGGCATGCCAACATTTGGCAAACCTTCGGAGAAAACTTGAGGTCTTTTTGCTCTGGTGCTATTTATGTAAATTCAGTTCTTTTAGCTTCACGCTTATGCTACACCAACCACTTGGGGGGAGAAAACACACAAACATATTTTTAAAATGGATGAACGGGGTATTAAAAGGTTTGTTCAAGCACACAGAAGTCCAACCAAAACTCCATACGCATCCCATCCACTGTTGGCGAGCATGGCTCAAACATGCCAACTGTGTGTGTTCATTTGTTGCTCTCAGCTGTCTGTGAGCGCTTCAGGCCCCCTCCAACCTCACATCATTTCCCGCCATGCTTTCACTTGGCCACCTTAAAGTGCAGCTTCAGAACTGGACCACTCTATTATCCACATCTCTAGAAACTAGACTGAGAAACACAGTAAGCCAACTCTGCCGGACACAATGCTGAACCTCACTAAAGTCCGTTTCCCAGGACCCTCTGTGGTGCAGCGGGTGTTGTAGCTCCCGCTGCTACCTCTGGGTCCCATCTGTTCTAAGCAATATAAACACTGATCGGTCAGGAGAACTACAATGTCCAGCTGTAGTGCTGCCATGGCAACACTGCAGACAGCATCACAGCTTACATCGTCGTTGCAGCTCCCTCTAGTTTTTACACGTGTGGTTGAGTGCTGCTTGTGTATCATCTGTCAGGTGGAGTGGACAGAGTGGTGATTGATTTATTGAGCTGTGTTTCCAGACGGTTCAATGTAGTCTTTTTGTACCAATGTAAACACCAAGGCCATTTTGTCCATAATAACAGTAATCAGTGATCGCAGCGCCTCGTTATGGGGGTAGAGTGTTGGAGTTGGCTGGATTGGTAACTCAAGAGAGATAAAAAAATTGACGTCTGAGCTCGGCTGGAGGATTAAAACAAACAGCTGTGGTGGGACGAGATTAATTATAGCAATTTATATCACCCCAGTAAAAATGCCTTAACATTTTCTCTGCTATTGATTGAAATCACCACCACAGAGTCATGGAATCAGATTCTTTATGGAAGAATTTGGCTTTCCCCCCTGTGTCTGCAGTAACACCTAGTGGCCATTAGAGGAACTGCAGTTCAACATGTTTTCAACATTGAGCGTTCATTGTGGTTGGTCACAGCTTGGGCCTTATTTTTGTAGTTTTGGCCATCATTTCTGTAAATGACAACACTGCATTCAGCATGTTGATCTGGGAATGTAATAACTTTTGTAGAAGGGGCAAGAGACGCAAAGAAAACCCCAACTTTACTCACCATAGCTGTTCCCAAAATGTTTCCCGTCAGATGAAGCGGTTTACATCAGCTGTTCCCAACCCTTGTGACACTTTAAAGAGAAGCAGTGACTGTGTGTGTCTATGAGTTGCCAAAATTCAGTCAAAGAGAGATTTTCAGATTGTTTCATTTTAAATAAAATCTTAAGAGGTCTGAAACAAGCCAAGTTCATCATAATAAGAAGAAGCGTAGATTAGAGAAAAGCTTGGGGGAAAAAATGTAAAAATGCCCTGGAGAGTTATTTTGGATAATATTTTGGAGATTTTAAATGTTCTTACTTGCCTACTGTCTCACAAACACTCACATTCATGTGTTTGCCCGTCGGACAAAACTGGATTAGCATTCAACAGAGTGGACGACAGTCTTTCCAAGACCGACAGTAAAAGCCCTCCTCACTCAGTGATCGGTGATTCTCCACACAACTGCTCCTGCTTTTCATGTGTGCAAACACCATGAATGGCTGCGAGGAAGAGGTTGCCAAACAGTGTGCACCGTCCTCCTGAATTACAGCGCCTCACCCCTCTCTCCCAAAACAATTCATTTTGGAACACGGCCCGGCCTTTTGCTGTAGCAGTGATGCTGTGGTTCGACATTTCAGCAATCGCTTTAATGAGTTGTTCTAATGAACAGAAATGAGTGTGCCAAAACCACAAAGACAAGACTGAAGTAACAAACTGAGCCGACGCAAAAGCACAGAGAGGCCTTTTTCACAGCAGTGGGAAAAGCACAGGTTTTAGTAACATGACTTCTGTCCCAGTGAGCTGTGACAGCATGTACACCCCCACCCTCAACTAAACTAGCTAAACTGAAATCTGCATTCATTCATTTTACTATTATTTACCCCTTTCCTGTTCGGTCACAATGTGTTCTGTGAAAAAGGCCTTAGTGAGTCACTTCTGGATGGTTTGTACAATGAACAGAGGGGAGGGGGTGGGGGCACCTTCAGAACAATCAGCACCACCCGTCTCTAACCCATGCATTTAAAACTCCAACATTCAGAGCACTGACAGCCTGACGGTTTGTGTCCTGAGGGTGAAGAAACCTCCCCAGTCCAGAGGCTGACACAGCTGTACTGTTGCTACCACACACACACACACACACACACACACTCACACTATTTTGCTACATGAGTTGATACTGTATATTTCTTTATATGTTTGATACTGTGGTGTAAGTGTAGTGTCCTGCTATGATGCGGTGGGGGTGGGGGGGGGAATTTTTGGACTCTGGGTGGGACGGAGGAGGTTCAGCCTCAGTGTGACTGTCACCTTCTCTGTCTCTCTCTCGCTCTTTTACCTCCTTCTGCTTTTAAGGGGAGAAGCCCCCTCTGTTACCTTTCTCTCGTTGGGCTCGTGACTGAAAAATTGGAAAACGCCGTTTTTGTTGGAACTGATCACAAGCACATTCCTGACTATTCTCCGTCTGTGCTGTCGTTTTATCCAGATTCTTTCCTGTTGAGACAATACAACATGTGTCTAGTTCTCGCTGACTCACATGTATATAAAGTGCATATATGTGTACACATGTGCAATACACGCTATTTGAGCAATCTATTACTGTGACTATTATTGATGATGATACTTGTCCCTTTTTTGAACTTTCAGCCCGTTTTTTCTTCTCGTCCTGATTTCCTGTTGATGAATTGTGTTGCAAGAGCTTAAAAAGGGAAAGTGACTCTTGTGATTCTTCACACTCAATTTAATTTCAGGGGTTTGTGGACATTTTAATTAAGCCCTTTTTTATTACTCTCACTGTAATGTTGTGACGTTGATCCTGATTATCTGTTTCTTTGTTTTTTTTTTAAGTGGGCCTGTTGTTAAACTTGTCTGTTAAAACTCAATAAAGCAATTCACCGACTTCCTGTTGCATTTACTCATAACCTGTCCAAAAGTAACAAAGGTGTAGGTGTAAAATTAAAAGTTTATGTGCATTCCTACACAGGATCTTAGTCAAGACTAGAAATACTAAGTCATGATTCTGAATGTAATCTGATTTACTCAAATCAAATTACATTACAATTACGTTACAAATCTGAGTTTATCAATTAAATATCTTTGGGTTGAGAACTTCTGATTGGAAGCATTTGCTACTGCAGTTTCAAAAAAAAAAAAAAAAACCTCTTAATAGTATTGAGGAAACAATTTAATGATGAATTTAATTAGAATAAATATGTGAGCTGAAAGGGAATTCCAGCTTCATTCCTAAATCGGCTTGGATCACTGAACAATTTATACACAGCTTATTTCATACAAAAGGAAATCACGTTGTGTCCCAAAGAAATACAGTATTTCCACACAGGGAGTCTTGCAAGTCCTAAACATTCAGCTCTCGGTTGCAGAAGGGAACTCACTGAATCGTCGCCTCCTGCTGACGTTTTTTAAAAACAAGGCCACGGTTTTCTGAAAAAGTCCCCACATGCTGGAAGTGAACTTGAACATGTCGTCAGTCGATGTGCTCTAGCTCTCCGGGGAGTAGATCTTGATGAGGTGTTGCAGTTCGGAGGGATAGCCAGTTAGCGGGCAGCGGCGGTTGGCTTTCACATACATGTAGATGCAGCGGTAACAGAACACAAAGCCCGAGGTGGACAGCACCGTGGCGTTTGTACGAAGCCCCCGGCACAACGGGCAGTTCCTGCTGTCAGAGCCAGGCAGGGGCTCTTCGCTGTGATTGGCTGTGATGGATGGAGAGTCCCGGCAGCTCTGCTCCTGCTGCAGGTGGAGGGGGGGCGGAGGAGCAGGCAGGGAGGTGAGGGTTTTCACGGTGCTCTGGTTCTCCGAGGAGTACCACCACTCCAGGAACTGCAGGAAGAAGACGCCCAAAGACAGGGAGGTGGAGAGGGACAAGGCCACGCCCCTCGCTGCCTGCGACATCAACCACCACGCTTTCTGTGTCAGGCTGCAAACAGAAGAGCAATGCATTGTGGGTAATGGGATCAACATCTTTGTCTGGCTTGTAGCCACCTGCAATAATATTTTCTTCATTTTCTTGCTCTCTTTGGGCTTTTGGAAGTAGTTTTTTTGTCCTGATTTAGGTTTCTTAGATAGACTTTGCTTTTAGGTTACATGCAAATCACTCCGACCCAACATGCATCCAACACTAACTGTCATCATCTATACATTTAAGTGCCTGACTGGGGCCAGATGAGACTGAAAGTGGGGCAAAAAATATTGCTCTCCATTTGGAGAAAGACAGAAATGTTTCAACTCTTGCCACCATTAATTTAGCACTAATATCAAACACACACTTTGAATGTACCTCGCAGCAGCTGGGATGCCAGTTTTGTTGGTCTTTAATTCCATATCTCTGATATCTTGAGCATTTAGTCGCGCCAGTCTGACCCTGGCCAGCAACAGCAGAGGATTATGGGTCTTGGCGACTCCAAAGACAAAGAGCAGCTGCTGGCAGAACACCCAGGCCTGCCAGGCTGAGCTGACATAAGGGTATGCTGCCACGGCCGCCCGGTACAGCCTCCGGCTCCTGCTCTGCGCCAGGCGGATGGAGAAGTCCTCTTCATCCCTCTGCCACGCCAGTGTTGCCTCTAGCTTGGCCCGCAGGTACGGAACCAGGCACAGAAGAAGAAGAGAGCGCCAGTGTGACTTCCTGTGCAGCCCGAGGTGGACAGGAAGTCCCCGCCCTCCGGAAACTCTCTTCAGGCCGTAGAAATTCTCTGAAAAGGAGGCGCTACAGTGGGACAGGAAGTGGTTCTGGAGGAGAAGGTCCAGCAGCAGGTACAGCTCATCAAAGCAACGCCACAGGAGACCAAAACGGGACGGGTTGGACTCTGCCAGAACCTGAGAAGGACACCAAGGAAGATCAAGTAAATACCCACACATAAACAGTAACAACAGACACAGTGATGAGCTCTACAGCATTTCTTCACCGATCACCTTGACAGCATGCCTCAGCGCCGGTCTCACCGCCTCCATCAGAGACTCCTGCGCCAGGACCTCAAACACTGACGGCTGCTCGTTCACAGCGGTGGAGGTCAGATGGGCTCCGGCCTCTGCCATGACTGCTGCACCATCACAACACAGGGACTTTTAATTTTACAGCAGAAGTGGACAGACACTGAAACACTAATGTCAACCTCCAATAAATGGATCTAAATGAGCTATATGCATTTCCTATTGACATTTACAGGACCTATTTTCTTATAAACACTTTAACTATCGTTTGCATCAACACTCTGCTACACTATTTTACACACCAAGGTTGTTTCATATCCTAAACACACAGGCGGAGGTATACTGTTCATACAGTGAGTGGTTAGGTTGTATCTTACAGGTCATGTTACTGTTTAGCTAACTGCCGTTGTTTAGCAAGTATTGACATAACCCAGTAGCTTTCATGCTAAGTTGACAGTAGTAGTTAGACAGTAGAAGACAGAGGTGGTTAATAATATGTGCAGGTGGTGTTATTTATGCAGCCATGTGGTCTACCTTCGCCAACTTAGCTTCCTCTGCTAGCTGTTAGCTGTAAATTAGCAGGACTACGTCGCAGAAATTTCCTGGCGTCTCCTTCGTCAACATCACACGCTCATTTAAAAACTCCTCACGCTGCTCTGGACTTTACAGCAAAAAAAACAAAACAGAGACACAGCTCGTCTGTCACTCCTCTTCCGGTACCGGACGTTTGCAGCGCAAATATGAACCGTTCACAACAACCGCCACTTCCGCACTCGCTCCTCAGAGCGCATGCAACGTCATGACGCAGCGTACGTCTTTCCGGCCGCTCCATCAGTCGTCTTGTTTGGGAAAATCCATCATGAGAACATGAGGAGGGCGCGTTATGGAGGAAGAAAAGAAGCCTGGTGTTTACTGGAGGATTAATAGTTGTCTGTTAGCCTAACAAGTAGTTTTAAAACTCTTAGTCTGTCTGTGCATATGTTGATCTGGGTGGGAAGTTGTAAGTTGCTGTATAGAATAAAATAATTGACCTTACAGGGATACATTTGAATTTAACTGAAAATGCAAAATGTGAAATCAATAAAGATAGATAAATAAATGAATAGATAAATACATAAATAATGAGACCACATTGTAAACCATATTCAAGGACTTAAAGGTCAAAGACAGGGCAGACACAGATAATAACAGTAACACAGGATCTGCTCATGTTGTAATCTAAAGAGAGAGAGTCAAATTTCCCAACAGATCTGAAATCAGTCAGAATAACAAGACCAACCAGCATGCAGTGAGCCTGGGGATTCGGGGCATTTTCACACTTATCCAGCCATGGATTTGACATTTCCAATATTATATTCGAGCAAAGATGATGATTCAAAGCAATATCTGGAATATGATTTGTAACTCTAAAAACAAAAACACAAAAGCCATCCTCAAGACAGGGCTTGGAGATTAGGCCGAAATGCTTCAGCTGACACACAGTAAGGTTGGTGTTGCCCGTGGTTTTGGCCCCCTGGGAGCCCATGACAAGTGTCTGCTCGGCCTGGTCGTAAATGAGACCAGCACTGATGCTGACATGTGAAATTTTGGTTGGCAAATCAGCTCTTGTTTCGTTTATTTCTCTGTCCGTCTGTCAAACACACACGACTCATCTTCAAAAGATGTTAGCTTAGTTTTTCTATAATATTAAAGTCAGTGAAACAGACATCTGGAGAGACGCCAAGGCTCCCTAGTGGTATTAGTGGGAAACCAGAGGGAGGGGGCCAGAGGCCGAGACATGATAAAAACATCAGATGAGCTGCCAGAGTTTAGTGGATGAGAGGAAACATTTGGCGATTGGAGAGGATAAGAGGATTACTGACACAGCTGACTGTACTGAGAGTCTCCATCATCACTCTGTCTTCGTTTCTCTCGCTGTCCATCGTCTCCCTGACATCCAGTGAAGTCAGAGGACATATAGAAGTAGATGATCCAGTATGGAGACTTTCATCAGCAGAGGAGGTGAGTGTAGGAGAGGGAGGCTTAGACCTCTGAGGAGATATTTGCATCATTTGATTGTTGCTTTTACACTTAACTTTGTGTGATTTTCACTGTAGTCCGTTTTTGTCTTGAAAATGTAAGAATGCACCAAATAGTGTTGAGCCAGGGAAGAACACTGCAGTGAATAAGAAAGAAACGCTGGAATACTAGTCTTGCTTCCATGCTATGTTAGTGAGTGCATACAAGACATACTCGCTGAATTAATCCGTTCTGCTGTGCCGCTCTTAATGACTGTGATTATGTAATTACATTTTCATGGGAGAGGAAGGAATAAATCGGATGAAAAATCCTTGCTAAAGACAAGTCTAGCAATAATGAGAAAGATTTAAAAGTAAGTCAGTTATGTAATGATGAAATGTTGGTATTTGATTTTAGAAAGCATGTGCTCTTCTCAGTAAAGAGGTGAAAAATGTAGTTTTCAGGAAAGAAAAATGGTGGAAAAATCCGAGGTGTCGTGACATTAGTGCTTAAATACTGATTAGACTATCTGTTGTTTATGTACGTGGCTTTCTACTGTATGAAAGGATTATGGGTTATTAGGATAGAATGATTTTGGTGTCAGTGTTAGGAATGGTTAGTGGTTTTGTTAAGGCGTATCTTATTCTTCAGTCATGATCAAATTAAAAACGATAGCGGGTAAATTTACATTATGTCCCCTTTCTAGAAGTTTAGAATTGAAGAGTTGAAGGTAGATTTCTCCATCACTGTTGGGGCGAGAATGTATTTATTCAGTACTTAAAAGCTAATCAGATAGAACAGTCAAATCAACAACTTTTGACAACATGAAACTACTGCAGAAAATAAAATTACAGCCTTACTTGAAATTTAAAGTTGCACCGAAATGATGAACTTCCTCATCAACTCTTTATTTTATGTCAGCTGTAGAGAACTTTTTCATCGTTTCGGTTTGCATCCCTCAAACTCTGCCCTCAGCCAATGTGCTCTGATAAATCCTGATGAAATAGAGACAGAAAAAGTTAGTTACTATCCGGTGAACATAGTAGTGGAGTAATTAGCAGCTATAGAGCAGATGTTTCCCTCAACAGTTGGTGAAGACCAAAAGCTAAAAGGAGAATGAATATTGGACTCTAATTACTCTGGTGGCCAGAAACACACACGTTCTGGGCCTTCTGGGTGTGTAAATAGGCAACATGTCTAAAACACTTGCCTTAATTCGTAAATGTTGTGTGTTTTAGCTTGTTCTGCTGCCCCCAAGTGGATAAAAAGACAATTAGTGCAGCTTTAAACATCTACTAGATCAACTAAACAGGCTCCACTTGACTGATTTAAATGTAAACTAAAATCTTGCTTTCTTATTTCCAGCTGCATCTACGCTGACTGCACGGCTTGGTGAAGAGATCAGCAGAATTCAGCTTTCCGCATTTAAACTACTCCTCTGAACAAGCTGCCCTCCCTCTCAGTCCCTGAGGAAATATGTGTCTCTTTTCCCTGGCCCTTCTCTTCTTCCTTTATGCCTTTTATTCCCCCCCATCCTTTTTTCTGTCCGTCGAGTGCTCACGGTTGTGTCCACACCAGTGTGTTTGTTACGAGCACGCTGACTTGGTTGACTGCCGTGGCCGTGGGTTCGAGCATGTTCCCAGGGGCCTCCCTCATGGCACATGGCTGCTGGAGCTGGGGGGAAACAATCTGAGTGAGATTGGCACCCGAGCCTTCACAGGACTGTGGTCCCTGCGGGTGCTGGTGCTGACCAACAGCCAGATACAAGAAATACAACCACAGGTAGGAACAAGGGGGTGGAGGAGCTTAAAAAGGGGCAAAATCTTACAAGGAAAATTCCTGAAAATTGCACTGGACACATTTGGGAGCCATGTGCAAGTTGAAACTCTGAAAGGATTTGAAGTGGCAGTTGAAGTGTCATCACTTAAAGCTGTTAAAGCACAAAATGGAAAGTAGCTGCGCTGCCATCTGAAGAGTAAGAGATAAAAGTTGGAAAGTTAGCTGACTTGTAAACACCGAAAGCATTTGAAATGCCATTTGAAGAATATGGCGTAAAAGCACTGGAAGTGTCAGTTGAAGCGGAAGCACTGCGAAATGAAAACAATGGAGTTCACACATTCAGTGTAATCACTGAATGCAGCTGAGCTCGCATTTAAGTACAAAATGAAAAGCAACTGAAATGTCATGTTGAATTTGTCAGTACAAGTGTAAGCCATGAAAGCAGCTGAAATGCCACATAAGAAGAACGAATAATGAAAGCAGTGGAAATGCAAGTTGAAGTGGAAGATATATAGATCTGTATGAAAGTGAGAGACAAAAGTAGTGCTCCCATGCAGTGGATCTAAATGTCATGGGGGGATCTTCCAGCTCTGGCTCAGCAGGTGACAAGGACTCTTCGTTGCCGTAAAGGGAGGATGAAAGGTGTTTGTGCATGTAAAAAAAAGAGTGTTACTAAAATGTGTGCCTCTCTCTGTCTTTCTCTTTCCACAGGCATTTTTCTCTTTGTCCTTCCTGGAGAAGCTCGACCTCAGTTGGAACCAGTTAACATCTCTGCCTGTCGACTTCTCGACCAGTCTGTCTGCTCTCAGAGAGCTGCGACTGGAGCACAACAGCTTGCATCATTTATCTGGATACAGGTGCGTCAAGTCCATCTCTCCTCCACCATCATGTTCCATATTCTTACAGCATCAGCATCCATCTCCCCAGAGCAGGGAATGATGGGTAGGAATAGTTCCTCACTGTTCAAACTGGTAAACAGAATTCCATGTGCTTTACTTATGATGTCTTTGTGTGAATGAATATCTTCCTCCTGACCTGATGTTGGTAGAATTGAAATGTTAAGCCCAGACATCTCTGCAAACTCATTCTTTTGGTCTTTTCCCAAAGCTTACGACCATTGATGAGGAGGTCTGCATTTCGATCTCATGGTTCATTATACCTTTGTCTGTGACATACTTGCTTTGCCGGGCACAAATGTTAAAATTCAACACTGCAAACATCTATTAGGGATGTAACGGTACACAAGAGTCACGGTTCAGAATGCACCTAAGTTTTGGTTCGCTCTACTCATTCATAAATGAGTTTACACAGACTAACCTGACTTCAGTTCATCAGTGTTGGCATATCGTTTGATGCTAATTGCTGTCTATTTTCACTATAACTTACAGGGAAACCATAGTGCTCCCATGCGGTGGATCTAAATGTCATGGGGGGATCCTCCAGCTCTGGTCTCTCATTTGTGCTTGCCATACAGATGGCAAAAACACTGTGTAAGCTTGGCTAATGTGGCTAGCTGGGCTAAACCAACGAGCAAGCTACAGCCGACAGACAATGACTGGTTCCATTTGCACAAGCAGTAGACCGAAATCGATTATTAGGACAGTAATTGTTTGGTTCAGAAGGCGCATCGAACTGAGGAAGTCACATAATGAACAGAATGTACTCTTCCAAACGGTTTGGGACAAATACACATACCATTACATTACCCTAATAACTTCAGCTATTGCATTATCTCCAGTACTATGACATCATCCAGGAAGCTTTATTGCTCCTCCCAGCTTAGTATTTTGGTTTTCAGACCTGCAACTTTGCTGTTTTGGTTCACTCCCTTGGCTCTTATAGGGTAGCTTTTGGCTGTTGTACAAGAAAGTGAAGAAAGTGGTTTCTCTGGAGTTGGTAGAGACCAAAAACAGAGAGGAAAAGAATGAATATTGGACTTGCATTCGTCAGGTGGACAGAAATGTTGGACAATAATGTGACTCTGTGTCCGCTGCATGTGTGAGTAAGCTAACGTGTTTGTCATATCTAACTATAAAGGAAGTAATCTCATCCTTTGCATATCGCAAGTACCATTTATCTATTCAACTTCACACAGGCAGGTATATTGCTGAGGTCACACCACTCGTTCTGCAAGAAGAAAGTTACAGTAGATGAACCAAGAGACAGCCGTATTTAGCACATGTGGATTGAGCTTTGTGTCTGCCTGCCTTTCATCCCTTAACTTTCCCTGCCTCCCTCTGTCAGCTTGGAGTATCTAGACAACATGGAGAAACTGGACGTCAGTTATAATCAGTTGGTGTTGGTCAGCCCCGGTGTGTTCAGGGGCCTCTCCAGGCTCAGACAGCTCTACCTACACAACAACAAACTGACTGTGGTTCAGCAGGGGAGCCTGGATATGCTGCCTGGACTGGAGGTGCAAACATGACTGTTGAAATGACCCTGCATGTACACCAGGTTGCCCATATGCCAAGTCTGTCTGATTACCTGTCTGTCTGACTGTCTAGGTGCTCCAGCTGAGCAACAACAACATCTCTCAGATAGACGGCAACGCTCTGGCTCCCCTTTACAGCCTGGCAGTCCTCGCTCTGGAGGGAAACAACCTGCATCACCTCAAGTTTAAGACCTTCATCAGCCTTCATACGACAGCGACTCACATCCAGTTGTCAGGTTTCTAGTATCACTGCTACTGTTCCCCACGTTCACCTTGTGTTAACATTTGTTGTTGATCAAGTGAAGTGTCTCATTTTATTCTCATTTCCAAACATCATAATCAGGAAAACAAAATATGGATTCTACATCCGTGTTCATGCATCTCTAAACACGTAAACCCCATTTCTGCCAATCACGCTTGGTGCAGGCTGTGATGATGAACGAGACTCCTGTGCATGGCTGTTGTTCTCTCATGTTTTTTTTTTTTAAAGAGAACCTGATCAGTACAAATTCACAAAACTGGCAGCCACACTTAATGAACGCACCAGTAAGCCCATTTATTTATTTTTTTTAAATTAGCTTAGGCCTTAACTTTTTTCATGCAGGATGAGAACAGACTTCCAGCTGTGCTGTCTTGTAATTTGATTTTGTAATGGTGGGCTATTACAAAAATTGTCACACTGATGTATTAATGGACACATACGCCCTTTACATGTGTCATATGCATCATAGTTACACCAGCTTGCTTTAAAATAAAAAAAAGATACATAAACTAATTTAAAAAAACACTGTTGTGGGTAGGTCTGTAGGCACGTCAAAAAGTTTAAAAGAAAAGTTGTTTAAATGTGTAAAAATACAAATTTATGTTTAGATTTTTGCTCAGTATATGATCATTTTAAGCCTGTGGTACAATAGTTTCACTTCCCATCTGGCAGCGCTGCTATCTTAACAAGAAGCCTAAAGAGACACTGAAGCTACGATCAATCACAGCACATGATGGACATGTGGCAGGATGTATCATGGCTGTGGGCTACTTTCCTATTGTTTGTGGCATGTGCTGTGTCGGCTACCAGATGGCAGATATTATCTGACAGGAATGAACATCTCCTACCCCCCCGCCAGCATGAGCAATATGAACAAGGCCAGATGGCATCAGGAATGATAGTGTGCTTAAATGCACATTCGGTTCATGGCCTCTCTCTCATCAGTATTAAGGCCCAGTATCCCACCCTGACTACCACTCCTGACACTTAGTGCTTCTATGTAGGGGATTTTGTAGAGTGTATCTATCTATCTAAATATAATCTTAATGATTCAGATTCAGATTGCACCTTTAAAAAAAGGACAAACAAACTGTCCTTAAAATGTAAAATGTTCCATTTGTTTTTTTCATACATGTTGTAATATGAAATGCACAGTTAGCTGAAGTAAAATATGGAAAATTCCAATGATTAAAATGATAATCTTTGAATTACTAGATTGATTTTCACTTTCAGCTTTCCTGTTGCTCCACCAGGTAACCCATGGAGCTGTGACTGCGATCTGCATCGTGTCTTCAGTAAGATCTTGCACGTCCGCCACCTCCACATCGACGACTACCGCAATGTGACATGTCAGGACCCGCCGCAGCTCACTGGGGCCTCGTTGGCCTGGGTGGACAGCCAGCTGTGCATCGCAGAGACCGCCACCGTACTCGTCATCACCATCACCGTGCTGGTCACTGTGGTGGCGGCCTTGGTGATGGCCGAGAGGACCAGGAAGAGGAACCATGGGAAGAACTGGGACACTGAGTCGCAGACGCAAACTCAGAGTTCGTGAGAGCCTGAGAGATGATAACAGAATGACAGTGAGAGAAAGAAGAGACCTGTAATAATGGAGAGCCTGTGACGCCAAAGAGTGAACTTCTTGGCATGGAGCATACAAGATGGCTGCCACGAATGGACGATTATTTGAATGGACAAATTCCCTTCTTCCTCTGCTATTCAAACAGGCCAGAGAGTGTAAACTGTAACTGTGGTTTGAGTTTTTGCTCACATGTTTTACTATACGGCAGTATAGTTCCCACACCTTTAAAGATCCTATGTCTTTGAAATGTTCTTTTCTTGGTCAAACATGGAGCAGTTCAAGAGAAAATAGAAGCAGGCTATGTGTGGTTTCAGTCTCGTTTGATACCATCATTTGGAGTCCCCCAAGTCAGAAATGTTCAAATCCTACAGATATAGGAGCATTCATTTAAATGTATTTGTATGTGCATGCAGCATTATAACAGCTATTTGAAATTAATTTAGCCAATTATCTGAGGCTCATTTAATTCTATTCAAATCCAAACAGCAAGTAGAAGTTTCAAATAGTCCAACACCGGTAACTGGTAAAGACAATCCATCAGTGTGAAAAATCAGAATGAAACAGAAATGAAAACTAATGCAGGTTTGCAGTTGTTGCTTTCTTTACCTGTTTTTCTGTTTCAGAATATTGTAGCTGTGAACAGGAATTTACTGCAAATAATGTGGTAAAAGCTGGATGCTGGAACATGCTCTATTTGTGCTGCTCTATATTCTAGGGCTGGGTGATCGTTTAAAGGGGTATTCCACGGATTTAGTATTGCACTTGAAGTTGAGGGTACATGTGAGAGACAGCTTAAAAAAGAAAAGAAAAAAGAAAAACACTGGAGAAAAGGCTGAGAAATCCTTACTGATGGTCCCTTCTATCGGCCAAACTCCAAAGACACTAGATCGTACGTTTTCCATAACGCAACTAGAATCTCTTACCAGATCCTCAATGCCTGATAAACACACATTCACCAGGCTTTTTGCCAAAATAAGTTTAAGTTGCAAGCTAATCCGACATAACCAGGATGACATCACTATAACATCAGCAGGACTAGTAAACTTATGACAAATGAACTGACCCTTAGGTGTAAAATCAGTGAAGCGCCCCTTTACTATTATGGTTGATAGATTGGGTCATTTGAATCATATTTTGATGATATGATCTCGTCATGATTTACAAATATTTTTAGAAATACATCGCTATCCTTGCTATCCTTAATAATACTAAAATGATTTCAGCTACATCACCCAACCCTTCAATAAACTGCTCCATTATGGCCTGTAATTCAACAGGTACTTAAATATTTTGAATATTAGTAAGAGGATGGTGAACTGTGGTTGTGTATGAGCAGACTGTCAGTCAGTGTGTGCTTGTAACTTTGCACCCTCATTGTAACTTTACAGCATCACTAAAGACATTTCTGATTAGTGTTAGCTTGCTTGTTTTTTTGCACATCTGCTGACCCTCACGCCAAGCTCTCTTTAAGTTTCAACAACAAAAGTGAATAAAAATCTCAGCGCTGAAGTGCTTATTTGATCACCTTTGACACCTTTAAAGAAGAGGGGGGATGTGGTGTGGAAATCTGGGCCCTGTGATGATGCAGTGTCAGTGGCCTCCACTTCTGTTCCATTCTCATCCATTTAATACACATTTAATCACCCTGAGCACATTTTTGAAACGCTAAGTATTTTAGCCCACTTTCCTCTACATATTTTACACTTTCACTGTGCGATATCTTTTGGGACTGTATGAAAATTATGGGAATTGGAGGAGTATGCATCATTAAAAAGAAGGTTAATAAGTAATAATGAATTAAATTAATAATAATTTATATGTTTTATTCAATATTTGACCCCTTAACAACATCTCAAGCTACTATAACAGTGTTCAATTGGTACAACTCCTTTAACCACTAATAATAAAAAGACTAAGCTAAGCAAAACAGAATTTAATTTAAAGCCCTGTGATTGGCTGGCGACCACTCCAGGGTGTACCCTGTCTCTCACCCGAAGTCAGCTGGGATTGGCTCCAGCTCCCAGACCCTAACGGATAAGCGGTATAGATAATGGATGGATGGATGGATGGATGGATTTAAAGCAAACATTTATATGGTTTAGGGACAGAAGTGCTTTTTGGTGATACAACATTCAACTACCCACACATTTATCCCTACAGTCAGACAGACAGTGTGCAGCAGGGACAGAGGTCTTTATGAGGACACCACAGAGGATTACTGCCAGACTGATGGAGGGGAAGGGAATGAGAGAAACGCGGTCCTATTAAGGTCATAGGCCAAATGTCAAGACGATTACTGCTGGACTGGAATATATTTATGAAATGGTTGGTTTTGGGGCGTATTAAAGAGGGAGAGATGGAGGTCAGACAGGCCTGTTATTGTCACACATCATTTCATATTCATTAAGAATGGAGATGACTCTCTATTTAGTAGTGCACTATTTATTGTTTGCCATTTTATGCCAGTGAAAATGATGTGAAATGACATGTCAGTTTACTGCTGGCTACTGTGTTTGCTGTGGAGCATCCAGTCTATAGGGAGTAGTGAGTGAGGGGAGCGATTTGGGACACAGCCCAGTAAAAACCTGACCACTGACCACTGTTGGGCAAATTACTTGAAAGCTGTAATCACTGACTCATTACACTTAACCCATTGAGAAGTGATTGTATCCTTATGAATTACTTAGCAGTATTTGGCTGTTGGCTGTGCCTCAGTGAAATGCTGAGGGGAAGGTCAGGTCTCATCATGAATGGAAACAAATTCTCTTTTAGGTAACAGGTTTTAAATGCTGAGCAGAACAGAGTGGAACAAAGGGGATTAGAGGGAGATTTACTTCACAGTGACTGCCTGAGAGCAGGGGCGTGTAGCTAAGCGGAAAGCACCCGTTGTTTCTAGTGAAGTTTAAGGGCATAACTCAATTTCATCTTGACTTCCTTCCTTGGACATACTTTCTGCGTTCCATGTTCGCTGACAGCGTGTAAATGTACCACCTGATGTTGTCTGCTGTCTTTGTGTGAAATGCATCGATTCTAGTCTTCAGCAGCAATACAGCCAGTTGAATACTGCCTGTAAAAGCTGATTTTTTTTCCAAACACATCAGAGGTTTTGACCAGTTTGCATTGATAGAGAAGCACAAATGGGTGAAATTATTCATTTCAGAAACATACTCATCAAATATTTGTTACTGCCGTCATTCCATTGATAAAGTGCTCAGCTCGATCGTTTCCCTGCAAGCGTTTTGCGCCCACAGCTCGTGGAGAGCTCTCAAAACTGCACTCGTCTCTGTCTTGAAAGATTTCCATGTCTCATGCATCAAAGAAACATCAAGGAATGTAATCAGCAAGTCGGCGACTGCATGTGCGTCAATGTTTGTGTGTACCTGCAAAAATAGCACAAAATAATTGAAGCATATTGCATCATCTGTGAGTCATTTCTTTGACATTAACTGCAAGGAAGCACAATCCATGCAGTAAAGAAGATACCTTATTTTTGTTTATGATTTTTGGTTTATGATGAATAACTAAATAAATAAAAGACTGATTGTAATGTCACCTGTTGTTACTGATTTTTAAGATCATTATCTAATCAGTGTGTTTTCTCCCTGTTCTCCTCCTGTGTGCAGCTTGTGATGTCAGCACCTATCCATCGCAATAATAAAACATTAATTTAATAATTTATTTAAATTCCAACCTTGTTAATGAAGTAATATTTCCCATGGTGTTGTCCACGTTTACATAGCCTGCATGACGCAACATGCTGAGGACGCAGGAAGCCAAGTATCAGTAGCAGAACATTGTAGTTGCAGTCGGACTGTCTTTGCATTAGCGGATGTGACATGGACCAATCCAAAAAAAGTACACTTCAGATCAATTGTTTTCCCCATTTATCCTCCAAACTTTCCTCCAAACTTTGTTCAATTGTGCAAATTTTCATATATCAGGGAATTGTGAAATATTCTGGGGGAGGGATCTCATTTGGACTCTCAATGTCTATATTATGGTTTCGTGTGTGTGTGTGTGTGTGTGTGTTGTGTGTGGTGGGCATGAGTTAGTCAAACAGATTTTGTAACAAAGCAGCAGCACTTGGACTTTGCCTGCTGGGTACTCCTCAACAGAAGCCTGGCAGAGTGTGTCCATGCTGTACAGCTGTCAGCAGGAACATGTGCTCCACCAAGGTACCTGTCTGTCTGTCTGTCATATCTGGTCCTTCATGTGTTGTTTTTTGATTCAGTTATTTGGTTTCTTGTTTTCCAGATATGTTCTGTTTCTGTCATTGTGATGGTGTTGTGTGTAACCACTCTGGTTGTAGCAGGCCCGACAGCAGACAGGCAACAGGGTAAGTAGAATGTGTGTATGAATATGTGTGTTTGAGACACGCACGCACACACACACACTATCTCTATCAATCAATCAATCAATCAATCAATCAATCAATCTTTATTTATATAGCGCCAATTCACAACAGTGTTATCTCAAGACGCTTTACATAAAGAGCAGGTCTAGACCAAATTCTTTAATTAGAGAGAGACCCAACGATTCAGGAATTCAAAATTAAGGATTCAAGAATTCCCACATGAGCAGCATCAGATATTATATTGAGCAACAGTGGCAGGAAGAACTCCCCTTTAACGGGAAGAAACCTCGAACAGACCCAGGCTCAATGTGGACAATCATATCTATCTATCTATCTATCTATCTATCTATCTATCTATCTATCTATCTATCTATCTATCTATCTATCTATCTATCTATCTATCTATCTATGAAACATTGAGTAGTCATGTTTATCCTTTCAAAATAAGGTACTGGTGGTTACATAGGGTGCAGATTAAATTCTCCAGGTCTCTCCGTAGAAAGAATCTTCCACTGGAACATATGAATGAGGAAAATTTTTTAAAAAGCTTAAAGGAGACATGTATCCGTGTCCCAGGGGGCGCTGTTCTCTTTTTCGTTGCCTATCAGGGCCAGCTGAGAGATATCCTGTTTGACCCAATCGTCTTCGGCCAGGTGATGGTGAACCAGGGCTCCGCCTACAACAATAACACTGGTGTGTTCATTGCGCCGGTTGCTGGCATCTACCAGTTCGTGTTTGCAGGCCAGCTCTGCCGTGGAAGCCACAACAACGTGTGGTACTTCATGGTCCACGGGGAGAAGAGGATGGCCTGCCATGCTCAGGTACACCAGACTAAACTAGAGAGCTTACTGTGTCTGATCATTGTTTATCCATAACTTCCTGCAATGTTTCAAACTGCTAAACTGCCATGCCGTGTGAGATGCAGTGTTTGGCCCTATTCATACCTGACATTAACATGCATTCTGGGTGATCTGATCACCAGTGGACATCTCTCAGTACTTGAGGTCACACCTGGCATTAGAATGTGTGGATCGGATCTCTCTTTCCTTTTCTATATACAGATAAACACTAACATTGCTCGCCTTGACATTCACTACTGTTATGGAAAGTTTTGGAGAACAAATGGAGCTGCAGGACGTCATATCCATGGAAAAGAGACGTTTAAGATTTAAAATTCACTGGTCACTCGTGTTGATTAACAGGGCTGATGTACCGCTTCACCTCAGACATCTCCAAACGCACAGTACATGTGCAGGTTCTAGAGATTATTACACAACATCTTTTAGTTATGCCTTAATGTCTGTGTACCTTCCAGGCAGAGGACTACAGCTGAGTATGCGGTTCTCCAAGTAGCTCAGGACACATTCATGTACACACAGCTAAAAGAATGTCCCAGACCACCTCCGAATGTGGTCTGAGTGATCGTCCTCAATGTGTCCTGGGTGCTGTCACGTCTGTACTTGGAGCTATCATAAAAAAACACATGTTAAAGTCAGGTCTGTACAGGTAAGTGTGGGTAGGGTGGAGGCCAGGATGGGTGGACTTTCTCCCAGGGGACTGCTATTTGGTGACAAAGTCAACGACTTATTTCAACTTATGTCATGAACAGCTTCTTTAACTAATGTGCTTATGTTACCAAAACCATCATCTTTTCCTATAACTAACCAAGTAGTTTTGGTGCCTAAACCTTTTCACAACGTTTACCATGTTTTTATTGTTAACATGTTACCATTGTTATGTTTATTGTTACCATGATGAAGAAGGTCTGGTACACCTATGGCAATATTAGATGGACAAGGGCCCAAACATCCAACTAAGTTTAGAAAAATGAAGAAAACAAAGAAAACTGAAATGCAAAACTAAACCAGAACTTAACAAACTAGTTTGTTGTCTCTAGTAAAGGTGATGAGGATCTGGAGGGAAGAAACGGATGATTCTGATATTCACCAGCCAATCTAAGGACCAGAACAATGTGCCTAAAATCCTCCTCTCCTGCCCCCCAGATATCTGGTGGTGACACAACCCTCAACACCTGCTACTTCATGGACGAGCTCAAAAAAGGTGACCAGGTGTGGATGAGGCAGAATGTGGGGAGCTGCGCCTGGGCCAGCACCACCTCCAAAACCATCACCTTCTCCGGCGTCCTGCTGGCACGTGAAGGTGTGTCCACACTAGGAGGGAAGTATGGCTTTGGCAGCTCCTGTCCACTGCCCAGCGTGGGCCGCAGTAAGGACACAGTGTCCGGGTCTGCAGGCCAGAGCATGGCTTTAACTCCTGTGGCATTCACTGTGCTGCTCTGCTGTCTCCTCTGGGATTAGTCAAGGCAAAGTAATAGATGCCTATACATATTAATATTTTACAGGTCCAGTAGAAAAATAGCTTTTAGTCACATTTGCTGAAATTGTCACTGTATCCTGACAGTAATACATGAGACAGGCAATCTGTGGAAAAAACATTCTGGTTCCTTCGGCTCCTCTTAGTGATACAAACAGCAATTGCAAGAATCTGCTGTACTAATTGTGCTGTGCTAATTTACATGTTTACGGTCTACTTGCTGTACTAGCTGACGTGCTAGCTGACGTTGGCTAAGTAAAATGTGCACCCCCAATGACAAGCACACACACAGCGCCAGTAAAGAGACGGGCAGAGCTGGTGAACACTGATGCAAGATGCTGAGTGCACTGCTCTTGCAATCCTCTTCAGTTGCCATAGTTGCTAGCCTGCGGCTGCATGACGGCCTCCTCTGTGGGAAGGGTTAGGGGGCAGGGAGGGGGACATTCTATAACAAGTATTACCACCTGCACCTTTAAGGGTTCCAGCTGGACTTCTTTCCTAAAGGGATTCGGATTTTATAAAATTTTAAACTTACAGCACGGTACAAAATCTTTTTACATGATATAACAACTTTTGATTCAAGGATAATATAGGAACATTGATTAATACAGCTTTCACCAAATGCTTTTGCTTTCTTATCTTAATTTAATATTTCAATCACTGTACTGATGTTGCCTGTGTGCCTATGTTATCCAAGTCGTGGCTTGAATAAATTCAAATCGGTCTTCACCTTTTTGAACTATTTGTATTTGTTGACATTTCTGTGGCGCAATGTGCATTAGAGCTCACACAGACTGGGAAGTTACATGAATTAGTGTTGATCTTCAGCGGAGAGGTCAGTGACCGGCTGTGCAACAGCTGGTTGCAATAAAAGTCAGTGGTTTAGGAGCATCCAGCAGATGGAGACACCTAACTGGTAATGTCCATACACAGCTGAGAGCTGTGGGAGAAAAAATACCAACTTCTAGAGAACACATCTTGCACGTATCAGCTCTATTATATCTGTAACACGTCTTCCGGAGGTTGATTGGATGTCAGTAAACATATTGATGTGTAATGAATAAAGAGTTTTTCCCCTGAGCATACCAACAAACAGATATATATACAGTGCAGCCGGAAAGTATTCAGACCCCTTCACTTTTTCCACATTTTGTTATGTTACAGCCTTATTCCAAAATGGATTAAATTCTTTTTTTTCCTCATCAATCTACACACAATACCCCATAATGACAAAGTGAAAAAAGTTTTAGAAATTAAACGTATTAAAAATAAAAAACTGAAATATCATATATACATAAGTATTCACACCCTTTATTCAGTACTTTGTTGAGGCACCTTTGGCAGCGATTACAGCCTCATGTCTTCTTGGGTATGATGCTGCAAGCTTGGCACACCTGCATTTGGGGTGTTTTTCCCATTCTTCTCTGCAGATCCTCTCAAGCTCTGTCAGGTTAGATGGGGAGCGTCGCTGCACAGCTATTTTCAGGTCTTTCCAGAGATGTTCAATGGGGTTCAAGTCTGGGCTCTGGCTGGGCCACTCAAGGACATTCACAGACTTGTCCCGAAGCCACTCCTTCGTTATCTTGGCTGTGTGCTTCGGGTCATTGTCCTGTTGGAAGGTGAACCGTCACCCCAGTCTGAGGTCCTGAGCGCTCTAGAGCAGGTTTTCATCCAGGATGTCTCTGTACTTTGCTGCATTCATCTTTCCCTCTATCCTGACTAGTCTCCCAGTTCCTGCCGCTGAAAAACATCCCCACAGCATGATGCTGCCACCACCATGCTTCACCGTAGGGATGGTATTTGCCAGGTGATGAGCGGTGCCTGGTTTCCTCCAGACGTGACACTTGGCATTCAGGCTAAATAGTTCTATCTTGGTTTCATCAGACCAGAGAATCTTGTTTCTCATGGTCTGAAAGTCGTTTAGGTGCCTTTTGGCAAACTCCAAGCGGGCTGTCATGTGCCTTTTACTGAGGAGAGGCTTCCGTCTGGCCACTCTACCATAAAGGCCTGATTGGTGGAGTGCTGCAGAGATGGTTGTCCTTCTGGAAGGTTCTCCCATTTCTTCAGAGAAATGCTGGAGCTCTGTCAGAGTGACCATCGGGTTCTTGGTCACCTCCCTGACCAAGGCCCTTCTCCCCCGATTGCTCAGTTTGGACGGGCGGCCAGCTCTAGGAAGAGTCCTGGTGGTTCTGAACTTCTTCCATTTACGAATGATGGAGGCCACTGTGCTCTTCGGGACCTTCAATGCTGCAGAAAGTTTTCTGTACCCTTCCCCAGATCTGTGCCTCGATACAATCCTGTCTCGGAGGTCTACAGACAATTCCTTTGACTTCATGGCTTGGTTTCTGCTCTGACATGCACCGTCAGCTGTGGGACCTTATATAGACAGGTGTGTGCCTTTCCAAATCAAGTCCAATCAATTGAATTTACCACAGGTGGACTCCAGTCAAGTTGTAAAAACATCTCAAGGACGATCAGTGGAAACAGGATGCACCTGAGCTCAGTTTTGAGTATCATAGCAAAGGGTGTGAATAGTTATGTACATGTGATATTTCAGTTTTTTATTTTTAATACATTTGCAAAAATTTCTAAAAAACTTTTTTCACTTTGTCATTATGGGGTATTGTGTGTAGATTGATGAGGAAAAAAAAGAATTTAATCCATTTTGGAATAAGGCTGTAACATAACAAAATGTGGAAAAAGTGAAGGGGTCTGAATACTTTCCAGATGCACTGTATTAGAGGATTGTAATAAAGCATTTGTTGTTTTTCGCTTGTAACCTCACCTTAACTGAACACAGAATAACATCACCACAAATAGTCAGAGTTATGAACATACCTACATATCAGTGCTGTGCCTCTTCAGCCTCTGAGCTTTTTCAGCTGGCTTTCTCTTCATACGTAATTCTGTACAGAATAATGTAAATGAATACAAAAAACTCTAACGATTTCAAATTTTCTAAACATGCTCTAATACTATATTTATGATAAAGATGGTATTGATGACAATTGAAATCAAACAAAAAATATTGCAATGGAATACAAAGTAATCTGATTATAAACTTTTGTTAGTAGGATTTTATGAACGTTGTTGTTAATGCTTTTAATAAAAATACAGTCTGTACTAAATCCAGTGTTATATCCTGATTTAATCACCATAGTTCTGAACACGGACAGACCTCACTGTGACCACTCCTGCTTAAAGGCTTAGTGTCGAGTGTCCACAGTGTCCACAGTGGCCACAGTGTCCACAGTGTCCATAGTGTCCACAGTGTCCACAGTGTCCATAGTGTCCACAATGTCCACAGTGTCCAGTGTCCACAGTGTCCACAATGTCCACAGTGTCCAGTGTCCACAGTGAAGTGCTGAGGGAAGATTTTCTGTTTTTCTTTTTGAGTTTTTATTATGAAAAGTTAAAAAATACATTTTCCTGTATTGGTTTTGGAGGAAGTACCTCCATAACTGATTCTGTCATATGATGACAGACTCTTATTATCAAAGGACCATTGAGAGCTGCCTTTACTCTGCCCAATAGTGTGGATTGCACTCTGTGAATGCAACAAAGCTCATTTTAACTGCTGCAATAATCTTGATGTTCAGACTGCTGCAGCACATCATTCCCAACAGCTGTTGGGCCTTGCTGTAGCTTCAGTTGACACAGAAACAGCTGTTTGTTGCAGACTCATGCAGCACGCAGGATTGCTTCACACATGCAGGTGGCATTTGCAAAGGTTGCGGTGAAGTGGAGGACTGCACCTCGGTCGTTTTCTCAGCACAGACAGGTCGCTTTGTGACCACATCCCCTCGCTCTCAACGGCTGCACAGGCCTTCGTGCACCAGTTTGTTCCTCACCAACAGCAGCTTCCACCTCCCTCTGTACAGAGACGAGAACGGTGGTTTTCCTGTTGATTTCCTGTGTTCGACTCTGTACTAAAAGGCAGCTTGCTTCACAAAATAAAATGTTTATTTAGATACACAACAGCCTTATGTTTTGTGTGCATCGGAAAAAATGAACTTGAAGTAAAATTCAATTAAATGAACCATTGTGATTTAGAATTTTTTCTAAAATAAAATGAATAAAATGTCATAGCTAAACTTCAAATATTGGTCACCAAATGACCCAGTTTGCAGAGCTGGGGCTCAGTGCAATGAAAGGAAACATATGTCAGAAAGGAAAGGTAGAAATCTCAGATGATCAGCAGATAAGCAGGCAGGTAAAAATACCTCCACTGAGCCTTTCACGCCGTGTAGGCTGAGACATGTGGGAAGTGAATTCTTGTCTTCGTGAATGTGTGGAAACTGACGTCTACTTTATGTTAACTGTAAAACACTCACAAACAAACAAGAACTGTGTGACTGACTGTGACAGATGGGAGGATTAGTATATGATGTGACGGCTTACAGCACAATAAGTCTTCCTGACTTTTGGTAGGCAGCATTCCTTCCACTATAGGCAAACTATTTAAAGAAATGATAATGTCACACAGTGTATCTCTTCTGCAAAATCTTTAATAAGAGTGGAATTCAGCAAAGAGGAGTTCACAAGCACATAGACAGACAGCATTAATTATCAGTCAAGCAGGGTCCTCTAACTTGTGCAGAGTGTGATGAGCTGGTTGAGCATCAGCTGGTTTATTTCTCTGAGTTGTTCTGCTTTCCGGGTGAGGCCTGTGCAGCAGACAGAAAGGGGGGGACATTACTAGTGATTTATGAATTCTAACATCTTCACATCCCACTTAAGCCTCTTTCAGACATGCATCTTGTTGTGTAAATGTGACAGCAATTATATAGTATAATTATACAATAATGAGCAATCAGCAGTTATACAGTCTGAACAAGTCCTCATAATGTCCTCATTGCTGTTACTCCTCCAACGTCGCACACTTTTTGTTTTTACGAGCACTGTAATGAACTGAGCACTTACTGATCTCTCTCTTGTGCACACAGGAATGAAGCAAATAAGCCATAAAACACTGCGAACAGGCCAATTTGAAGTTCTTTTAGAGATTCATTCTAGATCAATCTATCACATGTTTTTTTCTTTTAAATCTCTTTGTAGAACCACAATAGTTGAATTGAACTGCATGGAAATTGAATATAGAGAAAAATGCTTTTCAATTAAACATGTGGGCAATTATAAATTAAGACTCTCTCCTGGAAATGATTGTTTGTGATGGAAACTAAATTCCTGTTTTCACTGTTAAACCAAAACCACAATCCTTCTCTGACCGTAGCTAAATGTCGCAAGTTCTTAAACAGAGCCATGAATTAGTTTAATCATGTCTTCTTTGCTAGACGCATTGGCACTGAACACTCGGAGTACTTTGTGACTTGCTAGATTTGTTAATTTAACTTACTGATAAACTATCCAGGCCCAATTACATTTCCATAACTTATATTTTCAGTAGCAAATCCCTAGTATAGAATAGTACAGGCAAGTGTAGTCTCACAACAGTCATCATGCATCCTGTCAAAGAACAGAGAAAACCCTTCTTCCTTATTATCATTACTTTCACTGCTCTTCTCTTGTGGAGGAATCCTGCAGCACTCCTATTATGTCCAGATAATAACATTTGCATAACGGACACCTCTATCTGAATGACAAAAAGCCAAAACTCCACGAGCTCTTAATTTTTTAGATATACAGCGCAATTTCCTATGGCAAGTACAACACTTTGATTATTATTTCATCAATGCAGAGACTCAACAATGACTCATGTAGTTTCCCACCTGAAGCCTCCACGCCAAAAACACCACAAAGGCTCCGTAGATGCCGCTCTTGATGATCAGAACAATGTAGGACATTTTGGCAGAGTGTGTGATCCTCAAATATTTCTCTGCAAAACAATCGCAGCTTTTTAGTGAATGATATGATTCAGTTGAGACTTTGAGTAGTTCAGGTTCACATAAAATGATATGTACCTCTTGCCACAGCTCCCGGTGCTGACAGACAAAAGAAAACAGATACAGGCTTTTAACTGTGCAATCTCGAGTTTTGGAGTTTTACATCATTAAAAACATGTTTCGATTATTCTGAGTTTGAAACGAACATATCTTCCACACCTTTGACCCAATGGTATCTGTGCACAGTCCCGGTCCCATTAAAGAAGCTGACGGTGCAGGTGAAGTTCTTGTCCGATGTGAACCATGTTCGAAACGGGACCCTCAGCCTGCTGGTGATGCTGTAATGTTCCCCGTCCCACAGGGCAGCTCTGTCGGTCGCCACCCCATCTGTGACCTTTACCCCATTGATCTGCCACCACACACTCACATGGTCTGGGTAGAAGCGAGTGGCCACACACACCAGGGTCTTGGTCTTTTTCTTGGGTTTGCTGCTTTGACACTCCTTTTCCGAGGGTTTAAGCACTTTCACTGTTGGCTCGGTGATGTTGCGGTTTGATTCTGCAGGGACAAAGGAAACATTAGAATAGTTTGACATTTTGAGATGTGCACTTATTATCTGAGAAGATGAGAAGATCAATACCACTCTCATGTTTGTATGGTAAATATGAAGCAGCAGCTAGTTAGCGTAGCTTAGCACGAAACAGCTGGTGACAAAATCTACCTAGCAGCACATTTGAAGCTCACTGAACTGATCCAAGTTAGCTGTGTCCCTGTTTTCAGTCTTTCCACCAAGCTAATTGGTTGCTGGTCCCAGCTACACATCAAGCATACAGAAATAAGAATGGTGTATCATCTGAGGTGACACAGGAAGATTTTCTCATGCTGAACTTAAATGTCACACAGATACAGACGCTCCTTACAGGTTAGAGTACAAACATTCAGACCCTGCATCATTACATTTCTTTAGCTCTATTCTATTGTCTCTCCTAGAATGGTTAGTCTGGACAGATAATTGACTTCCCCACACTACTACCCCACTATTCCACAAGCCTCTAACGTTTACATTGCAATGAATTTGTATGCCAATGAATTATAAGCTTTTTTTCTATAGTTTACGTCAGTTTGAGTTTGTTGAAGTTTGTGCTTGCTGAAAATAGAAGGAAAATATATTTCAGACATCATCTAAATTCCGTGTTCAGAGCACTGGATGTTACGGTCTGAGAGCCATCTGACTGCAAAGTTACACGGGAACACAGCTCAAATCCAATTCATTACAAAGACATTCAGACAAAAACATAATTTTCTCTACAGCTCAAACTTTACAAATGAAACAAAACCTATTTAAAAAAAATGCAACTTTCAAATTATGATTAATTCGATTATTGTGTGAGATGTTATTTTCTTACCCAAGACTGTCAATTTGGTTCCACTACCAAAGTAGGCAGGGTTGTAGTTGGTCACACTGACACACGACTATGATAAAAACTGTTCAGAACTTTCAGTGCTGACCGCTGTAGACTGTTTATGCAATTTCAGCCTGTGTAGCAGTTATACAAACTGAATTTCCAAACAAGTGTCGAAAAATTAGGTCGATTTTACAGACGAGCTAAACAACCTCACATCACACTTTGTAGATATTCAACCAGATAATGATGTTTTGTTTAATTCAATTCTACATAGTTTTAAATGATTAAATGATTCTTTCACCTTACCTAAGACTTTAAGTCTGGTTCCCATCCCAAAGTCAGCCTCATTCACAGAGCTGATAAGAACTCACATTGAGAGCAATAGTCTGGGCACATAGCCAATTCTTTTATTGCTGCAGCACTTTGCAGGAGAACTGGTTCAGACTGAATAGTTAGTACTGAAAAAACACTAACTTGTGCCATAACATCTTTCACGGTCTAAAAGGACAATACAACATTTACTGCCCCCCAATAAAATCACGTTAAAGCATCTATCATGTATCATTGTCGATTCTCTCATATAAAAAAGTTGTTTTTGGTTGCAGGCTTTCTTACCTAAGACGGTTATTTTAGTTCCAGCTCCAAAGTAAGCCTCAGTGAGTGTACACAGAGCTCTGTGACTGTGACAAAAACCTACCCTAGTGCTTCATTTTTCTGTGCTACTCTTTGCAATTTATCCAATGTTGTCACACTTGGACATAAGGAAACCTTCAGTGTAATGCACTGTGGTTTACAGTGTATCAAGTCACTTTGCTCCAGATTACCTTATAAATACAGGATATAGGATATTCAGGCAAAACAATAAATGATTTTGATAGCACTGAGAACATTAAGCATCACTTGCGATGTATCTTGCAGGCTTTGGAGTTTATTTGAAGCAGATAAAAGCTGAACAAATCCATTATTTACTACATTTTAATGAACTCAATGTTGATTTCTTCCCTAAAACGTTAATAGGTAAACGTAAAAGTTAATTTGTTTTCTGTTTCCTCCACCAAAGTGAGCCTCTTAGATCAAATTAACCATATAATATAATATAATATAATATAATATAATATAATATAATATAATATAATATAATATAATATAATATAATATAATATAATATAATATAATAGGTCTGACTTACCCAGAACAGTGAGTCTAGTTCCAGTTTTCCAAAGTAAGCTTCAGCTCCAGTGTCACACTGACTACATTCTCTATCAATAAGTACTGCCTGTCATCCTGCATGTGTCCGTCTGTGCCAAATGTCTCAGGCAACTTGTAGTGCCCCACTCTTGCATGTTAGATGGAGGTTTTTGTACAGCGGCTCTACGGGATTGTATCATCGTGCCCCCCCAATCCACACAGTGAAAACACATTATACAAAAACCTGTGCTCATCTTGTCTTTCCTTCCCCTGCCTGACTTCTGCGTATCTCAGCCTCCATCTCTCTCCGTCTGTCTGTTAGACCAGCTGTGCAGCTCGGCCTGAGTGGCAGCTGAGGCGAGCCCCATGCAGCCAGACTGCTGCTATTTCTGTGACAGCTAAGAAAGGAAACATGAATGCAACACGGATGCTGCACGGAGGAAGTGACATCTCTACTGGCCACACCTCTTTGTTCCACTCGATCATGAGACAGGTGATGAGACAAGTTGTTTATAGTTGTTTGAGATCTATTGTGCCAGATCCCCATGAAATTTACTGTGCTCATCTTTTTCCCCAGAAGATTTTCCCTTTCCTTTCTTCTAGAACCTCAGGTCAAAATTCCCCTGTCAATCCTACACTGTGGTCCATCACAAGCAGATTTTAGAACAACATTTTGGGACAATCCATCTTGTAGACATCAAGCTACTTGAGTGAAAATGATTCCCCTCTGGTGGCACTACAGGAAAAGAAGAGGGAGGCCACCAAAGCCAACGGCATTCATCCTCTGGGGATCATGAATGTCTGAACAAATTCCACAGCAATCCATCCAATAGCTGTTGGGATATTTCAGTGGTGGGCCTACAGCATGTCTAATGCTGCTAGTACGGCAACGGTCACTAGCAGGGCTTCAAACTTTTAGATCTTGTTTTTTCTCTGCAGCAGCGCGACTTAAAAAACTGGATGCAAAGTTCTTGCAGAGGTCCTCAAATGTCTATGAAATCAAATGTCTATGTTGTTTTATTATTACAGATGAAATTTGAATTGTTATTAACAGTCTGGCTCCTGAACAGTGAAGGGGTGCTTCTTTATTACATCTGAACATACATATTTAATGCGAGTGAATGGTCGCTCTTTCATTTTTCATGTGGAACTGTTCCATCCAGTGGAATATCTGATTCCTCATACGAACACAGTAACACCAACTTTTTCAAACTGTACCAATTCTTTAAATCTTCAGGATAATGTAAGGCCACGCGTGACCCTACAGAGGTCAGTGTATGGTTTACTCTTAAACAGGGTCTGTCCTCACAATTAAAAAAAGAATGAAAGAATAGAGGAGAAGGCAGAGCCAAATGAAAAAGAAGTGCACACATGGCAGCAAGATGCATAGAACAGACAACCTGTGACAGCAACTGTGTGATTATCTAACTGATCAGCACTGTGGTGCTACAGGTGTGTCAGGGAACTGGAAGAAGAGCAGTGATACTAAACAAGTCGCTCTTCGACAGGTTTTCTTTGATGAAATCATGCAGACGACATCAGAAGGAAGAGCTTTGACCCCGATCTATGGTTTAGGTCCAACAGCAGCGTAAAGGCATGTAAAGCAGAGGGAACTTAGACGCTTTGATGAGCGGAAAGTAAGTTATGGGTGGTGTAATAGTGGAAAGCTATTTGACTCAAATCATACAGTGCATTTCTGACCATCACCTTTATTTTTACCTTCATCTTACCGTCCTCATGCTGTGGTAACCTTTACTTTAAATGTATCTTTAGTCAATCATTACCTTTACTTTCATCTTTATCCTCATCTTCATTTTTATTGCTATCTTTATCTTTACTTAATTCTTCTTCCTTTACGGTTAACATGGCATTACTTTTACTTTTATCTTTATCTTTACTGTCTCTTTTGATACAGTTTCCTTTACCTTCAGCTTCATCCTTACAGTGATCCTTAATTTTCCCTTTACCTTCAGCTTTATCTTTACTGTTTGCTAACATTTGCTTTTACATCTAACTTTACTCTACATGACCATATCTTTACTTTTATCTTTAACCTTATCCTTATCTTTGTCACTATCTATATCACTAATTAAATGACTTTTCTTTGACACTTTGCATTACTTTTACCATTATCTTTACACTATTTTTTTTAATTTTTACCTCCTTTTACCTTTTAACTCCATCTTTGTATTTACTTCATCATTACTGATATCTTTATCTTTACTTTGCTGACACAGTAATCATAACCTTTACTTTCAGCATCATTGCTGTGCCCATTACTGTTACTTGTATCTAATTATATCTATTACAGACAACAACAGCACCATTTAGAGTAGGTAGGGTTACTCCCCCTTGTCCAGTGCCTCAGCATGACCCTCCAAACTGTAATGAGGTCAGCTTTTTGCCACTGGGCCTCCCACCCAACTATTCTCTTATTTCCTTTTGGGCTCTTTAGAGGCATGGAGCAGGGGTGAGACCAAAACCAGCACCCAGGCTGTCACTGATCTTTTCCACGACCCTCACCCAATAGGTGGCAAGGCTCTGACAATTTAGGAACACATGGATAATATGGTTCTGTTACGTTTGGCATAGAGTGACTCCAGTCATTCTTACAGGTGTCCACTGGAGTCTGTTGAGTACTGTAATTTGGATGAGTCCTAAGATCTCTCATTGGATTTGGCATCTCCTTCACGAGTTTATTCAAGTCATCACCTTCATAGATTACAGTTAAATCCCTTTCTCTTTTAAGCCTATGGTGGTGCCATTCAATCTATCAGTGAGTTTCAATTGAGTTGTAAGAATACGCTGACTACCATATTAATGGCAGAAATCCAACAGTAAAATGAACTTCCCATTGGGATTTAGATACCACAGCGAACATAGTATGATAGACAATGAGACAATGATATAACTAAGCTGACAGGTCATAAGACAGCATAAAACAGGCTGAATGTCTGAAGGTTTCCAAGAATGAAATGTTTAGCCTGATGGTATAGAATACATTAAGCTGAAACACAGTAAAATGAAAAAAAATAGGGCATACAGATCAGAATAGCATTATCAGCTTAGAACTAAGCACTCTGCTTTAGCAGTATAAACCACACGTGTGTGTAGTCCAATGTAATGAACAGTGTACTAACATTGTGACTTTGACTTTCCGACTAGGAATGTTTCGCATTCAGCTTCATAAATACAAAATACTATGTTTGTCGAGTTATATTTCACAAATACAATTGAAGTATCTCTGCCTCTTCAGTAAGCAACCGCTCCACGACACATCATCACCCTTTACTGTGTCTTTAGCACCTTTATCACCCACTCAGTGACACCCACACGCTATTAGAACTACAAAGAATATTTTGTATTGTCACTGTTACTGCTCAGACTTACATTTTTGCATTTATCACAGGAAAGCAGATTGCACATACAGTTAGACGATAAATAAAAGTCTGTGTTTGTTTTGATATGAATTTCTGTAGCAGAAGAAATCTAAATAGATACCAAAATGTGTGTATGTACAATATGTCATTTTCTTATATTTCAGCTGTCTGAAGAGCCTGGATGTGAGCACTTCCAACTTGAAAACAACAGGAACATGAAAGAGGATTTTAATAAGTCAGCAACATTAAACCACATCACTGCATACTGGCAGTGCAGAAACACACAGCTGAGCCCAACAGATTTACAGGGTGAATAATTGGAGATCCTCAGTCTGCTTTCCCTTAAGATCTTAATATGATCTATGAACTGTGTCTCATCGTCGGGTGGACTGACATTGTAGCTGTAAACCATTATGCTCATCAGTCTGCTCTCCCTGTGCCGATACCAGAGCATCACATACAGATTGTTGTCATCATGAATACCTTTAATTGTCTATTTTGGGCTGCTGAAACGTCACATTCATGTCTTGATCTGTGGAAAAAGAGATTCAAATTATCAACATTACATGAAAGCAAAAGAAAAAGTCTGATCACAACTGGAAACGTCTTAGTTTTTGCTCATTTGGCACCGTTCAGCTGGAGGAAGACGTCTCGATAGAGACTCTGCCTCTTTGCCCCACTTTTTAAACCGCACATGCTCAGTTGTAGCAGAAGAAGAAGAAACACTTTTGTAATGGGGTGGCAATGAACCGCATCACTGTGCATTGGCGGCGCAGAAATACACAGCTGAGTGTGACAGGACGGCTCTGCGGATGATCAGAGCTCCTTCTGATGCGCTTTTCCTTCTGAGCTCAAACTGTTCCTCAAATTGGTCCTCGTAGGTTTGCTTGCCTGTGCTGAATACAAAACCAATGAGGATCATAGACTGACTCTCCTCTTTTTGCTGGTACCAGAGAATTACTGGATAGTTGCTGACATTTTGGATGCAGCTGATGTGGACCTCAGCATCCTTGTCCACTATCTGTGGAAGACTTTGATGTACCGTGGTGTTGCTGGCCTGGCCTGTGGACAAATTAGATAACATTATTAATGTAGTAGAGATGAGGAGAAAGAGTTTACACTGAATATATTGGAGAATCTATTTAAATGTAAGGTCTTACTTTGAAAAAAGAGAAAAAAGAGAATACCAAACGCGTACATGAATGAAGACATTGTCATGCACTGTTGTGTGAAAAAAAGATTTTGCTCTGAATGAATAAGGGCAGGTATTGTTGTATTGGGGAGGTGCTTATTCATCACCACACGCCTCTTAGAAAAACACTACAATGTGCTCTGCCTCCACCTATTGGCTGAATCTAGTCTTTGGTGAATTGATTTTCCATAATGTTATGATAATCAGTCATTGGTAAATGACTGATTATATATGAAGATGACTGATTATCAAGCAGGATTCAACACCGCTGTTCACCTGCAAAATGTCACTGAAACAGATTAAAGACCAAATGAAACTGAATGCTTTTTTTGAATTGTATGCATTTGCTAAAAAAACGTTTCAGAATTAAAGATTGAGCAAACAGGAGGGCTTAAAGAGACGCGTTACTGATTTGTAGCCTTCGACTCTGTACCATGAACATACCAAGAGATGTGATATTTAACAGAATATGAAAAATAAAACAACACAGATGCAAAATGAATGATGTTCAGTAAGAAATAACTGTGTGTGCAATGGTGTGTGTGTGTGTGTTTCTGAACTCACTTGAAACATTATATTCACAAACATCTGAATATAATGTTTAAACTACTGGGTCTTACCTGCTAAGATAAGACACAGTGTAGCTTTCACGCGAGGACAGCAATGCCTTTTTTTTTTTAGAAGGAAAGAACTAACTTTATACCTCAAAGATGTTGGGTGTTTGGCTTGCTGACCCCTTCAAACCTACTGAAGAACAGATTCAGTACAACAGCAAATTCTGGCTCCTCTTGAACTCTGGGTGCAGGCGTGCTGCAGTCTGTCATTCTATTCTCAGGCTTGTCCCTGTTCTACCAAATCTCAACATACATGTAAATGTAGCATGACTGAATCATAACTGCCTGTTCACGTGGTGTGGTCAGATGTAATGGGTTACAGGGAGGTTTTTCTAGGGACATTTCATTCTTTTTCTGGTGTGAGTGCATGCTTGCACAGAAATAATGCCCACTGTCTTCAGGATGCCTCAGGTTGAGCAAATGAAGGAATGCCTCCTTCTCACCATTTCCACTCACTTCAGTGCTACCCTGAAAGGACTTTTCAACAGCTTGAATGGATGTATAACTAGTAAAACTAAACGAGACTTTAAGGAGTAGTCTCCATGTGAGCGATAATACCACAGAATAGTTCCATAGTTGCTGTGTTTGCAGGTCAGTTTGACTTTATTGTCTAGTCTGATCAACATCATTACTTTGATTTGGCTTTATATCCCGTAGAAACAAGCAAGTTAATGCAAATGAAGCCATATCATCAAATATACAGTGATGAAGAAAGCACAAACAACCTGATCCAGATGAATGGGACAATCAGTGTAATCAACACACTGTTCGTGTTGAGAGCTCTTGATTGTGTGCATCTGAAGCAGGAAATGGAAGTCATCCAATGTCAATGGAATCACATGACGGAGATGTGTGGCCAATATGCTGTATTTCATGTTGAGGTGCTATCAGGTAAAAGAGAGATATGTTTGCTCCTGCTCTACTACTAATGGAGGCCCACAGCATACCTTGTTGATCCATGTAATAAGGTGACAGGAGAGGAGAAAGTGAATCATTTGGACTCTATGTCCTGTTTAGAATTCATTTTGTGTGAGGATAAACATAAAAGACCAAACATACTAACCCCAGAAATATTGGAGACTACTTTCTTTGTGCTACTGGTAGTCTAACAGTAAAAATGTAAAGGTGGCATAAAGGTGAAGAAAAAACAAAAGTATTGGAATGTTGGATCTGAAGTAACCCTTTAAAACACCAAAGTCACACAAACACAAACAAACAAACCAATGGAGGCAAGTCCCATGTTCTATAATGTAAAATGACTATTTTTGTAATTCTGTCAGCTCCAATTCTGTCTGTTAAACTGTCTGTAGGGATCCTCTCTGCATCGTGTTGTCAGAAGCTAACAGACCGTTTACATCGTTTATATTACAGAATTACATCTCTGTGGTGATCTACTGGACTAATTATGAAATTCTGTGTATCTACCAGGCATTTTGAAACCAAAATATGTAAAAAAAAAAAAAAAAAGAAAAAAAAAAAAAAAGAATATATATATATATATAAATATATATATATATATATATTTATAGGTCCCAGATTATCCTTATTATCATTATTATTAAGTTATCCTTTAAAGTTAATCATAGTTAATCTCTGGGGACCTTTTGTTGTCATGGGTACAATAATAAACATGAATCATGTGTTTAAAATTATGGAATGGCCACAAAATAACACTGACTGTCAGTAAGAAACAGGTGATAAACCATGGTCACCTGTGTTTATCCATCCATCCACCCATCCATCCACTTTGTTACTTGAATCTAGACACACCGTATGTCATTTTGGGAAACAAATGACTGAACACTGTCGGCTCAACATTGCCAGTAACCCATAAGGAGCTTCTCTTGCTGTCTTCCAACTGAAAATCCCCAGCGATGTTGAACACAACACGAAAGCATTATCTGCTGCTGATAAGACATCAAACCAAATGACAACCACAGAAGCAGGTGCCTGCTGTTTCATGTCACCTACAAAAACCACCACTGTAAGCCAGTGTAGAGTTTTTGTAAACAGCAGAGAGACTCTGCATCAGTGTGCCTGATGAGCTGCACAGTAATACACTGCACTGTCATTAGCTCCTGTCAGCTGGAACATTAGCGAGACATTTTTTACGTCGCTCGCACTTAGATCTCCACTGATGGTGAACTTCTCTTCATATTGCTTTTCCATTGTGACATCTTTATAGTTCACATGTCCAATGAGTTTCAGATCTGTCTGCCCAGGCGGCTGCTGGTACCAGAGCATCACTCTGTGGTTTTGTTCATGGGTGCAAACAATCCATGCTTTATCACCAGAGCTCCTGATGAGAGCGGGGGGAGTCTGACGGACCACATTACATAGACATCCACCTGGATGCAAAAAGACACAATCTTTAATTTGTGATTGATAACCATGAGAGAGAAAACCTTGCCAAACATTTTCACCAGACGTCATTACCTGCAAGGCAACAGAAAAAGAGGAAGCAGATCATTTTGATGTTTTTCCACCACAGATCAGGACGTGAAGCTGTTTCACTCAAACCCCTTAGATAATCCACTGGAGATGAACCTGATGACGATGGCTTGTCCTGTTGTGTGGAATCAACCGGTGCCTCTGCTGAGCTCCCTGAAGACTGAAGAAAAAAGAGGAGGAGAGAGGTGCGACGTACTAAACATGCTCAACCCCACCTTCCTACATCTAAATCATCAGCTTTGGTGACTGGCTGTAGCAGTGACAAAGTCTCTCCTCTGTGGCTCAGAGGGAGAGGGCGTTGTCGGAAGATCTGAGGTTCTTCTCCATGAGATAACTTGCCAAACATTTTTCGTTTTTAAGTGTAAAGTTAGTTTGGAATTGTAGGGAGGGCTTGCTTTCATGTAGATGTGGCCAATATTGTTAATATATTTGTTTGTGCAGAGATTTATTTGCTATCTGACACTGGAACCAGATTTGGTTATCAGACTAAATCTGAAACCACTGCATCACTTCACAGTCACTTTTCTCATGACTGCAGACCAGCTGGACTTTTGTCTCGAGAAAATCTCCCGGAAACAGGCTGCAGGAGTTTCAGAGAGAAACAATACGAATTAAGAGTGGAAAGTGGCTGTAACTTCCTGCCTAAAATGTAGTAAAACCTACTCCTCTCCAATAGACACAATCTACCTCGTCTTTAGTGAAACTCTACTGTTCTAGATAGATATATAGATCTATCTATCTATCTATCTATCTATCTATCTATCTATCTATCTATCTATCTATCTATCTATCTATCTATCTATCTATCTATCTATCTATCTATCTATCTATCTATCTATCTATCTATCTATCTATCTATCTATCTATCTATCTATCGATGAAGCATTGAGTAGTCATGTTGATCCTTTCAAAATAAAGTACAGCCAAGATAGATATACTGAATGTCATGCTGGTGGTTACATAGGGTACAGATTAAATCCTCCATGTCTCTCCATAGAAAGAATCTTCTTCACTGTAACATATGAATGAGAGAAAAAACAAAAAGCCTTACTTTCTTTAGAACACAGGTGAGGTTTTTGTGCTGAGGTGCCCAGTAGAAAGGACACAGCACAGAAGTACACTGCACTGCTGTCCTAGCTGAGTACATACATAATGTGGTCAAGCGTTCATTATCATCTGTATTAAAAGCATAAAACTGTATGTGGAAAGAAACACAAGTATCCATCCCTGTTTAATGGCATTGCCTGACATCAGGATGGCCTTCCAAGTTAGAATCAGGTACACGATGATGATGTTGTCTATTTAAAGTGTTTGGTTATATTGCAGCCTTGTTTTTTTCAGTATGTATGCAGTCATACTATTTACCCACATCCTTTCAGTCACTATAATACAGAGAAAGTCTTCATAACCATAAGAAAGGCCATAAAAAAAAACACAAAAATGATCTAATGAGGAGTTGAGAGGATGCATAGCTTAAAGGATGAGCAGGGATAAAAGGGTGGTAGTTACTTTAGCAGGCAGGTGGAGCACAGCAGTGACCTGAGGGCAGCGTTATGTCACCTGCTGTGAAGATTTTGTGGTCATAAAAAAAAGCACAGGCTGACCTTGTTAATCCCAATACATCTGTACTCAAAGCTGAATATATTAAAAATCAGCCAGCACCATAATTTGGTGACATTGTCATTATTAAACTTTTGTGGCATGGAGCAAGTGGAGCAACATGGATGATTATCTTACAGAGTGATATTACTTCTGTTTGGGGTCAGTTAGAGCCCAGAGAGGTCAAACTCTCTGTTAGAGATGTGTGCTTTGGAAGGGTTGGTTTGTGTAGAAAGTACACAAATTCCATTGTATTTTACCATATTCTACACCTGATATCTGTGACACCCCAAAAAGAAGCAATGGGATATTTTCTTGAAAATAATGTTTACGAGCAATTCTCATCAAATTAGGAAACTCCACAAAAAATCAAGCTAAAAAACAATGATGTGCTTTTGAGCAGCCAGTTCGATCTATGTGCATGTTATTGGTTTGTGCATGTAGTGTAGGTGTAGGTCTTTCAGTTTTACATTTTACTCTCCACCATCATGTTAACAATAATTAGTATTTCGGGGAGATGATCGTGCTCACCACCATGAGCTTATGGCATTCCAATCTATGCAAAGGCTTTTCCCTGCAAATATCAGAATGAGAGTTTGACTTTGAATATTGTGACAATCATGTAATATTCACGTAGCTAGGTCCCCTGGATGATAACAATACCTCCAAACTGTGTGATGAGTTGTCTGATATCAAACAAGGTGTTTTGCAGAGTGGTTGCTGCCTGTGTGGTTACAGCAGGTGAATACTGTGATTGAGTCAGAGTGTTTTTGTTAAAGACAGACGGTTTATGCAGCAACGTGCATCGCCGGCAGCACAGAAGTAAACCATGCTGTCCTCTGAGCTGAAGAGATGACAGACTTCTCCCATCCCTGCTCACATTATACATCTCTTTGATTGGAATTTTCAACAGCCATACTGTGCAACTGGCATCATCCCACTGTTTGGTATGGACTGTTTGTACCACTGGATCAAATTAAAATGACTATTTGAGTGGCTGCAGATAATCAGGACCGGTTTCCCGGGATCTTTGATCATTGCAGAAGGATTGTGATTGCTGCACACAAAGCGGCAGAACAGCTAATGAGCAGCCTGATGATCATCTTTGTGCAGGTAAAAGCAAAAGAACGATGAAGAGTGCAGACTGAGCTGAGCTGTCTAAATGGAAGACAGGGGTGGTAGACACTGTTGGACAAAGGGGCAGGGCCAGGGGGGCGGCCAAGGGCGGCACAAGCCCCCCCAGAAATCAAATCTTTTCATTGAATTACATTGTTTCATCAAAGACAAGTTGTCTGTCAACATAATCCATGAGGGTATTTCACCGAGGTGGATGAAGGAAATGCTTGCCTTATTCTGATAAGTTACGTTAGTTCTAGTTCTATCGAAATTCTGGTGACAGAACAGAACTTTATGTGGAAAAAATGTGTATGGAGGTCAACAGCAAGAGAAAAATTATTTTTCGATCCTGTTTGAATTGTGTCATAAATGACCATTTGATCATTTGGTTTTGTGTGAAATAGCTCCATGAACTACATCCCCCTATCTCAAATGATACACGTCACCCTGTAGCTCCCTAGCTGCCTCGGTTATGTTCCTCACACACTAGCGTAAAGGATGTGTTTTATCCAGCGACTCCTGTTGCATGTTCACTTTAGTTCTAAAGACCATATCATTAGAAATAGTCATGAAAATCCTGCCTTACCACGTTTTGTCTCCAATATCAATCAATCAATCTGCACAAGTCAGATATCAAATGCAATGTTAAGTGGTGAATATTTAGAGTTAAAAAACAATATGAAGTTAAATCAAAAAAGAGTTTGATGTCGTGGTTTTTCATTTCCCAGCCGCCCTCCTCTGCCTCTGATTGGCTTAAAGTTGGTAAAAAAAATATCAGGACTAGAGAACTTCTCTCTTTTCGACAAACATCACTCCTGGGATTCTAATGTACTGGTTGCAAGCTTATTCAAGCCTGGTTAGAGTTAACCTTAGTTGAACCACTTGAGTCTGCACCTTAAGTCAAAGTCGACATTAATTCATGTTGGGCCTTTTCATGTAAATGCAGCCTCCATCAGTTGTGTTGATGGGATACCTTCTAAGTAGTGATTGCTTTAGTTTCCATAACGACAGACGCTGAGAAGGAGAACAAGGGGCCACTGGACACTCCTTTTTTTGTCAATTTTTCTTTAAAAGAAAAGATCTTTGGGGATAATTAGCAAAGCTCTCAATCTCTATCACAAGAGATGCCACGTTGCAGGCGGAAGTCTCTGCTGTATCGTGAGCATCAATCAGGGTTGTAAAGCAGGTTTATAAGACAATAAGACGAATCCCCATACACCCATCGTGTTGCCGTTTGAAGCCTGAACTAGCACATCAACAGTGAAAATATAACCGTGATCAAAAATAAGGTCAGCCAAACAGTAATCAAATGAGAAGTAGAAGTGCTGCTAGCCTCAACAGGACACCCATAGGAGTCTACAATTGGAAATGAAGGAATATTCTGGCTCATAGCTGACAGAAGTGTTTCCTGAAGTCTGAATTCAACTTAAAACCGACATCAAATACTACTGACATAAGATCTGAAAAATATGTTTGCGTATTTGTTATGACTGTAAAGTTATAAATTGCACTTATTATTAGTGGTATTTCAGATCAGAATATGAACAGTCGTGGATTTGGCATTAAATTGGTTAAAACAGGAAGAGGCTTATTGCTTATTGCTTATCAGCAGCAGTTTCCTGTGGCAGTCTGTAGTTACACACAGATGTGAGTGAATGAAGTGTCTTCGTCAGGAAGGGTTTTTGTAGAGGAGAGAGGTTGACTGAGGCAGTGTGTGTACTAACAGCACAGTAATACATGCCGCTCTCCTCTGGACGTCTGAGTTTTAGAACATGAAGTTCAGCTTTTTTTGAGCCGTCTCCACTCACTTTGAAGCCGTTATTGCTGAACGGGAATTCAGTGGTCGGGCTACTGTAGAAAACATATCCGATCAGTTTGAGCTCAGAGTCACCCGTCAGCTGCTGGTACCATGATATTGTATTGTATGAACTGATTGAATGTTTGCAGCTGATTGTTGCAGAATCATGCAGACGTCCCAAGATGGCTGGTGGAGCCTGACGGACGTCCTCACACAGTGAAAAACCTGGATTTAAACAGAGACAAACATTCTAAGAAAAACAGAGCTGTGTTTTGTAACCTTTACTAAAGGTCAGTCAAATGTGTTGAATTCAAACCCACAGACGAGCCAGAGAATCAGGAGAGGGATCCAGCTGAAGCCTCCGATCATGGTGACGGTCTTCCACTGTTTGTGTTTCTGCACTGGCTGCAGTCTCAACAGACACTGTGGGATGAACTCAGAGACGAGGAGACAGAGAGAGGAGGGGATTTTTTGGCAGCTATGAATGTATGCAATGAACAACTTTATTCATGACATCATACTGTAATATGCACATTAAAACATCAGATGTCCAAATTACAGATGAGCCATGCCAGCAGTATTGTGCTGAAGCAGTATGTCCAATGGTTGGTGATCCACTGAGTTTTCAAGTATAAATATCTTAACGGGCGCTTATTATGCAAAATGCACAATATGATTTATCTTATTTTGGATGGAAATGCGACAAAAATGTCCTCACAGAAACAGCAAAACAAGTCTGCTGTGTGCCTCTGTGTGTGTGTGTGTGTGTGTGTGTGTGTGTTTTCCTCTTACTGGAGGCTGCTTTTTTAATGAGGGTTGTTAACAGGAGCTCAAGGTTGGATCATTGCCGGCTGTCCGTGACCCGACATCAGACTTTTCCTCAAGAGCTATCATCAGGTCAAAATGTGAATTTGTCCAATACTTAAGTCTATGACTGAGTGGGTATCAATATATAAAAAGGCAGAATAAGAAAATCCTGGCTTACTTTGATAAGTCTCACAAATTTAAGGGAGAGATCCGTTCCATCATTGAGGTTCATGATTCCCTGCTTCATAACCATGGTCCATAACAGGCTGTTGAGCCTAATTCAGCTGTGGGTGAAAGAATGTATGACATGTGGAAAGAGGCTCAATGAATGAATGAATGAATGAATTAATCATTTATTTTACATATTTACTTTATTTTACATTTTTAATCTGTTAATATGTATTAAAAGACCCTATGACTATGACCCTTATGGATATTTTATGAGAGAAAGTATATGTAAAAAAAATCCCACAAAACTTTATGTCAAATAGATGACCCTGTGATAAGGCCTTTACAGTCTATATTCTTCATATAGTTCCATCAGCAGTGTTTATTCCGCTGCTGAGAAGAACACCAACCATGCATGGTAAATGGAATTTCATCTATAGTGTTCACCAGTGCTGGGAAAGTACTTGTGTAGTTGCGAAGCTACTCTTCACATCAGAAGTCTAACTGCAGCAACAACCCTTGTTAAAAGTGGTAAGCACACACTACAACACACTGAGAAAAAGAAACTGAATACATTGAAGCTACTTTCCATTGTCTACAGTTCCGTAAATTAAAGTTGTTCAAATGCACCAACTATTTTTTTTGGTGTAATTTATTCTCTATACTCTCTCTCTCTCTCTCTCTCTCTCTCACACACACACACAAATACACACACACAGACAAAATTCTTATTTTTTAGTTATATCAAATACAGTGACTTCTTCTCTTAGTGCATGGGTGTATGTACAGTCAGCATATTTTGCAACCCCCCTGGATAGGCATGTTCTGTCATAATTGGGGATAATGTCTTATTTGAAAGACGGTGCAGTGCACGAAGCATTAAAAATGTGCATCTAAAAAATTCAATTCAATTGTTTTATTGTTCTCCAATATTGGAGTAATGACATAAATCTCAGTGGCAAATTTCTCAAAACCAAGTAATAAAATATTTTTGTTTTTTGTAGTTTGGGTGAACTTGTCCTTTCTAGTGCTTTAAAAACCAAAATCTGTGCATCTCCTTTTTCCTTTTGTATCTGCCTTTACCTACCCTGCCCTAATCAGCAATCCTCTGATGTTCACCCTCAGAATAAAGTCACTGCTGAGTCCCACATGCCTGCAGAGGGGCTTCCTCTTTGCAAACAGAGCCTCCTCTGTGTCTGAAACCGGAGAGGTCAGCATTCCTTTGCCCAGGCCTCAAATAAAGACCCAAATTCTTGCAGAAATAATCCAGATTCCCACTGGGACTGCAAACCTATCCGCTATTCCTGGGTAGCTGCCTCCCTCAAGGTGGACAATCAGTGTCTTTGTGAAGCCAAGCTGATGCCAACAGGCTTAGCCCAGAGCAGGTCCACCCGGCAGCCCTCAGTCCTGCTGCCTGAGCTGTGCAGACGCTCTGCCTCACTGTGGCGTTATTTTCAGACAAATGTCATCATCATCATCAGTGCTGGATTATCAGAGATATGTATGTGTATTCCTGGTGGATTATGGATGTTCAAAATCTTCAAATTCAAGTTGGATTTAATGCCATGGATAAAACATCACCAGCTCTTTGGGACTGCCTGACAACAAAAAGGATTCTCCACTCCACAGAGGTAGGCCATCATTATTTCTCTGTTCTGACCCAGATATGGTAGGCTACATGCTACCCAATCAGGAACCACATTTATTGAGCTGCTTATATTACATGGGCAATGTTTTCAGACCTCAGACTGGAAAAGGATTGTTGGCAACATGAAAGGAGGCTAACATTTTATGACTGATCACCCTGGGCATCAAACACGTTTAGGAGGTTTGGCAAATATCTCTCTCACAGAGCTACTAAACACATTTTCCAATGCCATTCTCAGTTTTTAAGCAAACAAAGATTCCCAGAGCCTTCTAAGCCTTAGCTCTAACACCAGATTCAGCTCCTAAACCAAACCATCTCTGAGACTTTTACTTAATCTTAATTCATCTCTAGGGGGCAGTCAGTGAGTCAATCAGGGAATTAGGCAGGATTCAATGTTAGTCCACTTAACATGCTTTATTTCAGCATTCAAAATAATTAAAAACATCTCAATTTATTATACATATACAAAATAGGTACAGATCCTTGTGGTGTTTTTCCCCCATGGGTGTGTCTTGTCTGTCTTCTCTTACAAACTCTTTGCTGATGGCTCTCTGTGCATTTTAAATATCTCTGATTGCAATTTTTTTGAGAAACGTCACCCTTCGCACAAGAAAACAAGAAACAAACTACAACAGATGTGTGTAATAAGGGGCTGAGAAGAATTTGGATGACAGAAAGGTGGACGGGAGGTTCAAAACATGAAACCAAAAAGTGTGACGAAGAGAAGCGATGCGGATCCACCTTTCACTTGAGCTCAGAAACAGAGCTAGTGTTTGTACTGCCAGCACTGCCAAGGCTGGAGATAGAAGAAAGCTGTCTCGTACTGGACACCAAGACTAAAAGTTGTGTTTTTGTTTTAGCACCAAGAGGATCCTGCTACACCAGAGTGACCATAACACGACAGAACAGTATAGCCATCCTGCACAGCCAGGAGACCTCAAAGAAAGAATAGCACCTTAAGTTTTAGCTGTTCCTGCTTCTGATTAAGTGTCATAAACCTCGACTACCCCACTGACTACCACAACTACTGCAGGCTCCATTTTTAAAACATTTTTTTACAGTTGGAATTCCTTGCTTTTCTGAGGTAGCCATAGGATTTTTTCTTCTTTCAAAAAAAGAGGTTTAAACCCATGTTTCTCTGCTGGCGGTTTTAATGTGACTTTTCTTGAAAAAAAACAAAAAATTGAAAGGAACAAACAAGAAAGCGACCACAACAACAAACAAATCACAACAGCTACAACATCATCAGTTGAGGAAGAGGAGTTGTCAGTGTTGTCTGGGGCAGGTGGAGAGGTGGGGCGGGGGTGGCAGAACAACAGAGACAAACATGGCTGTCAGTTTCACCGTTTATTCATCAACACCTGAAACGTGGTACAAAGCAATTGGGTTCTGTCTGTTGGGACTGTCCTTTCATTCCTCTCACCGCAGTGGTGTACAAAAATACAAAAGTCACCTGTGTGTTTCTGTTGGTTTCTGTAAACTCCAGAGAGGCCTGGTTTGGCTGGATGAAGAGGGGGAAGTAAATTTTTACACTTTACAGAAGCATATATTATTTTCTTGTTGCCAGTGAAACAAAATGTCTTCTCTACAGGATCCTTGGTGTTGGTGATGGTAAAAAAAACAAAAAAAAAAAAACAAGAGTCAGAAACGAAAAAAAGTAGTGGTCCCAAACGCGACAATGCAGACTCCGCCACATCGCCGCAATCTTGTTGAAGTGCAGGTTTTAGGCAAAGTGGACCATCGGAACAACGGCCGAATGGAAACTCGTAGAATCACGAGCGAGGGGTCGGATTTTTCAGAAAAATGGCATTAGAGAAACGTTTTGGTTGGGGGGGGTTTAAAGAGAGATGACTGCTAGAAAAAATAAAACACACACACGCACACAACAACAATTTCAAGTCCAGATTTCTCTTTTTACAAGAAACAGACAGGTCCAACTTCAAGGCCGAACTCTTGGTCTGGAGCACCAACATCCATAGGAGCGATATCAATGATGGGAAGGCGAGATGTTTTCGATGTCTTGTAGTCGATGACTGTCTTGCCCCATGTACCGGTGTGTGACTGCAGGGACAGAAGAAGAGAGGAGAGTCAGGGTCAACATTCAGAATGGCTGCCGACACTGGAAATTTAAGAAAGAAACCTCCAGTTTTGCTTGAATTTTCGGTCAAAGCACACAAACCACAAGTCTAGCTATGGTGGCTAGCATGCATGTTTGATGTCTGATGTACTCCTTTGTGTCTCCTGAATTGTGACCTGTGACCTTTCATCTCCTTGCTATTGGTTACAGCGAGAACCTTAGAATTCAGCATTAGGTTTAGCATTCGAAGCTTATTCAGCTGTCAGTGGAATTGGGACGAGAGCATCGCCTTAAGTTTTCTCACCGTGCATCCATCCTCCAGGACGCTGTAGGTGAAGCGGCTGTTGCCCTCGGCTCTGATCTCGATCTCGTTGGAGCCCTGGAGGAGCAGGGCCTTCTTGAGGTTGCCGGCGGAGGCGTCCATGTAGGCGACGCTGTTCTTGCAGTGGTAGGTGATGTTCTGGGAAGCCTCGGTGGACATGAGACGCAGGAAGGTCAGCTGGATGTTGACATCCTCTGGCAGAGAGCCCTCGCTGCCGTACTCGAACTGTTTGGGAAAGAGAAAGAGACGTCAGGAGTGAGGCGAAAGAGAAACTGAAGAAACCAAGAGGAGCTGGGAGCAAGGAGTGAGGAAGTGCTGTGTTTAGCGTATTTACCTGGAAGCCGTCAGTCATTGCCTCTCCGAACCAGACGTGCTTCTTCTCCTTGATGTTCTTGCTGACGTACCAGTTCTTCTGGGCAACCACACGCTGAGTTGGGGTTACGCAGGTCTCTCCAGTCTCCATGTTACAATAGACCTTGATGGCATCCTGAGTGCAGCCCTGGTCAGGGTCAATCCAGTACTCGCCTGGGAAAGAAGGAGTTCAGAGAGGAAATGTTCAGGAAAATCCAGCATGTTATCCCAAAATCCAAAATCAAGAAACTTCCTTAACACTGTCCTAAATGTTGCCATCTACTACTATCCATCATTCCACTTCCTCTTAAGTCCTTTACTCACCGCTCTTCCAGTCAGGGTGGCACATCTTGAGGTCACGGCAGGTTCTGGCAGGGTTCTTTTGGGTTCCATCGGGGCTGCGGATCTGCTCAATCTGCTGGCTCAGGCTCTTCAGGGTGCTGTCCACCTCCAGGTCGCGGTCACGGAGAACGTTAGCGTCATCAGCACGGAACATGCGGAAGGGATCGGGGGCCTTCTCCTGAGGCTGAGAGATGAAGCCGAGGTCGAATCCGCCACCAGGGGCACCAGGTGCTCCGGGGGGTCCAGGAGGCCCAGGAGGACCCTGAAAGGGAGAAGAGAAGGAAGAGAAAAAGTTGGTTATTTCATTGCTTGAAAATCGCATAGTAGCAAGACAAATGAATGGATTGGACAATTAGACTTACAGCAGGTCCCATCTCTCCAGAACGTCCACGGGGTCCAGGGGGTCCAGTGGGTCCAGGCAGACCAGACATACCATCCTTACCAGCAGCTCCAGCAGATCCAGCAGGGCCCTGCAAACAGCATAAGGAACCTTAAAGTCTCTGAAAGTCCCCCCCCACTCTCTGACACAAGTAAAGCAGCAAACATTGAAATTCAAAACATGTCAAATAGCTCCAGCTCCAGGCTGTTAAAGATTGTGTTGTGCGTGAACTCACTCTAGGTCCGGAGGGTCCAGAGGCACCAGCGGGTCCCTGCTCTCCGGAAGGTCCCTGTGGGTTCACAGACAAAAACAGGAGTTAGAAATGAAGTGTACATATTGACTGTGTTGCCTGTATACGTGTAGATGTGAGAGAGGTGACATACAGCAGGTCCAGGAGGTCCCTGCATGCCAGTGAATCCTCTGTGTCCCTTCATGCCTCTCTCTCCAGCCTCGCCAGTCTCTCCCTTGTCTCCGCGAAGTCCAAGAGCTCCCTGTTAGGAAGAAGAGGAGGTGAACGAGTGTTGTTTTGCCCTCCTCTGTACGCTGTTCCATGTATTGTAGCGGCGCATTAATGGTGCTATTGATGTACTTACAGCAGGGCCACGAGGTCCAGCAGGGCCAGCAGGGCCACCGGGGCCAGCAGGTCCCTAAAACATCCAAAAATCAGTTTGGTATTGAGGCAGGTTGCAGTGAAACACAATCTATGCTCTCACGGTAGATGTAGCATCGATGGGTAAATCAATAAACGTTGAAGTTAGATTTATTTAATTCATTTTGTCACTCACAGTCTCTCCACGGTCACCGTTCTTTCCAGCGGGTCCAACGGGTCCGGGGGCACCAGAGGGTCCGGGAGCACCAGGGGCTCCAGCAGCGCCGCTCTCTCCACGGTCTCCCTATAGCGCAAACATTGGAATCATTTTATTTAACCAGCTCTGTTGCCGTAGTTGTTCCAGTTCTATGTTGAGGGATTTTAAAGGGCTGGCATGGTGAAAAAGGCTCAGACAAAACCTTATATCTGACCTCAAGGCTAAGTGATTTTTCTCCATTTCACTTCACTTCCCCTTCAGATATATAAGACTTGGCGTCCTATATAACTGGCCACTGACTTGGCTATGCAAAACACAACAATTCTTGCAGGCGGTATAACTCTACTCTCTTGCGGCCATATTGGTATTTCTCTGTTTCTAATTTTTACAGACATGGTTCTGATTTAGGGTGACACTTTTCCAGCTCATTTACTACAGTGGACAGTTTATCATTACTTTAGAAAAAGCCACTATCTAGCATATTTGCTAAATGACCTTACAGCTCGATTCTGTAGTAGTGGATGGATCTAAGGTTCTTATGTTTGTTACTGTGTTAGTGTGAACTCCATTTGGGAAACCAAATCTAGCTTAGCTGTTAACTGTACACCTTGAGCTTGTACGGGTGAGCTAGCTATGATGTCAGTTGAACTCACCTTGGGTCCAGCAGCTCCATCGCGACCAGCTGCTCCCTCGTTACCAGGGGCTCCCTAAAACACAAGCACAGCAGGTTAACTGACTAGGAAACACCTACAGGGTTGACGTATACACACACTAGTATACAAAAGTCCAACAGATAGTCTTAATTTGCAGGTAAAATCATTTGTTCATACCTCACGTCCAGCCTCACCAGGGGCTCCAGCCAGTCCAGGGGGTCCCATTGGTCCGGGAGGTCCGCGCTCACCACCAGGACCAGAAGGTCCCTGCTTTCCGACCTCTCCCTGTGGGTGGCACAGCCACAGTCAGTTCAGTCCTAATAACCTCAGATTGAAGCTTTTCTGGACTTGCTCAGTTGTTGCATGTTTTAAGGCACCAAGACAGGAAGTTACTAATCACATTTACTTTATATTTCTTTAGAATTATATCTATCATTGAACATTTCCATGGACTAAACCAGAGTTGAACAGTATTTCCCAATCATTCTCAGTGGTTTTGTTTTTCATTGTCACATCCTCTTAGAGATGAGTTTGATCTTGTAATATTTCTGGATTTGGAGTTTGGTTCTAAACATATTAGCTGGTGTAACATATTTCAGTATTCTGGTTCAATCAGATACACTCTGCTGTTTTGTAGAGTTACAGAAGGGACTTACAGAAGGTCCAGGCAGGCCAGGGAAACCTCTCTCTCCTCTCTGTCCAGGCAGACCAACAATACCACGCTGTCCAGCAATACCCTGAGGTCCAGGCAGACCAGCACTACCCTACAGGGGTCACACATAGAGACAATAAGAAAGTGGTTGGACATCAAGGTGTAGAGGAGCAGAAACTGACAGGAAACAACCCCTAATCAAAGTCTGTCAGTGAAATTGTGGAGACTTCAGTGCTACTTTAAGAGTATAATTTAGTTAATATCAAATCATTTATTCATTTATTGTCATTTCCTGGCAAATAATCATTTGGTTCTATGATAGACTGAGATGGAAGGGGCTCTTTCCATCAGTAATACAGTTTGTTCTGATGGTTTCTGACGGTAAAAGATAACTTACAGCTCCACCCTCGGCACCAGGATTACCCTTCTCTCCAGGAGCTCCTGGGGGTCCAGCAGCGCCCATCTCACCGGTACGGCCAGCAGGTCCAGTCTCACCACGGTTTCCTTTGGCTCCCTCTTTGCCAGCTGGTCCAGCAGGTCCGGGAGGTCCAGAGTTGCCCTAAGAGGGGAATACAACACTGTTGAAAACCATCTCACACGGACACTCAGCTCTGCCACAGCAACAACAAGTGCTGATAACATTGAATAAAGACTTACAGAGGGGCCAGGGGGTCCAACTCTGCCAGCAGCACCGGGGAACCCAGTAGCACCCTAGGGACAAAGACAGAGGTCCATTAGCTGACTAAGGCTGGAAAATGGGCTGCAACATGTCAGTGGAAGCAATAAAAAACAGATGAAATATAAACTATGGGCTATTCGCAATTCAAGTAAAACATCTGAGTGAAAACATGTTCTATTGTGGATTGTCTGTCAACTACACTTCAGGAAGGTTGTGATAAATGCACATGTAACAAAGAGAAACACAGAGTAGAAGAAGCGTGTTCACTTACGGGAGGTCCACTGGGTCCGCGGGCTCCCTTAGCGCCAGTGTTTCCAACGGGACCCTGGCAGAGCAAATGATCAGTCATATGGGAGAGCAGCAGCAGGCAATGCAGGCTGGCTTCTAATGTTCACTCTAAATTATGGGATTTTGTGCACTGTAATGGAGTGTGAATGTAGGAGTTTAAAAACCTGAGGTCCAGGGGCACCAGTGGGTCCAACAGCGCCAGGGGGACCAGCATCTCCCTTAGCACCATTATCTCCAGCCTCTCCCTTAGCACCAGGCTGTCCATCAGCACCCTGTGGTGGAATGGCAGTGCATGGAGAGAGAAACAAATGATTTCTCAGTAAATTCTGTGTCGATGCTTTAAGCAGAGGAAGCCACAACATTCATGAAAAAATCACTTACAGGAGGTCCAGCGAATCCAGCAGGTCCAGGTGGTCCAGACTCCCCACGCTCACCCTGTGGAAGAGGAAGGAGAGGAAGAGTCAGCCAAAGATTTCAAGATTATGGTGGTTGATGAGCTGGAGAACCTCGAGCTGAAGCTTCATCTTCTGTTTCTGACAGACCAACACGCAAGTACTTACAGGGGCTCCGCGGGCTCCAGAAGGTCCAACAAGTCCAGAGGGACCAGGCTCTCCCTTGTCTCCAGTGGCTCCAGCAGGTCCGGGAAGTCCAATTGGTCCAGTCAAACCACGGGGACCATCCTTACCACCAGCTCCATCAGCACCCTTGGCTCCTTGGTCACCCTGGATTATTGGATGAGGAAAAGTAATCATTTGTGAGATATTGTAATACTTAGAGCATTCTGTGGCTATGCCAGTGGGGGGATGGTGATGATACTCCTCATGCTGGAAATACTGGGAACCTACTGTGGATGGTCAGATTCGTCATAGTGGAGGTGGTTAATGCTTTAGTTGCCTTTGCACATTAGATCTGATGTGTCGTGTATAGACTATATACTAGTATACATCAGTCGTGACTTGTCACACTCTACACTGGGAATATTCTCACTCACTCTGTCTCCCCTGAGTCCTGGAAGACCAGCGGAACCGCGCTCACCAGGCATTCCCTGCAGTCCAGGAGGACCCTGGGCTCCGGGAGCACCGGGGGCTCCAGCATCTCCCTGAGGAGGAAGGCGAAGGACAAAAATAGGGGAAAGAAGAAGTTTCAGTCAAAGAATAGAAAAACTGCCATGTGGTTATACATCAAATCAAGGAGAAATTCACAGGCACATCAAGCTTTTCCTCCGAGGGTTTACCTTAGCACCGTCATTTCCACCAGGTCCGGGGGATCCACGGGCACCAGCAGGTCCAGCAGCGCCTGGTGCACCACGCTCACCGGGGAATCCTCTGTCACCCTGAGGGGAAGCGGTGGTAAAGAGTGGTCAAAGAAATCATGGATCGGGATCTCAGGATCTATGAGATCATGAGGATGCATCTGAATGTCGATCCCTTATCTATACGGTTGATGATATTCCCCAAAGGGAGGTTCTAATGTGAAACAGAAAGCCTTCATTCGAAAACACTAAACAACCTGTCTGTTTTAGAGATTCTTTTCAAACTGAAATTTCTCACCAACATGGTAAGCATGGGTCTCAGTTTTTAAAAAGGGACTTGTTTTTGTTTCTAGATGATGTCAGATTAGTATTAGCCACACCATCTGTATGACTAACCAACATCCCCTTAGCATTAGTCTGTTATTACCCTGATGGCATTAACATTAACATGTCTGCTATAAGAATCTGCTGGCAGTTAGCTCATGTAAAGTTCCAGTTCTGGACTAAAAACAGGACAAAAGTAATTTCATTGTGTCACAGTAACCTACATTTGGAACCAAAAATGGATTTTAAGCAGACTGCTGAGAAATTGTGATATGTGATACTTACTCTAGCTCCAGCAACTCCTGGGGCTCCAGCCTCACCGGGCAGACCCTAGATAGACAAAGATGCAATTAATGCTTTCATGTACTAGAAAGTTTCAGTTTCAGGTGGTTCCGATATCTCAGTCAATATTATCTCGGTCAGTACCTGCTCTCCAGGCTTGCCAGTCTCACCAATGGCACCCTGGGGTCCAGGAAGACCCTGGAATCCAGGAGATCCACCAGGTCCCTGCTCTCCTCTCTCACCAGCAGGACCCTGAGGATGAGCAAAAGAAGGACTGTTAGAGATAACATAAAAAAAAGTCTGAGTATGACTTATTGCAATTAGCTGCATGTACAACATAAGTATGCTTATGAGATGTACTGCAGCTGAGCCTTGTGTCTGTGTGGGCATGTACTTACAGCAGGACCAGAGGGACCTTGAGCACCAACATCACCATCCTTTCCAGGGGCACCCTGGGTAAAAAGATGGCAGGCTTTTAGACACATAGGTACTAGCTTGTAGGCATTACAGGAAAACAGCAGAGTAGAGTAGCTTCAACGTGCAGTATAGTGTAGGCAACTTACAGCAGGGCCAGTGGGTCCCATTACTCCTCTCTCACCAGGCTTTCCACCCTCACCCTACAGACAGGAGTAGAAAAGCACTATTACCAAAGATGTGGAGACCATGTTTTAGTCGCCTACTTCTCAGTATGATACTGATCAAAAGGTACTGTGTAGCATTTTAGACACATCACTTACAGCAGCTCCCTTGGGTCCGGGGAATCCCATTACTCCAGGCTGGCCTCTAGCTCCAACGGGGCCAGGGGGTCCGGGACGGCCATCTTGTCCAGCGGCTCCCTGGTATGGAGGATTAATTAAGCATTTACTGAAGTAAAGACAAAAAATTGCTCTTTCAGTGAGATCAAGATCAAATGTATTATACTGAGCATGAACTTACAGTAGCTCCCAGCTTGCCATCAGGTCCAGGGCTGCCAGGGCTACCAGTCATACCCTACAGGTAGAGGTCAGAGGTCAGAAGAGGGCCCATGCAGTGAATTAATTATGCCACTGACAATAATGTGGTTTATTGGAGGATCTCACCTTAGCTCCAGGCAAACCAGGCTCACCAGTGCGGCCAGGCTCACCAGTGGAACCTTTAGGTCCAACAACACCGGGAGCACCACGCTCACCAGGGGCGCCCTATGTTGGGGGGGAGATGGAGAGAAAAGAGGTAGAAAGGCAATGATGAGTTCAGTCAAAACTGATCTGAAGTATCTCAGTGCTTGTACTGTAAGTGATAAGGAAAGATGTATGTGTGTGTGTGTGTGTGTGTGTGTGTGTGTTTTACTCACTTTGAGTCCAGCAGGGCCATCAGAACCAGGGAAACCACGACCACCAGGGGCACCCTATAGAGAGAATCTCACTTAGTTATATGAGCAAAAGCTGTTACACTGTTACATCAAGATAGAGACGGCCTATTACCATGATCCCAACATGTCCTGTCCTTAACATGAATCTTTTGAAATTAAACTTTTTTTTTTATTTCTACAAAATATTCAAAATACCATGAGTTTGCCACTTACAGTTCTACTTTTTCTAGCTTGCAGGGGCATTACAGAGTTATTTAAATGGTCCTGGTGAGCTAGAAGGACATCTGCATCATTATTTTTTATGTGCACTTGTGGATAGTTTGACCTTTTCCCCTCATCAGTGGTTGGATTCCCAGCAGGGATTATTTATTTTTTTATATTTATATTATTATATTATTATATATATTTATATATATTTTTTATATTTACACTATAGTTACACTGACCAGCAAAAATTATTTTTTCAAAATATGATTAAGTCTGTATTCTTACAAAAGTAAGAATGATTTCAAAGCTGCCTTAAAATGTAAATTTCAGCAGGTATTCAAATGAGTTCTATATTAAGACTTCCAGCTATTTCTCTTTGAGGTAAGAATACACCATCAGAGAGCAGCTCTCTCACTCCCCCTCCCAATTACACTCTACCTTAAAGAATATTAATCTATATGGTATAATATTGTGAAAATTAGGGGGGGGTGCATACTCGCTCTCCAGGAGCTCCACGGACTCCTGCAGCACCAGGCTCTCCTCTGGCTCCTCTCTTGCCCTCCTCACCAGATGATCCTGGGGGTCCTTGAACTCCTGGAGCACCCTGGACAACACACACACAGCTAGCATAAGAGACCAAATGTGTATTCATACATGTGTGTGTATACAGAGCTGTGCGCCATGCCGACCGTAATGAAGTTCAACTTACAGCCTCTCCCTTGGCACCAGCTTCTCCCTTGGCTCCTGGGGCACCAACCTCACCCTGAGGGAAGCAAGCAAATAAACAAACATAATAATTCAACAACAACTAAACTCAGTCATCTAAGACAAACACATATGATATACAACAACTGAGACAGATTTCAGAAAATACTATTTCTGGCTTTAGTTAATTGTAAGAGAGGTTTGCTCACAGTGTTGCCTTTGGGTCCAGTGGCACCGCTAGCACCCTGAGGTCCAGATGGTCCACGTGGTCCAGGGAAACCTGGAGCTCCAGCAACTCCAGCAGCACCCTGCAGGGGGCAGCATACAGCAACAACTTAGTCACATCATGCTGTACTGCCAGTAATGGCTCTCCTTGGCTGTGGTTACTGTGAAGCCCCGGCGGCTTTGCCAGTGCTTTTCTCAAGCTTTTGAACCAGAAAGAGATTCAACCTCTCAACCCTGACATGCCTATAAAATAAATATATTGACAAAGATACTCACAGGGGTTCCCTTAGGTCCGGCAGCTCCATCAGTTCCGGGGTTTCCCTTAGAGGAGAAAGAAGGGAAGAGAGTTTCAGTAACATTAAAAACTGAATGATGTAGATGCCATTACATCATCACGAAGGAGCAGCCAACGAAGATGTTTTGTTTTCTCTGATACTTGGCTTGTCTGAACCTGAGGATTACTCTTTGTACTTACAGAAGGTCCAGCGGCGCCAGCAGGTCCGGGGTTACCAGGCTCACCACGGGCTCCAGCGGGGCCCTCAGCTCCACGGGCACCCTGAGGTCCGGCATCACCCTGGGTAGAGCGGAAACAAAGAACGGGATCTGGTCAGGCGTCCAAACCAAGACATGAACAGAGACTCGAAAAGGGATGCAAAGTACTGGTATGACAAAATTATAATAAGGCAAAAATTGTGGAAAGGAAATGTGAAAACTGGAATGTTTTTTGGAAGTAGACTCTGTTCAAGTTAAAAAACTATTAAAAAGCCAACTTGGTGGTTGGCATTTGTCACCTTTAAAAAAAGCCACTCCATAAAGCTCCTGGAAGCTATCTCTGTACAAAGCAGCCAACAATTGACTAAAACTAAAGCTGTGTCACAATACCACGCTAGATAGTAATATCACACAGTATTGCTATATAATCTGTGCAGTGTCTCGAGATGCGAGAAACTTTGTCAGCTTTGTCAGCACTGCTGTAGGGAAATAGTGTCCATCAACAGCACACTCAAAAAAATGAGCTAATGTATGCAGGCTATTCTGCCACTTGTCCTGTGCAGCATGGATGACCTTATATGACCCCCACGTGACCCCTGCTGAGTCACAGATCAACTTAAAAGTCAACGGCCTTCACATATGTTATAACAGTTATAACAGAAATGCACCAAAGCGCTGCAAAAGGTGAGGTCAGCAACTTATGAATGGCCACTACAACCAGAGGAGAGGAGGAAATAGGATGTAGAAAAAATGACATGTGTGGTGGTATTTTGGATGGGGGAAGCTTAAAGAAGATGTTGGAGGGTGAAGGACATTAAAAATAGAGGTTAAAATTGACATGGATCATAATAGGGCTTAGAAGTACCTTGGCTCCAGGGCCACCAGGGAATCCAGGAGGTCCAGCGGGGCCAGTGGGACCCTGAGAGGAAACAATAAGAAATTCAGATACATGTAGATGCAGAAAGATCAAAGATTTAAACAAGTGCAAAATTAGAGATTAGGAAATGAATTTAACTCTATTTAAGCTTTAGAGAAGGGAACACTTACGGGAGGTCCAGCAGCACCAGCAGCACCATCGTTACCACGAGCTCCCTGCACCACATAGACAAACATGATTGGTTGATCTGCTTCATTGACTGACTCAATGATGGATTACAGTGTGTGTGTTTGTGTGCGTGGACTCACGGCAGCTCCAGAAGCACCAGTGCGGCCTCTCTCGCCAGGCAGACCACGAGGTCCCTGAGACAGACGGAAAAAAGTGTCAGTTAGCTAAACGTTTTGGGTCAATTGGCAGGAGGGGAAAATCCAAGATGGCAACTATGTGCATGGCACTGATGTGGGGCTTGTTTTACTCACCATAGCACCAGGGGTTCCATTCTCACCAGGGGCTCCAGACTCTCCCTAAACATACAGAACACACACACAGTCAGGTGGGATGCTGAGAATGACAATATTAATATATCCAGGAAATGTAGCTGCTACTATAGTTTCTACTACTGCAAATGGTAAAACACCATACCAAGGCTTGCTTTAAGGGTCAGTTCACCAATTTTGACACGTAAAGAAGTTAGTTTGCTAGTCAATAGTACTAGTCATCTTTGCTTGGCCTTGAGGACTGCATATTCATGACAAAAAGCCTCTACTGCAAAGAGGGCATGTGAAGTTTGAAAGACATAGGCATTCACCAAGCAAGGAAGGCCTAAAAATAATAAGCCATAGGTTGCATTATGGGAAATGTAGGAACGCCTTAACCAATTCTAGGCTTTAGCATTGCTACAGCTACTATTTCTGATACTACTGCCACTGTTAGCGCTGCTAAGTACTATCAACTACTCCTGCTGATCTATTATAGTACTAATGAACACCTACTTGACCTTCTTCTACACTAAGAAGAGAGTGGAAGAGAGTGATAAAAAAGAGGGATAGTCACCTTGGGACCAGCGGGGCCAGCTTCTCCCTTAGCACCATCCAGACCACTGAATCCCTACATCAGAAAGAGAAACACACACATTTAGGAGGAGCTACATTGTTGATTTGTAGCTTGTTGAACGTAGAGATGTAAGCGTAGACTCACTCTGTGTCCCTTGATGCCGGGCAGTCCAGGGGTTCCAGGGAAACCACGAGCTCCCTGAGAGGAAGATAAGAGATGGTAGGAGACGCAGTTTATTATCACACCTCTGTTTTCGTTTCTTGTATTACATCACAAAGAGTTACACTGCCATGGCGGCTTACCTGTGGGCCGGAAGGTCCACGCTCACCGGGGCGGCCAGGTTTGCCGGACTCACCCTGAGAGAAAAAGGAACGGACAGAAGAGGATGAGGGAATGGCTAAAATAATTCAGGAATCTAAACTGAGATATAGATAGTGAATATAAGCAGATCCGGTCGACTCACATCCTCTCCGTTCTTTCCAGGGGGACCGGCAGGGCCGCGGGGACCCATGGGACCCTGTAGAGAAAGACACACATCATGTTAGAGTGGCAACCGACTACCAAAGTACAATGTAGGTGTGTATTTGTTTCCACAGTTGTAATACTCACAGAAGATCCAGCCTCACCAGGCTCACCAGGGGGACCAGTGAATCCTTGAGGTCCCTGTAGGGGGAGACAAACATAAATGCCATCACAACTATGCTTACACCACCAACACTGTACAGTTATGGTGACAACATGATCAATTAGTTGTCAGGTTATTGTAATAATGTGCACATGCCTATATATGAGCCACTTCATGCAGGGAGGGGTCTTTTAGGTTTAAGGCTGCCGTCAGCTCACTTGGATGAGAACAATGGCAGAATTTGCAGTTGTGAAGAGGACAACCCAACACTATCTCTCGTTTTATATAGCGGGACTTCTCCAATAATTATGAACTAATTTGTTGTATATTTAGAGGGAGTCCTGGGTAGCTTCAACTGCATTCACAGTTGTGCTGCAGGATGCTGAGCTCATCATTCGGTTCAAATTGAACTTAAAACATTTCTTGGCTTTTATTGGCTGTTGTGGTGAATCTCAAAATCTCAAGGCTAACCCACTGGCTTGATCGTTTTAATTATCTTTTGTGGTGCTGTTCATATTTAGTGAGAAGTATTTTGGATGATGTAAGCACCGTGCTGTCAAAATACTGTTTCACTGGTATTTCCACACGCTTATCTGGCCTCTGTAGGCCTCACGGTGTTCAGAAAGAAAGCCAAGAGAATTTTCACCTTGCTTCATTTGAGTTTGACATTGGCCTCATGCCAAGTGGGCACAGAGGGGAGGTCAATGATGTCATAGTGATGTCATGATGCACAAGGTACACATGCTGGTCACTGGGACCCCTATCCTTCCAGCTTCAGCTCTGAAACACTGTCAAAGGGTCGAAGGAGGAGGACGTGGTGTACTTACGCTAGCACCAGCAGGTCCAGGGGGTCCACGAGGTCCCATTGGGCCCTGTCAATCAAAGAGAGGCGAGGTCAGACACTGCATCATCGTAACTGGCAATGAAACTATAGTGTGTGTGTGTATGTGTGTGTTTGTCCTACCATGGGTCCAGGCACAGGCATGGCAGGAGATTTGTCGTCATAGCCACCAGACATCTGAGGGGAGAAGTTCTGGAAAAAGCAAACGGAGACACATAAGTATTCATGTGACATATAGTTGGAAAACGTCAGTTAGCTTTGAACTTTCCATGGCTTGAATAAAATGTCAGGTGTATTTAAATTTACATTTTTTCCACCTGTTTCTCTATGAGTATATTCATTCGTGGGGCTTATATGTTCAGAAGGAAATCCAGCCAACATATCATGATAATAGCTTTTGGGGCATGCCAGCCAAAACATCTTCCATGTCTCAATCAAATCCAAGAGATTCATGCAGAGCCGCCTCAAGCCACATGTGATCTGATCCAATCTCCTGCTGCAGTTTGCTCTGATCCAGCCGGTTTCTGACAATTATAGATGCCCAATTCTGTCCGCTATTCACACTACGTTTCTGTCATCAACCCATGATCTTCGGCCTCATCCCTCATACTGTCGGTGATGTACTATTTGTTGGGTTCACTTAAGTCTGTTTGGATGCTACTGCTGTTACTTGACCACAGAGGCCACTGTGCAACAGATGAAGAATATGCAGTCTGAGGTGAGCTAAATCTAGGCTCACGGTGGATTTGGTGTCTGTTAGCTTAGCATGGTCAATTGGCATGGAAATCTGTTGTTCATATGTGGTCAATTAGGCTTAACATCAATTTTACATTAACATGCAAGGTTACAGTCAGATTCAAGTGGAATATCATGTTAGTTTGGTAATTTTGGATGGAAGTCAATAGCAAACTAAATCATGGAATGCCTAATCAGATTCTAAAGCTGTTGCGTGGTAAATATGCATGTGTCTATACCAGCATCAGTAGCTTAGCCTGGTGAATTAGCATATGAGTCAATGATAAATTCTATAAAGGAAGGCAAAATTAGGCAGGAAGTGTATGCTAGACTAGAATATGAGTCAATGGAAATGATTTTGTATACAAAATTAAGAAAGAAGTCAATGGTAATGGTCAATGAATTCAATGGTAACATGTTAAATTAGACTCTGATTAGCCATATGTGGTAAAGTAGCTTAGCTTAGCCCAGTAAATTAGCACATGAATAAAAGATGATGTGCAAAAATAGACAGGAAATGCAGGCTGTCCTAGACTAGAATAAGAGTCAGTGTTGCTTTTGTATGCAAAAATAGGAAAAAGGTCAATGGTAAAATCATCGTATGTTAAATGACATTGTGATACCATAAGCTATATGTGGCAAAATAGCATGTCGGTCAATAATAGGTTCTACAAAAGCATGGCTGTTAGACTGCCATAATATGTCAAATCTCATTGTACTTTGCTGTATGATGACAATAAATCTGATTCTGATATTATCTTAGCCGAGTGAATTAGCACGTAAGTCAATGATATCTTTGGGAGTGTTAGCTTAGCATGCTTAGATACAGTAAAAGTAGTCTGTAATAAGGGATACATTTTTAGTATGGTAAAGCTATAAAGCTATTCTGCAACAAGCTAATCAGCCTATCGATCAGGCAAACAGAACATCTGGGCTTCCCCTCACTGACTGTCTGCCCAAATGAACTTTTGACCTTCTGACCCCAGACTGAAAGACAAACTCCAAGCTGAGTCAGTCATTTTAATCCCCATTTTAAGCTCTTGCTGATTTATATTTTGATACCATTTACCAAAGACTCCTTTTCTACAGGACCACCACAGAAGAAGACACCACATGATGCCACAACACAAAAGCTACATGCATGAATGATACATTTCTAGCCCATGTAAATGTGGACCTGGGTCAAATCATTAAATACGCTCACACAGAACCAAACAAAACAAAAAAATCAACAACTTACTCCACCGAGGCCAGGGGGTCCAGGGGGGCCAGGAGGTCCAGGCATTCCAGGCTGGCCGGGGATACCATCGTTACCAGGGGGACCAGCAAGACCCTGTAGATGGGGGGCAAAAAGAAAAAGAAAGAAACAAGGGTTCAGGCTCAATATTTAGAATAAAAGGGTGACCTGAGTGCTCACACACCCACGGACAAACAGTGGGAACCACAACATCAAATGAAGTCACATGACCAGCTTGGCTCTTGTTACATCATCAGAGCAAATCCTTGTATATAATATCTAATTTCCTATGTGTGTCTCCCTGTAGTGATGAAAGCGGCATCCCATCTGGAGGACATGCAGTTTGGTCCCCTACAAGACTAACCATGTGACCAACAACGAATGGACCGGTAGTGGTCATGTGACATGTGACATCACGATACAGGAACTGGGTAAGAACTCATAAAACCTTTTATTTTCTGCTCCGTAGGATAAAACATCATCATCGCATCCTCAGACTAAATGATTGATGATAAATTCTACATTATAATATAATGAACACACTGTAATAATAATCACTGAAAACTCATCATTACAAATGATTATATGTAAACTCCCTAATTCTGCTGTGGGTGAGTTATCCTACCAAAATAAAATGACCAAAGTGTTTTCAAATGAGCTAACCAAAGATCTACCTGCAGCTGGCAGATTCAAATCAACATGCACATCTGTAAAAGGTAAATAATTCAATTTGAAAGTCCATCAATTTAGATAAAGGTGGCTGTAAAATCACTCCTAGATCGATCTGATGGAGATTTTACCATAACTCTCATAGAGCCACTTTTACCTTTGTAACAAGTTTGAGTTTTAGAGTTTTCTGTGTGAAAGATTGCATCTGAAATGAAGTCTAAAATCTCTTCCTCACAGTCTCCACCTTTCCTTCAACCAAGCAAAGTATCCACTTCCTATCCTGCTCCACACAGCTTCACCCTCAGTCTGCATGTTTCAACCTGACCTCACTAACTTTTCAGTCACTTGATGGTTAAACCAGCAAATGTCTTGCTTTGTTGCTGCTTCACACTGATGCCTAGAAACAACAGATACTGACTTAATTCAGAGGGGGAAGTAACAGAGTCCAAGTAGTACCCTTCAGTGCAATTTGAAGGAAATATATGTACAATTTACTTTTGGATTTCTATTTCCTGTGCGTGTATTTTTTGTACTGCACCCTGTCTTACTTTTAACACTTCCATGTAAGATGGGCAAAAAGATCTGAGTGCTGTTTCTACATGTTACTGAATAAAAACACATGTAGACGCGTCACGCTTTTGTCAGTGCAGCTGCTTCAAATCAAAAGTGTGCCACACTGTGAACGCACCACGCCGCCCTCAGCTGATCAGAAATCAAAAGGTTGATAGGTCAACCATGGAAGGAAGAGAGTGTGAACCTACCCTGTCTCCCTTGGGTCCACGCTCTCCCTTGGGTCCCTGTGAGTAGAAAAAAATTTATGTATGTCAGTGTATGATTATATATGAGAATATGATACATTATCAATGATGTGTCTGATCTAATCAATGCCATGATTCTCCCCTGATAATGATCAATCAACCATCTGTCTGATCTTTTTGAATTAACAATATACCTAAAGAATTTTCATATGCCCCAATCATCCATTCATCAATAATCAACATTACAATCAATAGTTACATCAAGCCAATTCAGTTTCTATCTGTTTCATTGAACTGAATATCATTGCTGTTCTGACGATGATGATAAATATATTGCATATGAAGAGCTTTAGATTGACCAGACAATTTAAAACAGTCATTTGAATGATTGGTGATCAATGATATAATCAATATTTACCTCAACCTGAGGCTCCTTGAAGCCTGCAGAGAGCAGACAGAGAAGTAGAGTTGAATTAGGAAAGACGACGCAAATACACACACATAGACACACATTTGAGAAAAAATATATAATATATATATAATATAATATAATATCTAAAAGTAAAAATATAAAGCATACAGTGAATCCTGGAATAATGAAAGAAAGCTGGAGGGTCTGATGATGGAGGAGAGGAAATAGCAGTGTGTGTGTGTGTGTGTGTGTGTGTGTGTGTGTGTGTGCACGCTTGGGGTTAGTGGGGGGTCAGGTGACTTGTGAAACCTTGTTGGTGCAGCCAAAAAGTGAGGGGGGCAAGAAGAGGGGGGCGTTTAAATGTTTTGGATTGGCCCTTTTTGGAAATAGACAACAAATATGAGAAATAAGAAAATTAGGAAATAAAATAAATGCAGATGATTAAAAAGAATATCGGAGAGAGTAGGAAAAGGAAGGAAAGAAAGAAGGAGGGGGGGGGTACCGTCGTCGGGGCAGATGGGGCAGCACTCGTCGTGGGGGATGACGGGGTTGGGGCAGTCCGTTGTGTCCTCGCAGATAACCTCATCGCACATCACCGTGCCGCTGTCGCACACACAGATCTGGCAGGGCTCCGGTTTCCACACATCCCGGTCCGCAAACACCTGGCCGTCGAGGGTACAGCTTCCGCTCGTGCCTGAGGGTGTGGGGGGGAGGAGGCAGAGAGAGAGAGAGGGACAGGTGAGATAACATGCACAGAAATACAGAGGGTCTGAAAAGTTTGACTTTTTTTTTTTTAAATTTGAAATTGAAATAATTAAAAGTGGAAAAAAGAGAATTGTGTAACTAACCAATGTAACTTGGTTTGTCTGCATTATATTTAAACATTTACCTTTAATTTTAGTGGTGTTTTAACAACTCTAATCTGAAATACTCATATCACCAAGTTAAAAATGGAATCAGAATGTATTTTTGGTATCAGTACCAATAATGTACCATTTTTCTATATTACGCAATAGCTGTGACCTTGTGACGTGCCAGTGGTTGTGTTGTGCATAGCACCCCTAACATTAAAGCTTCCCCTCAGGGGTGGGGGGGGACAATAAAGTCACAAAGACTCTGACCAGGAACAGAGGAAAAAATGAGAAAAGCAGCAACAGAAAGGCTTGAAGGGAGAAGAAGTGGGCGCTGGGAGAAATTTGGACAGGAGCTGGTGGCCCCATCATCGGACCAGAAAGAGGACAGGCTGAGGTGACAGAGGGGTGCAGGCCACATCGTGGTTACGCACGGAGAGACGCGTCTGCAAGTCATTTCCCTTTAACAACAGCTACAGCTGGTCGTTCCTCTGCTCTAACTCAGAGTCACATTTTCCGACCTGGGCTGCATCATCGCCCCTGCTCTGGATTTCTCAGCAAAATGAACCCCAAACTGGGGCTCCTTTTAGGGTTTTAAATGTCCCAGCGTGCCAAAGTGCTGAGCTCAGTGGGGAAGGCTGCAGCGCCGCAGACTGTCGGCTTGGCAGCAGCTGGTGGAAACACAGTCCGCATGTGTTTGCAATTAGTAGAAACAAAAAAAAAAAAGAGTGGAAAGAAGGAGAAGGGGAAGAGGAGGAGGGGAAAGGGAGGCGGTGTGGGGGACGTGGCGGCCAGATGTGTCTGCAGGTGCGGAGAGGTGCCTCTGGGTGGCGCTGGTCGACCGTTCAGAGGGCATTACCACATCTGCTTCAGATAGACAGACAGGCAGGCAGACAGCTGAGTCCTTTCCAGACCAGAGGAACATCTGGAAAAATCGAATTTCAGCTCCTTGGTTCTTGTTTCCAGAGCTGGGCTGATTTTCTTTGTCTTCTTACAGGAGGAGAATGTTAATGCCTGAACACCAACAGGGGCCTCTCCTCTCGAAGCTCTACACTTGAATACACCTCTGCTTTTGTAAGCTCTGCTGCAGAGCATGCAGAGGACGCTTGCTCAGGCTGTCGAGGTCAAATGTTTCCAGCAGACAAGACTATGCCTGCTCACCGTCTGCTCTCTCTATTTGCTCCCTACAAGACTCTCCCTCGCTCACCTGGCCAACTCAACACTTGGCTCCAGGCGGCGAATTGTTCTGCCACATCAGTCAGGACTGTGACAGGCTTTCCCTACAGTATCTGCCGGATAATGGAAATATTGTCATCTTTGCCACTGAGGATGAGCAAAGGCCTGTTATTTTCCTCCAGTCTTACATCCAAAGCTGTAGGGTCTACCACCTTTTCATGCTGAGATCAACCACTGGGAGTTCTAGGGTGGAGGCAGTGCAGTTATAGGTGTGAATCTGACAAAACATCACGGGAGGATCAGGCTTCCCAAGTCAGATGTTGGCTTTTTTTTTCTGGAAATACTAAAGCTTTTTTGGGATCAGATGTGATAAAAATGCATTTCTGCTAGTCTCCGTTAGAAAACCTCGCCTGGAGGAAAAGCTGGAAAACCTGCAGCAACTCGCTCTGCATGCATTGGAGAGGGAGGGGGGGTGGGGATACATAGACAAACACAAGGAGAGGGGAGAGAGAGAGGCCTTCTTGAGATGCCCAATGCATTACGCACACCCTGTACTGTTTGAACCACATCTATCTATCTATCCATCTATCTGTCTATCTATCTATCTATCTATCTATCTATTTATCTACCTATCTATCTGAGTGTAGACAAAGGATCAGCACGTATCAAACTTCTCATTTCTAGTTCAAACTTTTTTCCTTTCTTCTCCTCTCTGTCTAAGATCTCAGGAGCCGTCCACCCACGTAGAGAAAATCCACTTTCCAAAACCAGTAAAAAAAAATTAAAAAAGAAGAAAAAAAAAGGGGGTTGAGAAGCTCCAGTAAACAGTGATGAAACTTACGGTCGTCCTCGCCCTGCGCTCTGACCAGGAGCACTGCTGCGCTGAGCAGCAGCGCAAGCCGCAAATCCACAAAGCTGAACATGTCTAGATGCCACTAGACATGTAGACTCTTTGAGGCAAGAGAGGAAAAAAGTTGGGGGTGTTTTCTCTTTCTGCTACACTCCACTCATACACGGGTGTTTGGGGCAGGGTCCGCTCGTCTGTTCACAGTCCTCCTGACCCCAGCAGAAAACTCCCTACTGCCTACACTCACTTTCCACCAGGGTTTTTATATGGGAGCCTGAAGAACGGGGAGGTGCTGGGGACTGGACCGATTGGGGACGCACCCTCATTAGCCAGCTGCTGCCGCTCACGTTTAGGGAAGACAAGAATGGACCCCTCCTTCAAAGGAAGGAAAAAAAAAAAACAGGAGGAAAGAAGAAGAAAAGTCAGCATGTCCCTCCTTCCATAATTCCACAGCAGAAGGGTTGGAGTTTGGATCAGAGGAGGAAGGGAGGCGGGGGTGGCGGCTGAGCAGGAGGAAACCTGATCCTGAAGAGCATCGGAGGGTCGGAGGAGGATCTCCTCCTCCAGCAGCCACGGGTTTAATCCAGGTTTTATTTCTGGTTCTGGTCTACTTCCTGACTCACTTTGATTTCAGTTGGAGTTTAGACTGTTTCTGGTAGTCTGGCTTCACTTTTAGGTCTCCAGAGCAATTCTAGATCTAGTTACAGTGAAGAGCACAAACCAATGTCCCAGACAACATTCCAGTTTTAGTCCTCTTTTGGTGTGTCGAACGTTTTTATTTCATTAGTTTTTGCTTGTAGAGTTGTTTGGGTTTTCCAGTGGGTTTTTATGGTTTTAGCCGTCAGTCTGTCCTGTCTGCTGAACATGGCTGCAGGCTTAGAAGTGTTTGGTTTAGTTTGTAGGGTTAGCTTAGCTTGTATTTTTGTTTCTGTTGCTAATCCACTTCTGATTAGTGCACGAGTCTGGAAAGCCTCATTGTTTCCATTATTTGTGTCATGTCTAGGATTGACATCATGTCACAACCTCTAGAACAAAACTAAATGTAGATTTGATTCAGGATCATCAGATACCTGCATACCTGCATGGGTCTGTTTGGGGTCAGAGTGTGTGGAGCAGCCCTGGATCACGTTTTCATGCTGTTAGTTTTACTTAGGGTCTGTACACACTGGATCAAATACTTGGCGTTGGTGGAGTTAGAAAGAAGTGGGCATTTAACATAGATGGTGTAATGAAAAGATGTTATGAAGGTGCATTATGGGAATTGTAGGATCCAGCATTTTTGGAGCTCATATTAGGGACTGACAGTCAGGATATCAGGAAATTATTGGTCTAAAAATCTTTAAAAGTCAGTCCATGTCCTGCCACAACCCTTTATCACTAAATGACTCCCTGAACTTGTTGAAAATCAAGGGGATTTGCCCTTTAAGTGTCATTGGATTATACTTCAGACACAGCTCAGATCTTGATCATCACCAGTGAGTGTCTTGAAGAGAACAGCACTGTTATGATTAATGAGTTCTCCTATTTCAGCTGATCACTGACTACGTTAACATGCACACAAATGTTCCACTATTATTCAAATTTGATATAGGTCATGTAAACAGAATATTCTACAAATTAGGTTTTTAGGATCATTATTTGGACAGTGTATTCAGAAAAGGTGTCTTAATTGGGGTTTTGTCATGGGTCGTACACCATGGAGACATTTTACATTAATCCGAGTGTGCACAGCTGCATCTAACCAGGAATGTTCATTTTCAATAGCAGTGTATACAGCTTAGTAGTAGTATTGTCTTCTTAGGAATAAGGGCAGAAATCGGAATATTTTGTGCATGTAAAACTGAGCAAACCTGATGCGGCAGACCCAGAGATATTGTCTTTTTGTTCCATGAAAAAAAACAAAAACCTTCCACCTGCACTATCTGTAAAGTAACATGCGAGATTCAGATGTGTAATGCTGCCAGCAGCTAATATGATCTGCAGAGCAGAGACAAGGGGCAGGCAGAGGTCTCCTAAGATCCCTTCTTTCTCAACTCTTCAACAAATTATGTGCAAAAGTGACATTTTGTCTTAAGAAAAAGTCCAAATTACAGCATGTCCATTTCTGCGGAGCACAGTCAGCAACACATGGTGTTTTTCTTTGGATTATAATGAGGCCTTTGTTTTTTTTTTTTAAAGCGCAATGCTGTGAGCGACTCCATTACAGTTACTGTGGATTCCTCTCCGTTGTATTGGGACAGAGCAAACATCTCAGGGATGAATTTCTCCAAACTGAAGGACAATCAAAGAACACACCAGGCTTCAGTAGTAGCTTTTTTATACTCTGAACTCTTGGACTCAGTTCTGAACTAAACTGTCCTGACAGGAACACAAAAGATGGCTTCAAGTTGACCATATTCTTATGTTGGAAATAGTTCAGTTGGTGCTGAGGCAAAATTTGAAGAAACGTGTTATTTTGGGCTTGGAGAGAACAGACGCTCAAAGCTGCAGTTCACCTGAAGACCGAGGCTGCGGGGTATCGGGATCTTGTGTATATCCAACACCAGAATCTGCCTCCTATTTAAATCAATTTGATTGAAATGTATAGAAATAATGTCACTGTGATAGGTGTTGCGTCTCTACGCGCTCAAATGAACGGATAAATAGATAGGTAGGTAGAAACCTTTCTGAGCAAAGCAGGTGATTGTAAAAAAGCTTAACTGTTTGTTATGAGCCAACCAGATGTTTGCATTTTTTTGAGCAAGTGGCTGCAGTGGGCTGACACTGCTTCTGTTGCGAAATACCTGCTCAATTGTGGGGTTTGCAGACATTATGATTGTTATTGGCTCTAAATAATAAAAGCCCTTTTTTAGCGGCTGCGTTTTTTCCCCCCAGCCCAAATAAAGGTTTATATGTGCGATTCTCTCGTTTCCCCCCTGCAGAAGGCTGCGCAGCGCCGGCCAGGCTGCAGGTGAGCTGTAATTAAGCAGAAAGCAGACATTATGGAGCAGAAGAGCTGCAAGGGAGACGCAGAGCAGCAGCTTTCTGCCATCTGATCCACCAGCAGCAGACACGTTGCACAGTCTGAAGCTGGCCAAGCAAGCCTCTAATTCACTCCTCCTCTCTCTCTCTTGCTCACACACACACACACACACACACACACACACACGCTGCAGATACCTTCACATTATCCATGTGTCTGCCTGTTCCTTTTTTTACAGGATGGAATGCAATCCGTCTTTCAGGGAGAAAGAGAGGCAGAAAAGAAGAAGAAAGGGAGGAAAGCGCCACCTCATCATTCCCCAGTTCGACCTCCAGCTCTGATCGACTCCTCAGAGCATCACAAACCAGCACACGATCGTACGTATGCTCACTGACTAATACACACACACACATTTAACTTTTGTTCCAATGTACCTTTGATGAAAAAAACCTGTCCCTCTCAATCCAGCAGCACACCACAGAGACGTATCTTATAGCTATTCAGCAGCATTCTCACTATGTGGTCTTTTCAATTGGCTCTCACTCAGTCGACAAACTGTGTAAATTTAGAGCGTGTCAGTTGTCAGTAAGCAATCTTCCTTTATACTGCAGGGTTGTGTTTAGGTACGTTAAAAAAAATTTTGTTATTTTTACAAATGGCAAAGTCTTGACCTCAACAGAAACACTGAAAACACGCAGATCTTGTCGTACATTTGAGAAAAATAGCCTCTAGTGGTGCATTCTCATAATTCATGAGCTTTAGTCTGAAGACTTTGGGGACAAGGGTCAATGTTTCAGTACCTCTGGTGTACCCTGGTGCATCCACGTAATGGATATCCAGGCAAAGACTCCCTCATGCGTGCTACTCATTTTTTAACCCACACGAATGCAGATAAATTAAAAAAAACATCAGACGATAGCTGCTGGGTTATGACATTTCAGCCAATGTTGTCTGTCTGTTCTTTTCTCAACACGGACTGGTGATTGGTCAATGCCTTCAAACTATGAATGGGCTATAAATGGAAACGCTTCCGATACCCAAGTCTTAAATAGATATCTGCGTCCATATGCAGACCCCACTGTCCCCAAAGCAGCCAAAAGACAGTTATTGCAGGTTTCATATATGCTATAAGAGTGTTTGAAAGAGTTTATTTGGCGACAGCTTGTCCACAAAATCAACACAAAATTAAAGTTTAATTTAATTTAATAATTCATACCTTTTGGACTATACCACTACTTCCAATTTGACATCTGATCAGTGCACAGGGAAAAGAAATAATTTGGGGAACTGAGCACCCCCTAGAGCCCTTTTGTTGTTTGATCCAAGCGTGAAACATGGATGCGGCCACATCTTCCAGTGTTTCTAAATAGAACATGAAACACTGAAAACGAGTTTGTCAAATGTGATCATGATATCAGCATTATGCGCAGTTACTGACTTCTTTGGAAATGTCTTGTTTCAACGAGTGCAACGGGTGGGAATAACCTTTTTTGCAAAACTGATTTCAAAATAGCTGTAAGTGGATCTCATGCAGGTTTCAACGGTCAGAAATAAAGACAAGCTAAAAAATGAGGTTTTCTCGTAAGTGTTTTTTTTTTTACACACACTTGAGATGCAGCACAATGAACCAGTGAAAGTTTCACTTTTCCTCCCGAGAAGTCCGGACCAAATATGTTGTTTTCATGGAGGTGATGATTGGGCCTTTGTTTCAGCCCAAAAAATGATGTGACCTAAATTAAAGAGTACAGAATCATGTACATTGACTCTTTAGCTCTATAAACGTACAGAAAAGCTTTGATCCTGAGCAGTCCCAGCAGACATTGCATGCACAGAGCTGCAATTCCAAGGGGTTTATCTATAGCACGCTGGAAGGGTCACGTCAGTTCTCACACGCAGAACAGATCCTTGACCCTAGTGACTAAATTACACAAAACATCTGCACACACACACACACAGTCCATACATGTAAGTATAAACTAATTAAAGTACATTGCAAAGCCATATAGCCATAAAATCAGGTTGATCAGTGGAGCAAAAAGTCCAACTCTGTAATTTCCAGTGCTGCTCTGGAAGAGCTGAGTTGGAGAAAAATCATGGAAATATCTGAGATTCCTGCACAGGAGGAAGGGAAGAAGGGATTGAAATGATATCAATTATCCCCAAAGGTCAGATAGGAGGAGAGAGAAATATTTGGCAATTGAGATTTAATAGGCTCAAAACAGGTGGTCGCTAATATTACCTTGGAAGCAAATTATAAAAGCTCTTAAGCAAGCAAAGACTTGATTTCACTTACCCAGAGAGACATTTGCAGCACTGTTGGCTGCTTCACTGCAGAAAATACGAATTGTTGATCAGTTTGTGCTCAAAACGTCTACTGATATAATCTCCTTACATATAGATGCTTTGCTGCCGTATGACTCAAACATGAGTACACTTCTGGGTGAAAATGCGTGCATACAGTGGAATATTTCAGTTTATGTGGGAATATGTAGACACAGAGTGTGATAACATAACGTGGCTGCTGCTCCTGGTTCCATTGAACCTTTGTGGAAAAACAATCAAATGAAAAGGAACATTTATAATTTGTGAATTGTGTAAAAAAGGTCATAAAATGTGTCACAAAAAGACTTGATGGACTCGTGGTTACCTGCAGTCAAGTGAAATAGTCGATAATGGGAGAGCCGTCCGCAGGTTTTAAAGTGAGGAGAGACGAGGGAAATGTTGGCTGAATGTCTTTGAAAAGAAGAAGAGTCAAATTCTTTTTCATGGAAAATCTTCGAGAAGAAACTGGAGGAGGCAGCAACACTTTTTTCCAATGATTTTCTTCACAGCCCCAAACCTTGCTGTACCTCTTTTTTACACAGAAATATCCAGGAGAGAGTGATCCAACAAAATGTCTTAATATAGGAAAAGAGATTGTGATTAACAATAGCCTTAACTGTAATATTTCAGAAGTTAGTCATTAATAGGGAACTAATTTCATACGTACTAAGTATAGGTAAATCTTTAATTCTATATTCTATTCCTTTTTAAAGATCGGTAAAGTTAAAAGGTGACAGTGCAGTTGTTATGGTAGTCTATAGGCTATTAAAAAAAGGAATATCAGGAGGAACTGTAAATTGGAGAGTGTGGATGTATATGGACAATGAACAAAGAGAAAATACATCAGTGATAGTTTGGGTTTTTCCGGGATGTGGGGGCATCACACAACTGCCACATGCTTCTGTTCAACATCCTATGACACAGACAAGGGGGCACATTTGAGGGCAGCAAAGGAAAGCCTTTATTTATTTATTCAGCATTTATTTAATTGTTTACTTCGATCATTTACTTTACTTTCCCCTTTTTTCTCTCATGTGGATCACCCTCCCTCCACCCAGCTGCGAGTATCCACCTGTTTTGAAAGTTAAAGCCCAATAAATGGCTGGATGGAGTTCTTCATATGGGGCCTACTGCACCTATCAGTGGGCCAGAAGGTGCACATCATCTATTATTATCACCACTCCCAAAATGATATATGACTGTTGGAGCCTACCAGCGACAGGTGTACTGGACCTTTGTTGTCATGGTAACAAAAATAAACAGGCAACATTGTGAAATGGTTGTTCTTTGTATAAGTTTAGCTACCCATGATTAGGTTTAGACACCAAAAACTACATGGTTTGGTTTTGGGAAAAAATGATAAGCAGATTCATTGTGGAAGTGAAGTCACATCATCTATGTAATGTAGCTAAAGTTAACCAACTCATATAAAGTTAATTCTCTTCCCGAACTAATGTACCTATTTTAACCATAATCTTTTCCCAAGCCTAACCACACAGTTTCAAAAAATAAACTCCGCGCTGACTTTTGGTTTTACATGGGACACAAACAGCAGCTGTTTATTCCACGTCACCTGACTTCAATCAATCTTTATCAATCGATCAGTCAGAGAGAGAGAGAGAGAGAGAGAGAGACAAAACAAACAGCAACCAACATACTAACAGCAACTATAGCACTGACAGTAGGAATATGACTAATGAGCAATATGGTAACAGTGAAAAACATGTCAATAGTTAATGTCTGAATGATAATAACATGACTAATATCAGTAAAAAGTGACTTTGGCTGACGATCCACAGCAGTGATTCATGAAGCCAGAGAACCACAGCAGGAGAACCAGGACCAGGATCCACAGGAACCTGAGAGATGAGAAAAGCACAGAAAGGCTCCGGGGAAGATACCAAATTAGTAGCAAACATTAAAGAGACATGAGAGGAAGAGGAGGAGAGAGGAGCCCAGTGCATCATGGCTTTGGGTGACAGCTCACAAACCTACCTGTAGGTTTAGTAGGGCCCCACAAGCCCATATTTTTGGGACAGATGTGTACTGATAACGTCTATTCAACAGCCTGATAACAGTCGAATCTTACCTGTCTGATATGAGTGAGTAGGTTTGTGAATAAGTGGTGTGGAATCCACTAAAATCATCCCAAAATGTACAGTAGGGCGCAGTTTGTCTTTTTTAATTTTATTTCTTAATTAATATCAGTGTACCTTCCACTCAGGCAGAGGACGCAAGTTGAGAAGGCGGTCCTTCGTGTGGTCCAACACACATTTGTCTACACACAGCTAAAAGAATGCGGTCATATGCGACCCAGAACACCTGCGAACGTACCAAGATCTTGCTGCATCTTCAGTGCACCACTTACACTACTTACTTACGCACTCAGAGCTGTCCACTTGTGCTTCTGATCAGCTAACAAGACAGAGACAACTGTTAACAAGCTGTGAATTTGTTTCCCTTTTACCTGTGAATACATTTGACACCTACATGTTAACACACAGACGTCTTTACACACGAAAGACAAATTTGAGTTGTTTGTGGTTTCCTGTAGATTTTGGGTGCATTCTTCTGTCTTTCCCTTTCCTATCAGCCGTGACCATAAAATGAGATTAAAATCATAAATGTCACCGACTGTACTTAAAATAGACCAGTCAACTCTTAAGAGCAGCTTTTCAGTTCAGGATTTAGGGAGTTGACAGAAGGAAATACCAAGATGGCGCCGCGGATGGCAGCCTCGGTTTATTTCTATTTATTTTTTTGCTCAAGTTAAATATCTGCGGACTTTGTTCAGCTTTGCTGTTCTTGTCTCCCTTGTATGTGTTGACATACTTGGCCAATAAAAGCTGATTCTGATTCTGAAACAACATTCAACCAAGTTATTTCTCTGAAAGCTGAGCTGAGCTGCATTTTCTAAACGAAAGTTGGTATCTGCATTCGTCTCTGTGTGATGTGAACGCTGCAGTAGCACTGTTGCCACATCACTATGGCATCAGAGCCACAGACCAACATGGACTGCCACTGAAAAGTGAAGAGGCCACATAATGAGCTTGGATCTGAATTCAAAGCTAGGATTGAAAAATAAAGTGAAGGCTCTTTCTTACTTACTCATGACTTTCATAGAGTTATTTACTTAACATTGACCTTTGACATCTCAAACCTGTTGCTTGTGTGAGTGTGTGTAGATTACAATCATTAAGTTGGTGGGATGCCTTGAATATTTTCTCATGCTAACACAGCATCCCCTCCATTCCTGGCAAATGGACAAATGACACGTTCCCTGCTTTCCGAGGAGCTGTGAGTTAAAAGTGTTTTCCCCTTTAGGCCAACCGTTGCTGTAATCAGGGGTACTTCTGTTTCTGTTAGTAATGTTACCGTCCCTGGTGACAGACGGATAAATGGCTGTGGCCGGATGCCAAAGTAGTCCGCTGCTTCACCTGTTCGTCTGGTTACAAAATGGTGCACTTTAGCAGCTAAAACAACAAAATGTTCACTTAGGTTTTTATCTTTAAATCCGTGACCACTTCAGGGAACTCATATTTGATGTATGTAGTCAGTAAACATGGTGCTGATGTAAGAATCTATGAATTTTCCTCAAGAAAGGTCTGGGGACCAAATGCAATAAAGTACAACACTCATAGCCAACACACATTCACTGTAGTTATCATATAAAGGAAGATAGAAGTAATAGTAAGAAGTGATGTGACGATGACGTCACCTAATCAGGAGCTGAGATCGTCTTGGTTTGCCCTTTGAGTGTGTGCCTGGCAGTGGGTATTAGTCCCACATTATGTATTTAATTATAGATAATGAGGGTTCAGCTTGGGTTGCGTTGTGAATTTTACTTGTCCAGAAATGCATTAAAGAAGCTTGATTACAAGAGAAAATGCTGGTCCTCACTAATTTCCGAACCCTGGCTATGGCCGAGTAGAACGTATGCCACCTGTGTAGACAGCCGGATGTATTAAAACAGGATCTGTTAAAGTTTATGGTGTTGAAGTAACATTTAAAAGCTCACATATAAAATATAGTGTTTGATTTCACAGTCTTGAATCACATCCAAAATGCAGTATGTTACTTCAGAAATACTCACTCAACCATCAGAAAACAAAGCTGTGCTTCACAATTCCAGAAATGCTGAACTTTTGGGAAATGACGGGTTTTTGTTGGAGAGCAGAGCCTAATAACAGTAATAGTGCCACTAGTCATAATAATACCAATCAGGACTTAACAAGTCCAAGAAGCCGCACCAGCACCTGAGATGTTTTGTAAGTTTGACAGTGCTGCTGACCCCTCTGGAGAACCATACTAAGTACGTTTTCACATACATGATGAAATGAATATATGCAGCAGATTAATTTATTAACTTTTTTAAGCTGCTCTTATAAAACATTTTTATATCAGCAGCTTGTCAAATGATTTGTCAAATGATTGTCTCTTGACAAGCCTGCAGAGAATTATCACCCAATTTAACAGATCCCCTCTGTTCTACGGAGTGTTTAAGCATCTTTGTTTTGCTTTTTCGGCCCATGACGTTACTGTTTTGGTTCACTCTCACCATTCTCATCAGTCCATTCCAGCAGGCAGCTGTTTTTGTGTAAGCATTGATGAAGCAAATGTATGCTCTCTGCATCACACTGTGGACAGACAAAGTTTGCAACTAGCTGGTGAACACAGTGGAACATTTAGCAGCTAAAAACCCAGATATTTGGTGGAGACCAAAACATAGTGAAAACAAGAGGCTAAACACAGGCTACAGTTTGCTAAGATGGTCTTCATATCAACTTTGTGGGGTGCTAATATCTCAGCTTGATTGTGCGGTGTCTTGGGACCATGTGGTGAGTGTGGGTATAGGCTACCTACCTTACTAGCATCTTAAGCATTTACCCTTGAAACAAAGCGTAAATACACACACACACAAATTTAACTGCCGGGCGTCTGTCAGTCCAGGTGTTAGTGCCGTTTGGTTTTTGCTGCTTATCTTTCAGCAAAGGCAGGTGTTGGGAGTTGGGGTGGGGAGGGGGATGAGGTGATCCTAAACCTTCATCTTGTCTTCCTCCCAGCTGTTCAACCCCCGGGAGCGACGCTCTTCCTCACTTTAGTTCCCGACTACATCGTTAAAAAAGCAGATCGTGTGGAGACGAGGAGGCGGATAGAAGAATGTTGAGAGGAGAAAAGATTCAATTGTTGTCAATAAATTACAGTTACAGATGGAGATGTCTGAACAGGAAACCATATATTATAGGTATTACCAGAATGTCCTGGGTTGGCTAGATGAAATGACCCTTAGTGCAACAGCATGGTTAACTAAAACAGACTACATTCAGAGCAGATCAGCTTTAGTATGGCATGTCTACGTCGGAATCCCTACAATTTACAAAACTGCACAATTAACACTCTCAAATTAGTTCTAACTTGGCTCTGGGTCCCTATTGGCTCATCTTGAGAAGAAATTGCACAGGCACGTCCCTCCTTCAAACATTTAAAATTCCTCACAAATATATCTTTATCCTTCTACTTTGGTTCCAATACTGCAGCATACTGAACCACATTGGTATATCTGTGTGTGTGCGGTGGGTGATAAAGGGTTTGGGTTGGGAGAATTTGGGGTACATGAACATAGTTCTGCCCATGCATATGTACTAATCACCATCACAAGGAACAGTTCCTAATTGGAATGTAGTTTAAATTCTGCCTCCCTCACTGGGAGCAAAACTACCGCTGGATGAGTTTGTTGTGTAGTTTACAGCCCAGGAGGCAAATTAGGGCAAAAAGTATTGAATGGAGAGGTGATAAGACAGAACAGGGACATACTGTACATTCCACGTTAAATTATGTACTGTACATTTACAGTTAAATAAATAAAATGATTAAATTCAGATTAGATTATATCATTATGTCTTTTTTATTCAAGGTTCCAAGATGCACTGAGTGGTGTTAAGTTCATGAAATGTAGGAAAATGAATATGAAACCCCATCAAATACAGTTAATGTATATACACGTCCACACAGTATTTATCCAAGCATAAATGTATCATTCAAGACAATTACAGGTGCTAGCAAATCTAACAACAGAGTGTGAGTGAGGGGATTGCATCTTTATGGGTAGAGTTCAACTAAAAAAATCTGAACAATGGGGGAGTGTCACAGAAGGGAAGCCCGTGACATATTTATGTACAATTTCACACATTTGAAGATTTTATGGAACTGTGAAACCAGGTGTTGCAATGATGAAGAGGTCTTCAAATGTAAAAGTCTAACTAAAGTGATGACCACAAGTATGCCATAATAACGACAAAAAAAAAAGAATTGTCCCGCAAACAGTGCAGGAACAGGAACAGGAACATGACGTTAGAGAAGACCGATGAAGAGAATGCTGTCATAAAGAAAGTCATGGAAGAGAATGATGAAAAGAAGAAGAAGAGAAGAAGTGCATCAGGAGACCGTGATGGGGAGGCTGGAGGACGAGGACAGGAAGAAAAAGGCGAGGGAGATGAAAAGGAAGACAGAGAGGAGAGTAAAACATGATTCAGAGAAAACAAAAGAAGAAGAGAAGGAGTTTCAAAGTGAAATGGGGTAAAAATGGCAGCGCGTTGTCCAAACAGACTGACATAGAAGCAGTCATTACTCCTTGTACTGCCATGACTGTTAACTGTCTGACTGATCGGGTGATTGTCTGACTGTCCCTCTCTCTTACTGACTGTTTGACTGACTCTCTGAGCTGTATTCATAACGCACTGTGGTCAGTTAGCAGAGAGACAGACTGCAGGGTGGAGCTGCCTTCACTGTAACCACACACACACACACACACACACACACACACACACACGCTCAGATGTGATTCCCTCTTGATCTGGGTCTGAACCGTTGGCAGCTTCAGTCACAATGCTGCCGGAATGCTGCAACACTCAGATGCAAGTGAGGCAGTTTTGTTCTGCATTTCTAGTCTTTTCGACCACTCATAGCGTTTTTACACTACGTTCGCATTCACCCAATTCCACATCATTCATTCAGGAGGAATCTTAAGTTTGAGGATATTATTCTTTCACACACAGCCACACACCAAAGCTGTGCTTTGGGAGCAAGGTGGGATTTAACACCAGGGGGGAACCAGTGATAGAACTTCCAATAGATGGACAGCCAATACACTATGATATTCTACAATATTAGCATGCTAATTAAGATGGTAAACATGGTAAGAATTGTACCTGCTAATATCAATTTTACTTTGTGTGCATGTTAGCATTTAGCACAAAGTACTGTGGTACAAAGCTGTGCCTAAATACAGCTATTGGCATATCATAGACTTTGCTTCATGAATGTGTTTAATGTGCCTACCATCACATAAATCATTTATAGACAAATAATGCATGTCAGTGTGCACATTTATTCATACAGATTTGTTATCGCTGACTGTTATTCATTCATCTTTGCATCTAGTATGAAAAGGTTGGGTGGGCACCTCTAACAGTAAGTGACAAACATTCACTTCTATTCATTTATAAAACCCGTGTTGGTAATTTGCCATCATATGTCACTTCCTTATTAAGCTTGTCCTATAGTCATTATTGGCTAATGCTCAAGGTCCCACACGCAAACACAACATTTAGGAAAACTGCTTTTACTCCACTTTTGAATGCCACTGTTTTTAACTGCATTGTGATATATTATTTTCTCTCATTAATTCTTTTTTGCCTATATTCGTTCTGTTTTTTTTGCACTCTCTAGATGATTGAAAACGAGAGCATGCCCTTAATGATTGCTCGCGATTTAAATAAAGGTTGAATGATTGAATGTGCCGCTAGAGATAAGATAATGTTGGGTCACCTCATTCCATCTTTGATTAACTTTTTAAGAGTTTGTTCATGTTTAAAAGTTGTTTTGATGCACGCAGGTAAACTTCACACCAGGGGGACTGAACTGAACAAAACTGAGCATCAGTATATTGAATTAAACTGGACTTAACTGTACAGTAGCAGCCACTTTGATGTTGCTTTGCACTTCCTCCCAGGTTGTAAAACCTGAATACACAGCTGTCTGTCATCACACACAGCAAGACAGCATGTGTATGTGTGTGTGTGTGAGAGAGAGAGAGAGAGAGAGAGCGAGGGGGTGAGAGAGAGAGAGAGAGAGAGGGAGGATGAAAAGGTTAGCCTACCTGCTGCTTTCTCATTAGCCTCAGTAATGGTTAAACATGCATGTGTGTAGGTAGGTGTTGTGTGTGTGTGTGTAATGGGCTCTTTATGAACGGAACCTATTGGTTGTTTGAAGTTTACGCTACTGGCAAAGACGGGAGAGGAGAGGAGTTTCAGGTTTTATGCAGAGTGTGTGTGTGACTGTGTATAAAGGGGCCTCTCGCTAATAATCATTTACTGCAAGTGTGTGTTTGGTAAGAACGGGAGGTTTCCACCTAATAATCATGGGTTTCACCTGGGTGTGTGTGTGTGTGTTCTTGTGTCCCTTAACATTGTTGCAATGTACAAAATCCCTTCATGTCCTCACGTAGGCAATTTTTTAAAGATAATAAACCATGAAAAAGAAGAACAAAGTGTATATATATATATCAAACAAATGCTAAATGACGTGAGGATTAGGGTACATACTGAAGGACTGACCAAATGTCATTCTGCTCCAACCAGCTGAAAATAAACGATGCCGCTCTCATGTCTATATGATTAATACAAAGCTCACACCAGCAGCTGCTTAGCTTAGCATCACACAAAGACAATAAATGGGAAAATAGCTCGCCAGATTACATACAAAAGTAAAAAAGTCTCCCTATAAGCAACTCTGACTCTCTAACTTACATGTTACATCTCGTGTGTTTAATCTTTGTATTAACTCAAGTGTAAAAATGACATCTGGCTAAGATGATGATGATACATGTTACTTTATGTTTTTTTTCTAAACACAATCTTCCCAGTTCTTTAAAGTAGGATTTCTTCGTGAATAAAGACCACCACCAGACCACCTAGCGTCAGAAGAAACTAACAAAGCAGCTGAGGCTAGACAAGGTGGAGGAAAAAAAAGTAGCAAAACAAACTAGACTGAGCAGGGAGTCACACATGTCTCTGAGATGCATTTGTTGAAAAGAGAGGCATGTCTATCCCACAGGAGAGACTTCAAAAACGGCACAGACAGACTTCAAATTGCCCTAAAGGATGCAAAAGGTTAATTCAGAGGGTGTGAGTGTGTGTAAAGTGCAGGCCTGTGGGCTAGACTGGCTACATTCTACTGCCACCTGTTATTAAAACCACCAACTGAAATTACAACTGAGAGAGAGAGAGAGAGAGAGAGAGTCGGAATCAGTTTAATCTCAAAGAACATTATAAAGGAATTTCCTCAATTGACAAAGAGAGAGAGCGAGGGAGCGAGAAAGAGAGACAGACAGACAGACAGACAGAGAGAGAGAGAGAGAGAGAGAGAGAGAGGCAGTGTTGAGATGAAGGTTTTCTCAGTCCACAGTCTCCTCTCTCACTCTGCCAGAAAAACAGATAATTGAAGGCTTCACTCTGGTTTGGGAAGCAAAAGGAGGGACGGGCGAAGAACGAGACGCGGTGATAAAGAGGAAAAAGGAGAGAGAAGGAAGCCACGTCCACATGTATGACTCACTCTCCTTCCTTCCCTCCCCCTGCTCCATAACTCTTCCTCTATGTCACTCTCTCTCTCTCTCTCTCTCTCTCTCTCTCTCCCTCTCTCTGTCACTGAGGTCAAACTGAACTCAAAGAAGTGCCGACTTTCCCAGAAAATACTACCACTGGTACTATCTATTCATAGTACTACTGAATTACTACGGTAAAATGTCTCTGAATGTTGGGGACGTGAGGTGCCCCTGAGCAAGGCACTAGTGTACCGACAGACACTAACACACACACACACACACACACACACTTATTCGGTCTGTTTTTGATGCTCGTGCCAAGTTAAACTCAGACAGACTCGAGGAGGGTGTCTGGCATCTAAATATGAGTGTGTGTGTGTTTGTGTGTGTGTGTGTGTGTTGCAAATGCTACACGCTCCTTTGGTAACCACAAGAAGTAGAAATTAAAAGTCGGCAAAATCCTGCAAGCATGTATGAAATGAAATTGCTCAGGCTGAATGTGAAGCTTAAGATATGAGCAAAGCTTGAAGGATGTCTTTCAAGTAAGTGAGTGCTCTTTATTTGATAGTGATGGTTCTTCACAATAATGAATTCCCAATACTTTGCTATTGAAAAGCAGCCCCCCCCCCTTTAAGGAGAAGTGGTGGATGGATGGATAGTCGATATAGCCTTTAACAACCCCATTAACAGTGGAAGTGGAAGAAATACAACTCTTGTGCTGATTTGTATCAAGCTGCATTGTGCAGCTCTTGGGTAATGTAGTTTTTCAAAAAAACAAAAAATCATATATTATCTCAACGAGAGTAGACCGAGGAGTTTAAGGCAACGGTAATGGTAATCAGACTGAGTGGCTCAGTATTCACTGAGGAAGACTATGTATCAAGAACAATGATTTCATATTAAATATCCTCAGCCACATAGCAATGTGTATCTTCACATTTTACAGTCACAGGCTACACGTGCCTTTGCTCAACTGGGATGATAGCTGTCTTTCTTTCTCTCTGATGCAGTTTTAGAAACTTAATTGGCTGACAGATGAGCAGTGCTGTAGAGATTTATGCTTTTCAAGAAGCAAACCACAGACAGACAGACAGACAGACAGACGGGTGGTGCAGTGTCTTCCTCACAGGCTCTACGTCAGCAGAGGGAGACCCTCCGGTCACAATGCAACCTCCCAGTGACATCACCTATCAGCAGCCAATCACATGCTTGCAATAAATGTTTAGAATGTTTTTACATTTGCGGGCAAGTTGCCTCAGCTGTGATACTGAGGGTCCAACGGCAACGTGGCGTTCGTCCAAATAAAGCTTCCTTGTGTAGAAGGAATAGAAGGAAAGATGTGAAAAGAAAGAAAGAGTGAAGGGTAGAGAGTGGAATCAAGATGCAAAAGAAGCAAAGGCTTGGATAAAGTAGGAAGGATGGGATGGATTAAAAGGAAGAGAGGAGGAGGCCAGCTGAGAGTGAACGAATGGAAAAGCAGACTTGAGGAGTGACTCAGTACAGCCAGAGAGAGAGAGAGACAGAGAGAGAGAGAGAGAGAGGAATGTTTAACACACTTTATGTCTCTCTGTTGCAGTTACTTTCTCTGTTTCCCAACATGCAAAGAATATCAAACCCATCCCCCACCTCTCCTGACACACACACACACACACACACACACACACACACACACTCGGAGCAGACAGACTGAGGATGGAAACTATGAGCACTGCGCTGCTGCCAGACAGAAGAGAGAGAGAAATGATCAACAGAAGGAAAATATCCAGTAATGCAGTGACTCAGATTATTCGATTCTATTTGACTTGTTTCTATTCAGGAGAGAAAGAGGTGTAGAATCGCTGCGAACCTTTTGACTCGAATGTGGCGACACTTTAGTGAGATGTGACTGAGATTTTGATTAAATGGTAACAGTGACTCTACAGGTTGTGAATAGTTTAGATTTTAGTAAAAACTCTGATGAGATTTTAATGAGATTCAGGTCAGATTATGGTTACCCCACCTTTCTAAATAAACCCAAACATTAAAGGAATAGTCTGAGATTTTGAGAAACCTAGCCCTGCTTACGTCACCCAGAGCTCTCGCCACCACGCACCCATTTGGGGGGAGGACAATCCTTATCCCAAATAGATGGAGACTGTTAAAACACTTGAAACAAACCAGATCAAACGAATAACAATGCAGAAGAGTTGCTGTCTCATTGGTTGCACCAGAAATAAATCCAAAAACAGGCAAAAATGTGTTTGCCTGCCATGTCCTGGGAAAGATCCCGACAGAAGGCTGTGAACTACATGCTAGCTTCATATGCTTGTGCACTGACCGCTATGCCACTCATTTGCCAGTGTGTGAAACGAATCACCTGTGATGTAATATAATTAACATCTTTGGCCTAATTTGAAGAGCACAGATGACTGTCAGCCACAGTGTGACAGGAGAGGTGCAGTGAGCTAGTTATTGTATAAAAATTCATAGCCTCCAGTAACCTACATCTATATAGAATAGGTTACAGTGGGCCATGGGTTTGGTGTCGGCAGCTAAGAAAGCGGTTACTCATAATGACCGCACTGACCTGGTCAGTGTCAGCTAACTATATAACGTAGTGAGAGCACAGTCTTGCTAGCTCGCGTAACTATTTCTTTCTTTCGAATGGATCTTTTCATTGTGTCTTGCATGCTCTATGGCAGTGGACATGTGTGCTTGACATTGTGTCTTTGGGCCATTTCTAAACTAATTTAATTCTGGTGCTTTCTACTGGTTTTGGTTTGTAATGCTTATTTTATATTACAGTCTACAGCAAGTGTCATTTGTTTTACCCCAGAAAGGGCCAAGGATCTGCTGCAAAGTTCCCAGGTGTGCCGGTCTGATGTATACATATAACTGGGGAGACAGCTAGCCTGGCCCCATCTGAAGGTGAAGGCAGAAAAAATCCAGCACACAACACCCCCATAAAACCCCTAATTGATGCTTTTAACTCTGATGTCTCCACAAATGAAGCCAATGAGATATATCTTGTTTTTTTCATTGTTGGTTGGCTGATTTTGTCACTTTTTGTTACCAGCCCCCAAATTGTATACATTGCATTAAAATAACAACAGGATCCACCATGTTGACTGACTCTGTCTCTTTTAAGCGATACATTTGAGTGAATAAGCCACAAACATAAACATCATTCTCTCTATGATTGCTCACGTACCTGTACATAGACAAACCTGGCTATACACCCAGACAGACACGTCTGTGTGCACACCGCAGCAACCCCCCGGGACAGACACACGGCTTGGCAGAGCTTTATGATGGTAATGATAAGGTGGTGTTAATTGGCATGAAGTACTAGCATGCAAAGTCTCTCTATTCAAGGAGAAGGCTGAGTCTGGTGACGTCAGACAGTGTTGAGCTTCTGCTCCTGTCTTCCTGGAACAAACACACACACACACACATACACACATTGTCAACTGGTAAAGAACTGGTCACTTTTATCTGTCTCTGGCTGCTACTGATGATGCCGTTTATTGTTGTGCAGCAATGGAGGAGGTCTTGATTCAAATAAAGTTGATCTACATCAGGGGTGACCAATACATCGATCATCGAAGGTAGTCCGGATAGATTGCATGACAAAAAACATAAAAAATAAATGAATGTATGTATCCTCCCTCTGGCTTTACGACTTGATTGACGTACAGGATGACCAGACTCAGATCTCTTCTCTGCTACGGGTCACAGGCAGGGACATGCACGGTCAAACGCGCTAGCTACTGCAAAACTCCAGCGAGCGAAGTGACCTTAGCCTTCCAATTTATATCTACCACAGAAGGGATATTCTAGGATAGGGAATAGGATAGGAGGGATAGTCGACTCAGTTCAGTGCAAGTCATCAGAGTAAGGCAGTGACCATAAATGTATTGAATGTTCCAATTACTCTTGTCACTTATGTGCAGTATTGATGGTTCCATCACTGTTTGTCACTTATGTGCATTACTGCTGTCAATTTTTATGTGTAATACCAAGGGTTACATTAGTTGCAGTTATGCAGTGTATGCCAACATATATTGTATATATAAAGTACACTCAGTATACATAGAAATAAATATATGTATAGCATTTTTAATCTAAGTAGATCATTTTGGCCTGGTCATTTTAAAAGTGGCTTGCAAGCTGAAAAAGTGTGGGCACCCCTGATCGACATCTTAAACAACAAACATCTTAAAAGTTTTCTTGGTGCATTTGCATGCACTTTTGAGGCGGTCCCTAACGTAAGCTTGTCAAGTTCTGTATACTGTCGGGTCTCAGCACAGACATTAGTCTGTTTATTCCGCAATGAATAACAAACTGGCTGACAATTGATGACTAGTTCTGAAGGCTGCACCGCACTGTAGGCGTGAATATTGAACTTTGAACTACCTCTGTCTTTTTAGCCTGCTAATGAACTTTTGCATGGTACATTTGCATCATGAAATGTTGGGCTGCTTTGGCTACTAGCAGTTCCTGTTTACACTGTGCAGACATCAATAAACTGGATTGCTTTTGGCACTGAGAACTTATTATGAGACAAGATCTGAAGTTGTCACCACTGCAAAGAGTGAGTTAGCAGCGTGTGTACCAATATTACTGCAAAAATGTATATAGTGTTTGCACACACACACACACACACACACACACACTTGGAGTGTTTCTCCAGGGAGCCGTTCAACATCCACATGTTTGACTGTTCTGTGTGGTCAGAGAATACATATGGCTAGTATGTACCTTCATTCACTGCTAATCTACGTCTCACTGCTGCACAGCCACACACATGATCAGCTCCGTTTTCCAGTGATGGAAAATAACAAAAATAAGTTCTGCTCCCTCAGAATGTGATCTGTAGCTCTGCATCACTATTGATATTGTATTAACACTGTGTATGCGTGTGACAGAAAGAGCAAAGTACATTGTGCGTGTGTGTGTGTGTGTGCATGTGTGTGTGTGTGTTAATGACGTGTCATAACCTCCCGCTGTCCTCCATTTCCTGTGCAGTAAATCCACAGCCTCCAGTCTCCCATCACACCTGTGTGTGTGTATGCTTGTGTGTTTATGTGTATGTGTGTGTGTGTGTGTGTGTGTGTGTGCGCTCACCTCATGGTGCGCTTAGGCGCCATTTGTACACATTTAAAAAGCCAATCCTGCTGTGTGCTGACTAGAGAGAACACGTTAAGTTCGTGTTTAACTGATCCAGCTAGGCTAACCAGGCACGCAGGCCAAACACGGCACCATGGTGGGTCGCTTTAGGGGGTCGGGGATGAGAAAATTATAACCTAGCAAGACAGATTTCACTGATAGATCCATGTGTTTCATGGCTTATCAAGCCAGACCGCCTCTAGATGTGGTCATTACATTCGAGTGTATACATTACTACAGTCTTATGTGTTAAAGTATATCAGTATATTATAGTATAGAGCGGATGAACATGTCATGAGTGCTCTGAAAGATTTTAGCTGCCCGAACAGACAAGATCCAGTAGAGAGCAGCAGGAAGAAGATTCCATATGTGTCTGGAGTGTATTGTATCATCCCTGTCTGTGCCATTAAAAAAAAAAAAACGCATGCCATGTCAAGTGATAGTGGGCGGGGCAAAAACCATCCCCTGCCTTTAGACTGACTAACTCCTGCACAGTCAGGACGCTCTGCAGAACCTCAGCTCTCCAGCGCCCCGCTGCTCCGTTAGCTAATGTTCTTTCCTGGCTGCCGGCCAAACCCACAGCTCAGGAAGAGGAAGAGACACAACACACAGAGCGCAGCAACGTTTAGCTGAGCTACCTCTGCGGTTACACACCTACCGTACCTGCACAAACAAACAGCGATTATCAGATAAGACTCCCCTGTGTACACACACACACACACACACACACACAAATGCATCCAATCAATCAGCAGCATGGAGTCGAACTGTTAAGTGACGAGATCAGATCAGATCAGTGATGATAATGAGATTAGCCTGACAGTGATGTGATGTTTACTATACTCGAATCAGTGTGTCTGATCAAATCCCACATCACACTCTCTAGACAAGGAGCCCTGTTGCTCTCTCTCTCAGTGTGATAACACATATATGCTTAAAGTGTATATTGTGTAAAAGAGCACTGATCTCAGGTCATTTCCTCCACGCTCCCTGAGTGTATTCTGTGTGCAAGCACAACAGCCCTTGCTTTGTTTTTTGTTCTTCTTTTTTTTTTTGCAAAATTTTGTTTGTAGAACATCTGGAAACGTTCAGCCCGTGTTGCCAGGGTTACGACCAGGAGACGGACTAAGCGGTGGTGCAAATCCGCCTCCCGCCTCTGACCCTCGAATGAGAAAGGCATGATGGGAAAGCTAGGAGGAACTCCAGGCTGGGGGTCCCAGCCAGAAAGCTAAAAGAGTAAAAGGGACGGATGTCATGAGTGAGGAAGGAGTGTGTATATGTGTGTCTACAAACTCCCACATGAGAGCAGAGGTCACTCTGAGAGACATCACTGCTCATCCCCTGGCACGGGTCAAAGGTCCAGGGTGGTAAAGTGTTGGTGGGGGTGGAGCAGTTGCTCAGTCGGACACAGTAAAAGCTTAACCAGCTGCCTCAGCTCCAGCCTCAGGACACCTTCATTAATTCGTTGGCGTTTGTTTTGTTTTATCACCCCAAGTAGCAGATGGGTGGGGTTTAGCTGCACAAGGTGGTTGACATGGCTTCAGGTGAGCCATAAATAACCGCAGTGCATTCTGTATTGACTTTTACATGATCTCTCATTGACTTTTTTTCTGCTGTTCCTGAAAGACTTTTAAAACCGCCACAATCACCGTTTGACTCACTTTTACAAATACTCTAAACGGACTGAGGTGGTATTTTGTCTGTTGGGTCGCAGAACGTAAATCCTGCCTCCGTTTGTTCCTGCATGTGTTTTCTCCATCACTGCCAAACGCTGTGCCTCATTGGCTGAGAGGTCAGTGACCCACCAGCCTGTGAAAACACACAGTAAAGAGGAAGCTCATGCTATGGATCCTCCCATCCAATTTAACGCTGAACATCGCCATCTCCCTCCGTGGCACTCTGGAACCGTTCGAGAACTACATTACCCAGAGGTCCTCGCTCTGCTACAATAGTGTGTTTTTAGCCTGCAGAGATAACTGCAACTGTCCTCTATTGTGCCACAATGATGTTATTATTTGATTGCTTACTGTTTTATTCTTTTTCTCATTTATCTTTATCGTGGTATTTTTAGCCTCTTCAGCTCTTTGGTCGACTGCGGTTGTTTTAAATGTGCCACATAAATACATTTTGATGTGACTTGACTTGACAAAAATATGAACTGGAGAGATGACTTGTCAAAGACGAGTTTTAAAGGGCCAGTGTTTTGCACGTTTTCTTATCCAGTCTTGAATTGTTGTGAAGCCATGCATTTGCAACCACACACATTGGCAACTCTTTACATTCAACAAGGGACAATGAGGAGCAAGACAGAACTGTTTTGACCCTTTGCGATAACCAGTGAGTATAACTGTGACTGGATTATTAGCTTATATCTACACTCAGTAATATTCTAGTCAACGCAGGCACTATAAACCACACTAATCCGCTTCTTGTTGGATGGTTTTACCAAGAAAACTTGCAGTGTCTCAACCCCGGCCTGGTTTACAGAGTTAAACTGAGGCGATGAGGACCTAAAGGAAGCCTTCCAGGCCGCCCTGCCCATACAGCTCTCAGAATAAACTCCTCTCTCTGATTCTATTTCAAGCCCTCTTTGTTTTTCATTTGTTTCTCTGTATTTATGTCTGCCAGCTTTACATTTTTCCTCTGCTCTACCCCTTTTCTCTGTTTCTCTACCTTTAGCTCTATGTTCTCTCTCTCACCTCTCTGTCTCTCATGGATTTGAGCTGTTGCACTCTTAAGGTTTGCTTTAATGTTTATAGCGGCAACATGTCTGTCTCAAGTTTCTGTGATGTTTGACATGCAAAGGGATTTTTTGCGTCTTTGCTTTCTCATTATAGTCGTTTCTTCTTCTCTCACAATCTCGATTCTCATCTCTTCCCCCTCTGCTTCATTACCTCCTCTGACCTCTAGCTCGAGCTTATGTGAAGGAGAGGGAGAGAGAAAGAGGCAGACTGCCCAATCTCGACGTGGCAGGGTGACGTTGCAAAAGCTGAAGACAAACTGAGACACAACGGTACAGAGACAGAGAGAGGAGGAGGAGGAGGGAGGTCTGTTTTATTCAGGCACAGTGGCCATTTAACATTTATACCAGTAAAGTTCTTTTAAGCTGTGTATGACACAAAGAAAGCTTCTCATGCAGTGTGCCATGAGACACTATTGGTGAATTAAATTAAATACATTTAATCAGAGTAAACATTGCAACAAGCATCTCTACATTACATTTCAGATTGTTCTTAATAATTAAGCATTCATACGTGATCTCACTGTTAAATGAGACTAGATTAAAAAGCACTAAGCAAACATGCTCCTCCCAAAAATATCCTCCTGAACCATTAGTATGCACTTAGTGGGACAATAAGTGTCCAAATCGCCAAGAGAAACACAGTGTTAACCTCAGCATGCTAACGTTCTCACAATGATGTTTCAGCATGTTTGCCATCTCAGTTTAGCATGTTAGCATTGACGTTAGCTAATTAGATGTAGCTTTACTTTTGCAGGTATTTAGAAGGAATTTAATGGTGGCAAAAAACCCATTCATTTTTTCCATAGAAAAACTTCAGCCATCCATGTTTAGGTCTTTTATTGAGTTGCAGCTTGAAATCACAGTGTACGTTTTGCACACCTCGCTATGCAAACTAACAAGTAACTGCAATCATCAGATGCGTATAATGCTGCTGCGACCAGAATGGGGAGAAACTAGGTATATAGTTCAGCAGCATTCAAATAAATGTCAAAAAAATGACACAACATGCATCAAATAAATGTCCCTCTGAGTCTGCATGAATACGACTGAAACCACATATTACTTAATAAACAGAAACCTAATTGGCAATTCATTGTTTGCTATGACTTATGTGAAAGAATTTCATGGTTCAAGCTTCCCCAATGTGACACAAAAAAACAAAGAGAGAGAGAGAGTCTGGGTCAAATGTGGGAAAAAGAATATTTTCTCTCTCTCTCTCTCTTTCTGTCTCTCCCCCCGTGGCAGTTTAATCTAACCAATATGTGTGTGTCTGACACATGAGGGGAGGAGAAAGAGAAAGAGAGGGACTAAGAGAGAGAGAGAGAGAGAGAGGGGTTTGCATTCTTTTCCACTGAGGTCAATATTTAACAGAGATCTTGACCACTGCCTGCACAGTCTACTGTATGTATGTGTGTGTGTGTGTGTGTGTGTGTGCGTGTGTTCACATACAGTTTGGACACATGAAAATTGGTCATGTGGTCTATGATCAATAAGACTCACAGTAGTGACATCACAGCCAGATGTTTCATAGCGTTTAGTCTGTTGAGAAGCCGACGCCTTTCACCCAGCACTTACAAGCTTTTCTTTCTGTCACACCTAACATAATAATGTTTTATGTTTATTTAAATTAATGTGAAGTTTCTGTGTTCTGGATTTAAATTTGACTTGTAGAATTTAGACGAAGTTCAATTCTTTGTGTGTGTTTTTTTTGCTTTTACCTAATTTCTCTGCACTGCCATCACTGCGTCTCTCTCCTCCCTCCGTCTTTCTCCTCCCTCAGTGCTCCTCCACTGTTCATCTCCCCTCCCTCTGTCGTTTCCCTCCTCCTCAAATGTCCCATTTTATTCAACCCTCACTATATGGTCTTCTTCTCCTCCTCTCTAGACACACGTCACGCCGTGCCACTTTATCTTTCCCTTGCTTTTCTCCAATTTTTTTCTTTCTTTCCTTCTGTCTATCTCTGTCATTTTGTCTCTCTCCTTTTATCTGAGACATCAGTCTTTCCATTCTCTTTCTCTGCTCTCATTGTCCACTTCCCAATTTTTATTTGGTCTTTTGCTCCCAGTCTTTTGCTTTCCCATCTCTGCCTCAACTTTACTTCCCCTCCTTTTACCTTTAGTTTCTCTTTTCTTTCTGCCAGCAAGAACAAAACATCTTAAACAGAAAGAGAAAGGAAAACGGAATTTTAAACCACTGAAATGTACCACTCAGAAAGCATCAGTGTGTCTGTGTGTCTGTGTGTGTGGGGGTGAGGATCTTTGTGGGTTCAGTCATCATTCTAAGTATTGAGCCACTTTACAGCTGTACTTCAAAAGTAACTTTAACAAAAAAATACTAATGACAAAGTAGATGTAGTTTAGAATAACTGCACAGTGATGTGGGATTGGGACAAACCGTGGGAAAAACATACGGGCCAGGAGGCAGACATTTAGAAAAAGGGAAGCCAGTGTATGATTACTAAAAAAAACCTACCCTACAGTACATGGATGTAATATTTATATCACTCTAACATTACAGTTTCTCATGTTTATCAATTAGAAATGAGTCCTAGTTTAACCATGCAAATCTTTCCCGAGATGAGTGGAAAAGTTTGCATTAATGTTCTCCAAGCTGTCGCACACAGTAAACAGTACTGTCAAGTTCAGGTGCTTTATTGCAATGGGAGTTCTTAGCTCTCAGGCACCCTCCAACAGTGCCCCTATAGGGGGTTCCTAATGTGTCCTTAAAATGCAATCAAACAAAAAATTAGAGCAAAACTCTCCACAGTGCAATCAAAAATGAAAACATATACCAGTATATGCCAGTGCACGTCCAAAAGCTTTGTTTGCAAATCCAAAAGTTTTGAATCCTGAAAGATGTGAGACACGTCTCTATTGGCCACTCTATTAGCGTGACCGATGGGCACCATCCACTGTTAGTAAATGAGGGGCCGGCTTTGAAGTCCATGGACAACACAGAGCACAGTGGATGATGTCAAAGTGTCAAAACGTTTGGATTCAAAGCATATTTACATGCATATGTATGTATATGTATATGTATGTACCTTATATACTTTAAGGACAGCCCCGTTTTACTGAGTATAATGGGACTGTCCTTAACTTGTACCACACATGCACACACACACACACACACACACACGCACACACACACACTGTTTCTATAAGCAGCCCTGTAATTTCATTGTATGTGGTCAGTGTGGATGGAACACGAAGAGTTAACCCTCTGTAAACGGCTCCTCTCTGCTCTGGTTTCTCTCACACTCTCACCACTCCCTAACATGAGTTACAGTCCACACTGTGTGTGCGTGTGTGTGTGTGTGTGTGTGAGAGAGAGAGAGAGAGACTCCGATCCTTCCCCCCAGCTGGATTTGGAGACTTGTTGGAATCAGCTGTGGTGCATTTATTTCATTGTCAGAGGTTGGAGGAGGACCGACCTGCAGTTTAATATTTGCTCGTATAGGTGATGCACAGATGTGTCCGCTCAGTGTTTTAGTGAGCAGACAGTATTCAGTAGCTGTGTGGGTAGTTTGCTTACGTGTTATTGTACTTAATCATTCTGTCCTTCTTCTCTGACACCTTCTTCTTCTTTTCCTCTTTTTCTTTTCCTCACTGTTACTTTCTGGCACGAGATTCTTTTTCCTTTTGTCTCTTGTTACTGCAGTCTGCATATTCACTTTGTGCGCCCTCTCTCTCTCTCTCTCTCTCGCTCTCTTTCCAACACTCCTTAATCTTTCCCCCACATGACTTCACCTATTTCCTCTTTTCCTTTTCTTCCTTTTTTCTTCCTTTGTTTGCTTTATCTTAGATTATGCAGTCACAATTCTACCCCCTCTCTGTCTCTTTATTCGAGTAGAAAGTCCATCAGCACATGCCTAATGATCTTTTAAAAAAGAATTCTTTCAATTTTTTTGTCTTGTCTTGTCAACTTGAGCTGGGTTGGGAATCGTAATTGTTGTGAACTGTATTGTGGAAGTAAAAAATAAATGTTACATGTTGCGGCCTGTGAGACACAATTGAGACAATTCAAACGAGATAATATCTGTTGTGTGAAATGTTAAAAACAAGTCAGATACACTTGCGGTCTGTACACAGGGTTAGTCTGGATACAAGTGATGGCTGCTCACATCCTCCTACAAACTATCAACCATAATCATCCATCCAATCCTCCAACCTTAAAGGAATAGTTGAATGTTTTGGGTATTATTCCCTGCTGAGGGTGAGATGAGAAGATAGAAGAAAGACTGGAAACGGGGGGAACACACAAGCCCAGGCAAGCTGTCTCCCCATTTCTTCAGCTGCATATTTACCGCAGAAGTGGAATCCATCTTCTGTATCTGCCTGTTGTCAAGGAAGTGAAAAAATATTTCCTGAAATGTCTGACTTTTTCCCTTTAAAGAATCAGTCTTAGCTGCATAAACTAAGCAAATCTTGACTATAGAAATTGCAGATGAGAAAACGCTCATATGGTAAATCATGAGAAGTTAAGGTTTTAGGACTAGCCGGGCTAGCAGAAACATCATTCTAATAATATAGCCACGCTGGACACTGTATTGTTCTATGAATATAGATGCAGTGGGACAACGCAGATAAAGCAATAAATCAGATTAAGTTGACCACCATCTAATGCAAAAATGTGGAATGCAGTGCTTATGAATGGGTTTCACGTCCGTGCGCCCAAGCTGACCATGGAGATAATCTGCTGTAAATTGTATTCCTTGGGCAAAAATAATTACACACTTTGAAACACATTCCTCAACCGGGCCTCGTCCGTCCTGTTAAAACACTTCAAATTACATGTTTCTCAACATCCCCTAAAGACCCCCTCTCTGTCTAAATCTTTCCTTCTCTCTCTCCGTCTCTCTCTCTCTCTCTCTCGCTCTCTCATCGTACCACCTGTGCGCTCCGAAGCAGGTGTTTCCCATGATGCCTTTTGGTCTGTAATATGTGACATTCAGCAGAGGGGAGAAATATGTGAGGTTTTATGATCACCCTGACACCCCTGTTATTCTCTTATGATTAGAGGTTCACCTACAGTGTGTGTGTGTGTGTGTGTGTGTGTGTGTCTGTTAGTATGAGGAAGAGGAGCATGAGGAGAGGCAGCACAACCCAGCGTTAAAGGCGAGGAAAGGTGGAGCGATTTATGTATAATCTGTTTGGATCTGCAACATTACAGATGTAAAGGTCAGCGAGGTCAGCCTGAAGTCTAACACACAAGCAAACACACTAAACGGTGTCATGCCCTGTCATTATGTGCCGTCGGGTTCGAGTGATTAAAGGACAGTTGAAGCAGCTGACGGTTTGTCAGTTTGTGGTGAGTTTTCTTTTTCAGTGTGGACTTCAAAAAAACACGCATACACACAGTTTGAGATTAAGTGAAGGACCCAGTGTCCTCTTCTTGCTCTGAGAAGTCTTTCAGGAGTTAAGAATTGGTGATATTCTACAGTTTTGTCTTTGTCAACGTGAGCCATGCTGATGCACTGAGTGACATGCTCCTTCACGACCATCAACACACACACTGGAGTTTATTTTGGCTCAACCTTACGTGCATCATCCATGCTCACACAAATGTGAACTAATATGCAGCAGAAAATAGTCCTCAACAACGCTTGCTTAAAACTCCAGAGAGTAATACTACATAATGTGAAAAAAAAGTTGTTGTGTTTAAACACAACACTGTGTTAGTGTGTGTGTGTGTGTGTGTGTGTGTAAGTCCCACAATAAGCGTACAATTACAGTAAATCTATATTCTTCTTATCTCTATAAGAAGTTTCATTTCTCCTCCTTATTTTTCCCATCATTTCCTGTTCCTAAAGAAAAGACGCACACACAAAACACACACACACACACATACACACAGTGTGTGTCAGCTTGATTGAAAAACCTGCTGCTGTTTTTCCACCAGGACACTAGAGCTGATGTGAGTGTGGGTGGACTGTGCATTTATCTGTGTGCTTATGCATGTGTGTCTATGTGCATGTGTGTTTGAGAATGTGTGTCTACAGGAAATAATAGAAAAATAGAAAATTATATAGAATGTAAATAATATAATTCAAGCCTTGGTCACACCAGCATTGAAAATAACTTAATCTATTGCAATGGACTGCAAATTTGCACCATTGACCAACAGCAAGCCATCCTGACGGCGTCAAACTGAGAAACTGAACTCAAAGACACAGATATATTTCACTGTGCCACTGTCTGGTGTGAACCAGCCTTGACAGAGAATAAAAATGAAAACGAGGAAAAGAGAAAGCAAAAGATAGTTGCTACAGTCCTTTGGAAAGAGACAGTGATGGACACAGAAAAGCCAGTAATCCTTTTTTTTCCAGAAATTCTCCCTGTCACTGGTGTGCCAGCATTCATCCCCACACACACGCACACACACACACACACACACACACACGCACACACACAAGCACACACAGGCATTCATCAGGAGGAAAAGGGACCTAGAAAGCCAGGAATGCATGGCTTTCATTTTTACTGAAGATCATAAGTTGAGTGTGTGTGTGTACGCGCGCGCGCGTGTGTGTGTGTGTTCGTCTTTTTGTGATGATTCTATCATGTGGAAAGAATTCCTCATAACTATCAATTTTTGTACTTCAGGTGTACTGTCACCAACTGTCACGCCTTTTCCCCTTCTGATTTTAGGTAAGGCCAGGTGTTTTCAGTACATTCACACACACACACACACACAGATACACACACATACACGCACACACACACACACACACACACACACACACACACACACACATACAAGCATGCAGGAAAACACACTTAAATGCACACTGCAGCCTTAATACGACCAGAAAGCCATTCAGTCCATCTCATTTGGATATTTCTCTGTGGGTCTCCTCATTGGACAGGAAAGTGTCCAGGGAACATCCCAATCAGATGCTCCAACCACCTCAACTGGCCCTTGTCAAAAAGAAGGAACAGAAGTCCTTCAGGATGTCCTCGCAATGTCCCTGACAGCACTTTTCAAAGTCCCAGGAATTATGGAACCAATTGAGTTTACTAACTACACTAGAAACTTAACTTTGTGCATTACTGTCTGCTTTTTTCACCACATCTGAAGAGCTGCCATTCTGCAAAGTAGAAGATTTCTTGAGTGTATTTATATAGTTTAAAGCTAGTTTGACAGAAAAACAAAGAAGGAGAGCTTTTTTTTTCTTTTTTTATGTTATTGAACATCAAGAAATGTCAATCCCTTGTTCTAATATCAAAAAATAGTAGTGAAAAGATACCCAAGTTACAGTTAGAGGTGCACCTGTGTTTGTCTGATGCATGATGTTCAGCCTGTTGTGACTTCCTGAACCATCATAAAGTACTATGTCATTAGCAGGAACGTTTCTTAAACCCAGAACTATTGTATTGTACTGAACGGTTCTTGCGCCCCTGGGAAAGGTCCTGCAGTGGAAATGCTCCGATTGTGAGCAGTGCCTACCCCCCTCTTGTTACTACTGAGGACATAAACATGTAAAATGGGTCACAAAATCTGGACACTGCAGTTTTTAACAAATGAGATTAACACACATCTGGCGCTGTTGCTTGTCTGCTCAGCCTGCTGCTGTGAATGTTGCATTAACTTACTGCTTGAATCTAAGAGACATTTATGACTAATGTTTAAGATCCCTAAAACATTTTCTGCCCTCAGACTCCACTGGAGCTGCTGGAAATTTCTGGATATGATGTCATGTAATATATGACTGTGGCTACTTCCCCACAGGCTAAAGAAAATTATGCCGAACTACAAAATGCGGCCAGGAATGAAAAGAATATAACTGACAGCTGTTCTGAACCAAGTTAAAGGGTTTTAGTGAAGTTTTCCTTTAATAGAAGAGCACCAGTGGTAGTAATGTTAATAGTAGCATGGTGAACAGCAGCTTAAACACACAGAGTGCCTCTTCTCTCCTCACTGTGCCACTAAATGAAAAGCTTGGAGGCTTTTAAACGCCTCATCACACCTGCTGCCAAATACAAAGTATGTTAAGAGCAGAGCGGAGGTGGCGTGGAAGAGATGGGAAGCTATGTGTTGATGGACACTTTGGCTTTTATTCCTCAATGGAGGGTTGACAGGACAGCCATGTTATTTCAGAATGGAAAAGAAATGAACTGTGAGTTTAGCCTTCAAAATAATGCCACATCTCTGCCACATCTCTCGTTTTTTTAGGTTCCAGAGCAAAACCATCGACAGTGTCAACATTCTGTCCTTTCTGTCGAACAGTAAAGGGATGAATATGGACTGTGAAAGAAAGAGAGAAAGAAAGAAGCCCGCGGACCATTAGTTCCCACACACACACAGACATACGCACGCACACACACTCAAAGAGTCTCTAATTTAATGTGTATTTATAGCAGTCTGAGTGGCCTGGACGCCACGGTGGATAGAGGAAAATGTAGAGGCGTGATTACACACTACTATTCCAGGCCCTCCCCCTCCCTTCCTGTAACTAGCACACCAAATCTCTACTGTTAGGGCTTTTATTCTGAAAGGTCAAGGAGTAGGAACTGTAAGACGACTGCAAAGTAGGAAGATGAGTAATTCTAGCAGTGGTACTAACATTGGTAGCATTCATTTAGTATTTTCTAGTAATATCAGTTAGTAGCACTACTAATAGTATTGGCTGTAGTAGTGTAGTGAATAGAAACTAGAAGTTAAAGTGGTCTTAGTGTTAGTTAGAGCCTCTCCTGTCAAGAGGACATCCTGGGCTTCCTAGTGATGCAACACTCATGGGGTAATGGCCAACAGAGCACCTCTTCTGTCAAAATGACAGGGAACATAATTGATTTAGCTTATAAAGATAAAGTTCTTCCTAAGGATGTTGTTTTTTTTATTATTAATTTCAAACCTTTCAAAATACACATTTTACTCCATGTGCTTTGTGGGCGGCAGTGGAACCATTTTCCAAACCTTAGTAAACAGAGCACTGAGGGAGGCACAAAGGAGCGACTTGTAATGTATTTTATGTAAAAAAAAGATTGTCCACTACAACGGTTGTGTTATAAAAAAAGAAACAAATAAATAGCTTATTTGAGAATGAATAATCTTTGTGTGTTACTTACATCCCAATTACGATTACGTAAAAACAGAAATCTGAATATAAAAACCTTTTCTCTTCTGGGTCTCAGGAGACTCGTGGGGGTTGGAGGTGCAACAGTAGTTAATACAGGCAAAAAAATCTGCCAGAACCTCTATAGCTCACTAAATAACACATTATATCACGCTTCAATCACGGTTCAAATGATACATACATGTGATTGAATGTGCTGACTACTTCCTTAAAGTGTCCACTAGATGCCTAATAGGACCTAACACAGGACTACAAGATCAAATAATGGAGCAAGACCCATCACTGCATTAAACATTCGCTGTCGTATCAAAAATAAGATTTGATTTCTCAAATATATGAAGGATTTTATCTTGTTCAGAAAACTCGATCAAAGACTGATGTGGAGACTTTGGTTCTGTAGAAAAGAGAGAAAGTGCACTGAGCATCACATAGATTCTATTTATCATGGTGGTGTAAGACGGTAACATTCTCTTTTGTGTCACTGCTTCTGCTGCTGTTCTGTTAATGAAGCACTTAACATCCGTTAAAACACACTGGACCTGATTTAACTACCGCAGTGTGCATGTGTGTGCGTGCACTCTCACTGCGCCTGACGTTGCTGGCGGCAACAGGTTTTTACACGTCAAGAGATCAAGGAGGAGAGGCAGCGAGCATGTTGGGATACCTGGTGTGTTTACTGCTTCCTCAGAAACCAGAGCCTCTTATTGGGCTGTAACTGTGTGTTTGTGTGAAGTCAGCGACAGAGAGAGAGAGAGAGAGAGAGAGAGAGAGAGAGGAGAGACCCCAGCGTTACATAAAGTCACCTAAATGTGCTTCTAACTTCTTCAGTTAAGTTTCTTTCATCCTCCATCATGTTGGCTTCTTCCCTTCTTTATTTCCATTCGTTTCCATCCGATCGTACTTTTCATGTCCTCCTATTTGACACCTCCTCCTCCATCCCTCATCACTGATGTGACTTTCTACTCTGAGCAGTCAACAGACAGAAAAAATACTTTTTTCCTGTAATTTTATCAGTTAAGGTAACATTATGCTATGCAGACCGTAGTGGAAGCACTGCAATGAAATCAGAAAGTGTAAAGCATGAGCAGTCGGACCATAAAATAAACTTATTGAGAGGAGAAAACAAAGGTGTATAAAACAATCACTACCCAAACTGTACATTGTGAATTCCCATAGTTGCGTGAACACAATTCTCAACATTTGATTGTGACCAAAAAAACGTTTCAGTAATCTGATCACACTCGTGTCTGCCATTCAGATCATGTCATAACGATGATGCTGTATTCCCAGATCTTTGGAATTGCTTTGTGAGAACAACCTTATCATACCTGACTGAAACCACAGCCAAAGCTCTGAAAAACAAACAACATTCATCCTCACTTAAATGTGCACTAATCAATATTTTTCAGTTTGATTCTGGCCGGCAACGTTTGTTATATTTCATACCTCTCTCTCTCTCTCTCTCTCTCTCTCTCTCTCTCTCTCTCTCTCCCCGTTTCCTATCTTCCCCTTCACTGCTCCATGTTATATGATTGTGTAAATGTGGATTTTAGCTTGTTATGCTTGCCAAGGGTATGAGGAGATGTGCATCAGATATAGGCTACGCCACCTCAGCTCTGCAGCTTCAGCTCTGCAGCTTCAGTTCTGCAGCTTCAGCTCTGCCGTCGCTGAACGCAGCTCAGCAGTAACTGGACACACTCACATACAAACACACACAAAACACTGAGCTGAAAGATTAGCAGCTACCTGGCTGCCACGCTGGCATCCTCCAAGCTCCTAAATTTCTTTATAGAGTGGTTTTAAAATGGCCCCCCTCTGGCGGTTTCCAGTATGACATCGGGGGGGCCACAGGTCACCTCTTCCTCTCCTTTCTTCTCCTCTTTTCATGTCCCTGTTTCTCTCCCTCTCAGCAATTTTTAAACAGTCCTTCTTTCCATATTAGCTGCTCCGAAAGCCTATTAACTAACCCCCCCACACACACCTCTGCACACCTCTAAACCCACTGCTGTTTTCTGTTAGCACTTAGCCAAGTTAGCAGGGGGGCTTATGGATAAAGAGGCCGTATCTCCACACCAGGACGAAGAGGAGGAACTGCTTAGATTGGACCTGCACGTTTTTTTTTTTGAAGTTTTATAGTGGTGTTTTAAATTGGATCTGTGAGACTTTACATCGCTAAACGGGCAGTTTAACGCTGCTTCGTTCTGCCTTGTTCATGGTGAGGCACTTTATTTTTCTCCTCGTCAGGAAGCTGCCTTTGCCACTACAGCCAGAGAGCCAAGGGTTCAAAGCCTAACACCGCTGAAGATACTGAGTCCTACATCATAAGAGTTCAGAAATCATAATGTGTGCTTTTCTCGTCTTCTTGTCCTCTGAGATTCCTTCATTGAAATCAATCTAAAATGACTTTACTCCTCCCGCCTAAACACTTAATCCAGTTCATTATATGATAGCATGAGTGAATATTTAACAACCAAAAGGCTTCAGAATCATCATCAACATAAACATCAGCTGATCCACCACTGGAGTTGTACTCCACTACCACAATGCACCGGGTTCTGCATTGTGTTCTGGAAATTGCTGCTGCGCTGAACTAAAGGCAGGCACAATATTATTAGTGGCAACCCTGCTCTCGAGTGGAGCGTGTGGGTCAGAGGTCACAATCAGGAGACACCTGACTGGACGACGACCAGTCCAGGCAGGGAAAGAGACAGGGTGACTCCTCGAGTGTCCAGAGTGACACTGAGGAATTCCCTCTGAGCCGTAGGCACAGACAGCAAAAAAAAAGAAGATGCATTTTGATGTTATAACCTGTCTCTCTTTCATTTTTGTTTTTTGCATTATCAGTTTTAGTTCCCCATGGTGGTAACAGCTCTGCTCTTTAGGATTGGATGCATTTTAATCACCAGTAAGAGCAGTGTCAGCGCAGCCGCTACTTAGCAGGTTTTTTTCTGCAGAATATGAACTCGTAAAAGTTTGATTACAGGATGGATGAAAAGCGCACGAGTGGGGAAGTTTCACTTTGCACACGCGGCGACTACATAAATGAATCCAGATATGCAGATTTGATTATTCTTCTCCTTCTTCTGCTCCTTCTTTTTCTCGCAATGTACTGCTAGATTAGATGACAACAAAAGTATAGATTGCTGTAATGCCTTACAAGTAACACATTACTGCCCAACAATGTTCAATAACAGGTGGTGTAACAGATTACTGTTTTGAAATTCAGCAGTCACTGCTACTATCCCCAGTAATGCTCTGTTACTTTGACATTTTGGGGATCAGCTTGTTGTGGAGTAGTGTGTGGTATTATTCAGCTAGCCGCTGATGGTCAGTAAATACTGATTGCAGATTGCATCGATTTGCAAAGGAGAGTTTAAGAGGAAATCGTCAGAAAAGACACCTCAGAGCTGCAGCAGATGACGGCCTGGGCCCTCCAGCTGCTGGTGGGGGGAGCTACAAGAAGTTCACCCAAACTGACTGGTGGTGATTGGACAATAACAAGGTAGGCTGCATACTATTGGCTACTGTGGCAATATCGGAGCTGCTGGAATCTGAGTTGGCTGATGAGATGTGCAGAGACACACACACACACACATGCACAGAGTCAATGCATTACTCACCATTGCCTAGACTGTGACAGTTTTGTGGCCTGGTTCCTCTCGCTGTATCACTTTCTCTGCGTTTATCTAAATTTAATCTTCACTGTTTATTCTTCCACATCAGAGCATTTCCTTCTGACAGAACTCGCATTGTAACAATATCCAAGGTATGCAAAATGACAGCCCCTTTCACTCTGAAAGTCAAGTTCATTGTTGCTATATTTGTAAGGCTGTGGTGGACCTGGGCCTCTTTTCTGACATTGTTATCATCCCTTTGTATTTCACTTCTTCAAGGAAGTGATTCTACTTTGTGCATTTGACTTTTCTCACTTACCTGAAAGGGTGTATGATGTTTTAACTGTGAGTGAAGTCTAATGTTTTAGTGTCTTGATCTTAGCCACACATTATCAGTACTTTAATCCTACCCTCACATGGATGTCAGCAACACACATTGTAATCCATGAGTTTCCAAAAAAAATGCCAGATATCAGCATTAAAGGAAAAGAAATAGTTTAACATTTGCTCTCTTGCTGAGAGTTAGATGAGAGGACTGTGCAGTAATCACAAAGCTGCTGTTAGCAGCCAGTTAGCTTAGCTTAACACAAAGACTGGAAACAGGGGGGAACAGCTAGCCTGGCTATGTCCAAAGGTTACAAAATCCATCCACCAGCACCTATTAGAGTGATCTCAGTCAGTTTTTCAAACAAGCTTTAACTTGGATTGTTGCTTATTAGTCACAAGTATTTAAAACCGAGTTTTCAAGGGCTGTAAAAGTTGCCATTTCAGGAAAATGACATACAACAACCTGAACAGCTGATTTCATCCACACTTGTTGCTCTGGCTCCTGCCTACACAGCTCTGATTGGCTAAGATGTTTTGTCAGTAGATCCAGAAAAATACCTATTTGAATCGCTGGAGAAAATCTAAGATGTGGGCAGTGATTCAGAGGTCTTGAGCTAGTCTAGGTCAGTGGTCTTTACTTGAAAAGTTTACGAACTTTTTTTTCTGTAAACAGTGTCACAGCTCTTGTCAATCGGATATAAATGTCTTTTTTTTTTTTTTTTACAAATCTCAAAATAAAGTTTAAGCACTTTAAACTCATTGCTTTCTCTTTTTGGCTGCATTGACCTGAAGTCCAATTATCCAGTTATGCAGATGCTCAACACAGTGGAGGCCAAAGGTCATTAGGCCTTTGATATATTCTCTGGGTGATCTTCCCCAACGTTTAATCTATTTAAGTAACTAGAAACCTTTCATTTAACATAAGCGTTTGCGCTGATATTTGAAAGAGGTTAGATGTACGGCCATGACTCTAGTAGTGGTGAGCAACAATTAGAGCGGAGCCCCCCGATCAGTACTGTCTGCAGCCTGAGGAGTTCCTGGGATCTCAGCAGCTTTACTTTGGCAGACAAAATTGTTCTTGCGGCCCCCAGTGGTAATGTTTGGAAGCTGCACTCCCACAACCAGAACTCCCAGTCACACACCCAGACCCTGGATCCCTACAGCTGCTCTAAACTGATGCTCTACTGGTCACAGCACTGGTCTTACTGGTTTACTGGTGATAGAACAGGAAGAGACAAAGGACTGGATTAGTTGGTTTAGCATGAACAATCTGTATACGTGGGAAAACACTGCAGATTTGGGGTGTCAGGGGTGAGAAGGAGGGGCTGCCGAGGGTAGAACCATGCAGTGAGTGGGGGGTTTGGCTTATACGAGGGAGGGTGGGGTTAAAGAAACGGAAGGAGGTGTCTTGTTTCCAGATGGAAGGAAAAAAGAGGCAGAACAAAATACTCCAAGATGTGGTCTCTCATGTATGACACTGTTCTAGCTGTAAATGCTAAATGCTCTGTATTTGTTTAGCGCCTTTCTAGTCTTTTCAGCTACTGAAAGCACTTTGACATCACATCCTCATTCATCCATTCACACATCATTCGTTCAGGAGGAATCTAAGCTGGAGGAGACTGTTCTTTCACACTCTGAAGCTGCTTCAGGAGCAAGTTGGGCTTCAGTGTCTCACCCAAGGACTCTTCACCATGCTGACTCACAGGAGCCGGGGATTTACCACCATGAAAATATACATTAAGTAAACCAGATCATAACTTTTTCAAATGCTCAAGTCACTGTGCATACCAGTACCACCATCTCCACCATCATTGTCTTGGGCTAATAGTGTGCTGATCAGGACCCATTAATACCTGAAGCATTACCTGCTTCAACCAGCTTAAAGTAGTTTATTGACTTTAAATCTGATAATATTTCATGTTTTTGTCCTTTTCAGAAAAATGCTACAAAAAACAATGATTACGTGATATAACTGTGCATCCAAGGCCTGATGAATGTCATCCCGCTTTACCACTGAGCCCCATTGTCTCTGATTCTGAATTACACCTGCACTCACGATAAGAAACGGTCCATCTAATTTGACAGTATGTCCAATACATATAAATTCAATTCAATTCAATTCAATTCAATTCAATTTTATTTGTATAGCCCAATATCACAACAGAGTGTCTCATAGTGCTTTACAAAGTTCACTGAAATAAACAAGTGTAAGCGAACAAACAATCTAATAAAGAGTCCAGCAATGACTCACAGGCAACGTTTGTGCTCTGTGATGATCAACTGTAAACCTTATACTTAAGTGTTTTAGCTATTTTTGTGTATGTGACTGCTTCAAGCAGAGCCACCCCCCCCCACCCCACCACCCGACAACTCTGTCTGTTTATTGGACCAACACTGGACTCAGCATGCTAGTTTATGTTGAAATATGTGTGTGTGTGTGTGTGTGTGTGGAAGAGAGAGATCAGAAGCTAAAGTCTACGCAGTACCCCGCGCGCGTGTGTGTGTGTGTGTGTGTGTGTGTGTGTGCGTGCAGTGCGCTGGTCTGGACAGTATCTCAGCACTGAATTCAGAGGGGGTGGGGCTATCGACTGGACTAAAAAGGTTTCTCTGCTCTTTATGTGTGTCAGTGAGCAACATCAGCAGGCCAGATGTGTGTGTGTGTGTGTGTGTGTGTGTGTGTGTGTGTGTGTAGATTTGGGTGAAGTGGGTAGAGCCGAAAGCAGGGGAGGTCCTCTCGAGGGTGGATGACGATGTTAGTCAGTGACATGCACTCTGGGCCGAAGAAATATCTCTTTTGGATTTTTCTCTTTCCCTCTTCCTTGCACACACACAACACAGACACACATACACTCGTATGCAGACACACACAGACACACATGCAACACATTCCTCCCCCCTCTGTCTCCTCAGGATGGAAAAAGCAGATTCACCATCAGGTCATACCAAGAAAGGAGCACAAGCTGGTTTCAATTTTAAAAAAAACTCTTTAAAAAGTCTTTACTGCAATTAAACAAAAGTCATCTCAGCTGAACTGACACTAAATGGTTACTGCAAAAGTGTTGCAGTAATAACATAAAAAGCTGTTTTTCTTTTCTTTTTCGTTTCTTTTTATTTATTTATTTTAGATTTTTTGCAAAACCAACTAAAAGTTAACTGACCTGCTTCTCAGCTTGTGATGAAAACTGGTATGATTATTCTATTCTATGTTTACATCTTTGTCTCAGCCTCAACAATTCAACATAATGATCACTGTGCACATTCAGTATTGTTGTATCATCAGCATGCTTTGCAGATGTGCTTACTTTGTAAATGTAAAACTGTATGAATTATATAACACTGAAAAGTGCAAAAGCAACACACACAAGGCCAGATACAGCGACTGACATTAGGTATGATGATGCATATTCTCTACTAATGCACAGTGCCCCTCCTTCATAGGTCTCCCTACCCCTACTGACCACATACTGTGTCTCATGAGGCAGTAAAATACAATCAAATATTCACTATACATCACCACCTGAACACTGCTGTTATTGTTTGGTTTCCACATGTACAGCTTTAGCTGTAATTTTGAATCTAGACAAAAACAGTCTAAGTAAAAGTTGCCTGTAGATGTGAATGTGACAGTAATTGTCTGTGAGCCACCCTGTTGGCTCGGTCCAGGCTCCAGACAGATTCAGTGGTACAGATTCAGTAAAAACTGGACAAATGGTTCTTCAGTTTGCTGTGTCCCAAACCTAAACCCTATTTAAACTGGTCATAGCAGATGTAGGCTGCAGGATCTGGATCTTCTCATTTGAACATTGTACGGACGTTTTGTGTTATAAAAGTTAAAAAAAGAAAAGTTTTTCATTATAATGAGAAAATGAGCAAATTATTTGTTGTCATGGCGGAAGTGAGAGCTGAAAGACACTAAAAGCGCTGTATAGAGCTCGGGGGAGCTGCAATGTCTGGTGATAATCCTGCGTAGATTTGTCAGTACAACTTACCCCCTTTTACATTATACATGTTCATTTGATCCATAGTAACTGTATAAAAAATATTAGAGCAGCCTTAAGTGCTGCATTTTCAATGTGGAAAAAGGACATTTTTATGTGTTTAGTCTGCGTGTCTACGTACGTATCCATTGCTCTACTCGACCACTGTATCAGTGATTTTTTTATAAGGATGCAACATTTTTTCAAATGCAAAATTCTTGATTTCTCCTGCATAATATCCCTGTAGTTGAGCTTCGTATTTAAATTTGAAATAAAGAAGAAAAAAAGAGTTTGAAGACAGCACATTTAATCTTCATCCTCCTCACAGTCTGCTGTAGTTCATGGAATTGAATCAGTAGACCACTAATCCAATACACTGACCCATAAAGGCAACAGCAGATCGATACAGCTTTATTCTAAATGTTTGCAAAGTCCCCTCTGCATAAGCAGAGATACAGCACATACTGGATTACAGAGAATTCAAAACTGTTGATATCAAAAGGCAACAGACAGCAAGATAAAAGCTTGTATATCAGCCACCCCTTGCTCCTCCTCCTCAGTTCAGATGAGTAAAACCTTCCAGTCATGGCTGAACCAAAGTGTAGCGTGGAGGCTGCGTCCACACCCCTCCCTCCTCCTTTCTCACAGGGTGTGTCTTTTCCCCCCGAGCGAGAGAATTCCCCTGGAATGTGGGATGAAGTGGGACAGCCAAATGGCTTCACCAGCTTTTAATGTGTTTCTATTGTTGTGTACTCTCTTTGAACACGTGTGTGTGCTTTCGCTTGTCATGGCAGTAAAAAAAAGTTGACAAGATATCAGCATCTGTGTGTGTGTGTGTGTTGTGTGTGAAACGAATCACCATTTCTTTTCTTAATCACACTTTAAATGAGTTTCCTATTCACAAATCTAAGATAAAACCAACATCTGGAACTTCCAGTTTAGTGTCTAATGACAGTTGCATTCATGTGTTTATCTGTTGGAAAGAAAGCAATTTTAACAAATCAAATATACAGGAAAATAAATATATGGATAACAGTGACAGACGTACTTTAATAGCTTTCTGATTTTTGCTGAAATCATTGGATAATCAAACAACTAAACAAACACATAAAAACCAAGAATAAAACACATGCACAGCTTCTAATCTATCATCCTTCCTATGATATCCCCAATTCAGTGTAACACTGTAAAAACACTATTTTTATCGTTAATGTTGATCCAGTTATGTGCAGATATTATCTCACTGCTGTCGGAATGGAGCTACTTTAAACTAGTTTGTGTGCTGTTGTGCCATGTAATCATATCTTCTCTGATACGATGTTTAAGTAACTAGTAACATATATATTGACTTGTTTCATTTCTTTGGGTCGTTAAAATACTTACTTAAAGCAGTAAAAGGTATAAAAGTTCCCCCTACATTTTAGTGAAGAAGAAGTATATTACTGAGGTAAAGTGCGAGTAAATCACATTTGTGCTTAATTACAATAGTCTAGTAAATGTATTTAACACATTGGCCTGAATATAAGGCACAAAAGTCTCTTCTTTTTCCATCTTCTATCTTTAGTTTCCATGATTTTGACTTTGACTTTGTCAGAGGTAAAATATTTGTAGTACAACTAACAACCTAGCCCAGGTTCATTTCTTTACAGTGGTGAAATACTGAATATTTCTTTAAACTGGCTCTTCGTTCCATATTCACCGTGAGGCGTTTCATTCCCGTACACCTGTTTAGCACGCAGGGTGTATTGTGTTACTGTCGCTGGCAGATTCGATCAGCTTGTAGCAAGCTATCTCATCAGACTAACCTTAGCCTCTTGAGCTGGTTTGAAATGCTGTCACCGCTCGGCATTCTTTCCAGCTGATGCTCTATGTAGAAGACAGGGAAATAAGAAAGAGCTTCTTCTTGTATATCAGTGTAGAACTAGGTCTGGTATTATTGTGCAGTATGATAAGGAACATATAATAAAACAAATATATTTTGTTGTAGGATGTGAAAATACATTTTATTATATGCTCTATTCACACTACTGAGTCTATTTTCTTTTTTAATCCTCAGCATGTCTCTCTCTCTCTCTCTCTCCCTCTCTCTTGTTCCCCGTGCCTCTCTGCCTCTCTCAGTCAGCCTGTCTGTGCCTGCCCCCAGCATACCTCAAGTTCCAGCCCACTTTTTCTAACAGTTTTCCCTTCTCCCCCTTCCTCTGGTTCTCTTCTCCTCTGAGCTTCTTGTGTTGCTTTTCTCCACTTTACAGCCCCCCCACTTCATTCAAGTCAGGAGCAAGTTACTGTAATAATACTACAACATTTGTGCTAATTTATACGTACCTTGAAGACAGAATGACTCTATGACCACCCAAGCTTTAAACACACACACACCTGTAGGCCCATTAAGTTACACTGGTTTGACCTCTGCCTATACAAACACATAAAGACAAGCCTGGACAGGCATACTGCTCTGGATATATGGTTCCATGCATGCATTTGTGCAGGACATCCTGACACTCAAAGTTTGTCCACAGAGTGAGGAGATAAAAAATCTAAAACCTGAAAGATACAGCAATGCTTCTTTGCATTGAAATGACCAAGTTAAGGAATATTGGACATCTGGGCTTGAGTGATTTTTGTGTAGCTGCTCTTGGCATGCTGACAGAAGAGACCATGGACAAGGCTGTTGATAAGCCCTAACCCACCCAACTCTGTGGTAAATGCTAAAATCTCTTCTTGGCTTCTCTTGCTGTACACCACAGGTGCCAGTCAAACTGGTAAGAAACAAAGGGACGTGTTGCTTGTGCCTCTCTGATGGTCTTCTATAGAACACATCACAACACAGGTGATGACCCTCACAATCAGAGACTGCAGCAAACATCACAAAACAAATATAATACTTATTATGTGTGGAGTACCCCAAGGTTCGCCTCTTGGACCATTGTTATTTTGCTTGCACATTATAGAAACAGAAAACTGAAAAATAAATTGTCTTAATTATACAGATCAACACAACTGTTCATATCTCTTGTTGCAGCGTTCACATGGATTCAGGAAAAAACAACAAAACAGTGGAATGACAGTGACATGACATGACAATATATTGTAAATTCTGTTGTTGGTGATGGAAAAAAATTTTAACTTTGGGTGGCAATACCGTCGGTCATCGGTCGGTCGTTGGTCACCCTTATATAATTTTACTGTCCTGCTCTGTTGCCTAGTATTTGTCTGATGCAACAGATCTCCTGATGACCTTGAGCCCTTACATGCCCTCACTCAATGTATTGATGAAGAACTTTTCACAACTGAACAAAAATAAAACTGAAATATTCTCACCTCTCACCCTCATCTCACTTCTCTGTCTCTAAGTATCATCTCTGGAGAGCAAGCATGAAGTCAGACATGTGAGTATAATCATAGACACTGATATAAATCTTGAAAGCCATATCAATCAGCTCTGCAGGTAAGCTTTCTACCTCACAAAAACACTGAAAAATTTATCCATGCATCTACACAGGTAGATCATACAACTGTAACAGTCATCAGTTCATCAGCCTGTGGCGACTATAGTTCATTCAATGGAACTAAACAGTCTGAACACACTGTTCTCAGATCTCTGAATCTTTAAGATTGTACTACTCATGCTCATTAGATACAAACCAGTGGGGACTCTCAGGTCCAAATTCTGCAGTTGCACTTACATGGCTTTATTCAACTGTGTTGTTAATTTATATAGAGAACACTGTGCTTCCCTGTGCATGAAATGTGCTAAATTAATAAAGCATGACATGACTAGATTTACAGGAATAGTTCAACATTTTGGGAAATACGCTTATTCCCTTTCTGGCAGACATTTAGATGAGAAGATCGATAACACTGATCTGGTTTGTCTCTGGGCATCAGGAACCTGTCATTCATGAATTCATCACTTCAGGTCTTGACTATTATGGTAGAATCGGCATGAGCAAAAACAGGCTGCTAGTACCCCATCTTTGTCCTCAAAGGGGAATATTTGGTCCCCGTCCCGCTGATGTGGTTCTCTGGTTCCTGTGGATCCTGGTCCTGGTCCCGCTGATGGAGAACCACATCAGCGGGACCAGGACCAGGATCCGTGGGATCCGTGGTTCTGCTGATGTGGTTCCCTGGTTCCCACGGATCCTGGTCCTGGTCCCGCTGATGTGGTTCTCCATCAGCCAATGGATGTGCGTCTGTCCAAGGCTACAGCCTGTCCGTCCTTGGGAGCTGGATCTCTCCTTCACTGGGTTTTTTGAGTTTTTCCTTCCCGAAGAAGGAGGGTCATAAAGGGCAGGTGATGCCTCGGAGTGATCCATCGGACTGATCCATTGGCCTCATCGACTGCTGGACTCTTTATTAGATTGTTTGTTCGCTTACACTTGTTTATTCAGTGAACTTTGTAAAGCACTGTGAGACACTCTGTTGTGATATTGGGCTATACAAATAAATTGAATTGAATTGAAAATATTTACACTGGCTTCCAGCTGCTTTTAGAACTGATTTCAAAATAGTATTGGTATCTTTTAAAGTTTTAATGGGCCTTCAGTGGAATCAACTGGAATCACACTGCAGTAACATGGTATGAGTCGTAAAGACTATATGCTACCAGGACATCCTGCCCTGACAAATGTTGAATCTTTCTACATTATCTTTTTAAAACACATTGCGTTAAAAAAAAAAAAAAAAAAAAAGCATCGTCAGGGCCTTAAAAACCAAGTCCAAAATCATATTTTTGTAATTAAGCCTTGTATCAAGTGTTCTCTGATATATCTTCCTTACATGAAACCTGATCATTCTTGATCATTTTGGAGTCTTTGCAAAAATGTTGGGTTATTATACAGAGGAATAATGGATCACCTTTTAAGATATGAAACTCCCCAGACTGGTTTGCTTTCATGTTGGTACCATACATCCATATATCTGAATCATCAAAAACCACCAGAGGAACTTTTTTTGTAACATTTATGTTCTCACTGATTTCTAAAATTGAAGTTTCCATGTCTTTATCTCTTGCTTTGTACATGTATCAAGAACTTGTGTGTAAATAAACTTTATGCCATCCAACATAATTATAAGCCTTATGTACACGGATGTGTTTTCTGTTGTGTGTGCTGTTGCATGGACTTTAAAAGTCAAGTGAGCCTCTCAGCGGGTGTATCTTAGGGCTGGGTCTAGCAGCTGGATCTCAATGTAAAGCTCCCTCTAGTGGATTTCCTCTTATAGCCAGCTGTTATACACGTGTACTGTTTTCTCCAGTCCTGAAGCAGAGAGCGGCAGCGTTGGCAGACCAGCAATCCGGTCACCACAGAAAAGGAGAGAAGTGCATTATGGGAGCTCTCATCCCGGCGTGGGCCAGACTCTGACCAATCGGGCCACTTGGCTGGAGCTCGACAATGTTTTAACTGGATGTGTTGTTGACCTCAGCCATCGAAACTCATCCAGCAGCGGACCAGCCTCGTGTAATTCTATGTTGCAGTAATCACACACACAGGGAAGTCTACTTTCAGTATTGTGGCTTCCCGCACATGACTTTTAACTCTTGACTCTGTCTTTCTAGCTTTGTTCTACTTCCAAACCAAATGCACACACATGCGGAAACACACACTCACTGGGTGTTATTTCAGGATCACACGGATATTACTCGATTGTATTTACTAAACAGAGATCTAACTGATATAGTACTTTGAACAGGACCTTGCTCAAAATATAAAATTCCAATCGGATTCTTTTACCAAAACAGAGTTTGTGGAAAAAAAATATCACACAATCCACCATACTATCTACATTGGAGATATCCTGTATACTTATGCTGCTGCCTCTTCCACGATACCACTGGTACCACAGTGCCATTCAAATCATCACACAAGACAACTGTCACACTCACCACTGTGAGTTATGTAGTGTTCCATTCAAAGTCGGAGGTCAGAGGTTTTCCTGCCAAAATCTGCAGTTTTGGCCTCAAGTGTTCTAAGTGCACAACGGCAAACATGAACAAAAACATGAATGACCATGACAAACAGGTGTTTTTTTTGGCATTTTCAATGTTTTCCCTAAATATCTTTAGTGCAGATTAGATAACTGTCAGAGCTACATTTACATGCAGAACAGGTTTTACTTTATGGTAGTGCGTATTGTCTTAATTAGATACAGGCAAATATAGTCTACGTTGCCTTTTAGTTGATGGTTTAACATTTACAATTTGTGTCTCCATGGATGCTACCAGGGTTAGGTGACGAACTGCCTCTCCATGAAGTTGGAATGGATTAATTAGTCCTGAGTTTACAAGTAGGAACTCCAATTTACAGTGGCATTCTAAGGTATTTTCAGAATATCTCGACTTCCGAGTTGTCTGGAAAGCAACATTTTGTGAAAAGGCTGGATGGTTATCTAGAAGGCCTTAGCATACCTGTATCTTCATTTATAATGCTTTTACATTGAAGCTGCCAAGATATTTAATAGTCTTAGTTGAGTTCAGAGCTAATAACCATGACACCAGATCATAGGAAAGGACGACTTTAAAGGTTCCCCATAACACCTGTGACCTTTGGTGCGACAGTCATGTGTAAAGATTAGGACACCCCATGAAATGTTTAGTTCTTTTTTTACAAAATATCGTTATATTAATATAACAATAGGATTAAGATCTGGGCCTCTACTTTGCCATTCTAGAAAGATGCTCCATTTCTTTCTTTTGAGCCATTCCTTGATGGAGTTGATGGAATGCTTTAAATTTTTTGGACAGATGATCTCACATTTTACTTATACGCCCTTTGATACAAAACAAATTCATAGTAGATTCGTGAGCTAACTGTATGTCCTGTGGTGACATTTAAGGCTGATCTGGCCATGTTGCCAGTTGTTTCAATTATTATGAACTTGTAAATTATTACAGTGAAATAGCTGATTTCTAATTGTTTGGCCATCTTTGTAAATCTCTTCCCAGACTTCTACACATCTACGGCCTTCTTTCTGAAGCCCTAGGGGAAGTATTTTGATCTCACCATGGTAATGGCTGTCCTAACTTCTTTCTCACAAGAAAATTGCATTTCTGTTAATTCCATTTTAAACATAATTTCTATTTCTGTCTGCTTTATTTGTTTATTTGTCATATCACCTCCTTCCTTTCAATAATGTTGAAGAATCAATGTCCAATGTCCTCACTATTAGCTGCAACACTCCTGAAAGTAAGAGACACTCATTTCTCTGAGACACTTATTGTCATGTTGTGCATATGTAATTTGCTCCCAAGTCTCTCTTGCAGGCAACATCTTGATCTCAATGAGATTTCCTGCATGAATAAACCAAATTGGCCAACTAACTCTAAGTCAGATGTGGCTGAAATGTACACTTGTGCCCAGAGATCTGAAGGCAAATTCCCACAGATATCGATGCAAGTACACATTCAGGCAGAGGTGGGACCAGGCCCCCTGGAATCTGGTCTGTCATCCCCGAGGCCACCTTCATCCACAGTCTGAGGAGAGGAATTTGGTTGATTAGTATCAGAACCTCTGTAATGTGTGATTTTTAATATTTCTTGTCAATCAAAAAGTCAATCAAATGACCACAAAGAGATGTAAAACAACGCTAAAAAGACACAAGCAACTGCACAGAGATGCAGTCATTTAGATTTCTGAATATCAAAAGTCTATGACTGTGGGCCACAAATAGCAGCCATTTATTGATATTTCATCATACTAGAATTCTTAAAGGTACTAACTTTACAAACATTTATTACTCTGAATTAGAAATGTAACTCCTAATAATGTGCTGTGTTATTATTTGTCATGTACCAGGAATTGAATGTGTCTTAACACACTGTTGCTCATTTCCCTAATGTGCCCCCTTCTTTAAAAACGTTCCCAAGTCGGCCCCTGACCGATTCAAAACAGGCACACGTCACAAAAAATATTCCGGTGATTAGATTTATTGATCCCTGCGGGCAAACAGAGAGGCTGTGTCTGAAAGGAAAAGTGTGTCTCATCCCACTAATGGGTGTTTTATTGAAGTGACCTAGCGTCCCCTGGCGGCCATGTTGGAAAGTTACCTTATGGCTCCAGAAGTTGTTTTTTTTCCTTCATTCTTTTAACCCCAAAAGCCTGAATAATTCTGTAATAAATCTGAAATAGCATTTATTACCATTGATTGTTAAATACACAATAGATAAAAACAAATTGTCTGAGATGATGATAAACTTTTATTTCATGTACATCACATTTCATAAGATCACAGCTAAAATCAATTTAATTGCTTGATTTGATTACATTAACAACTTAGCTAATTTCATTTTTAATTGATCTTTTCTAATTCACAAATGTTTCCAAAAAGTAAATGATGATGAATAAATGTGCCTTGGGCTATTTATGAAACATGCATACAGATCAAATATATGAAGTACAATAAAACAACAATATCTTGCAAACTGAACACTGAGAGAGATCCTTGTAGCCTCTACATTATTACTGCAATCACATCATCAGAGATTGTGTCTCAACCTCTCTTTCAGGTGCACTTCTTCTATGAATCACTGTTGTGTTGCAGTGACAGTGTTGAAGTGGGCATCGAATCCATATTATTCTTTTAAAACTATTGCCTGTTCTGAGCACACACATTTCCTTCAGTTGTAATTATACAAAATAAATGACTTTGCATTGCTGTAGTCTGTAGTTTGCACTGCATTTATATACGTTGAATGTAAGTCAGTAATTCTTTCTCTCTCTCTTTTAGCTCTGTTTTTGGTCTCCACTAACTCTGGAGAAAAATATCTCTTTAGCAGGCTCAGATCACATTTGACAAAAATACAATTAGATTATAGTTACATTGTCAAGAGTACATATATATATATATATATATATATATATATATATATATATATATATATATATATATATATATATGTACATATATATATATATATATATATATATATAATCTTTAAAACATGCTAATGTTACATACAGGGTTTCTGAGTCAGCAGACAAACAAAAACTTAGACAAATGAACCAGCACCCGACAGGCTGCAGAATACACACAGCTCCCTCGTGGTTTGTGCCAGAACTGTTTTTGTAAGGGCCATTTGTTTTGACCAACTGCTAATATGCAAAATTGAATGGTAAAAGGACTGTGCTCGTATGGCTCCTTTCCAGTCTTGTTGGCAATTCATTGAAATTCTCATTTCTACACTGATGGCAGGTTGTCATTTGTCGCATTTCATTTGCACTGAAAATGTTTAAAAAGAAAAAAAGAATAATTGTGGAATGAGGTGCAATATTTTCGATGTTTGATTTTGAAGTGATCCAAAAGCATTCACGTTAGATTCCAGTTTTATTGTAAATCCAGTGGACGACGTTACTGATTAGAAAAATCGCCATGTGAGTTGTATTCATGACCTGACTAAATTTCAAAGTAATGCGGCCCAACCCAGCCTGTGGAGCTACCGTTTTGTTGTCCATGTTAGCACTGCTAACATTAAGCAGTAACAGTGACTAATCCAAAGTGTGGATTTGTGCCATACAAATGCAACTGAGGGGAACTGTGTGAAAATTCTCTGAGCGTTCATCACTACGAAGACACATTCAGCGAAGACACACAGGGAGTTGATCCATTGCTAATAGACACACTGACTGGAGCAGCTTCAAGGTCGTTTTTGATATTCTGGAAAGTAGACATTTAACACCTTCTTTCTGGGCTCGTCAGGCTATTAAACTATAGGAAAGACTTATTTTGAAGCACGAGCTTCATCGGGAGAAGATGAATTTACTTCTTCCTGTAGCAGAGGAAGTTCTTTTTCTCCTTGCAGTTCCTTGTCCCGAAGGGTTTGGTGACGTCCTTCCCCAGGGTGCCACAGTGCCACTGACATATCGTACTTCTTTGCATGTCGTTGTGGCGTACTTTTGCTCCATCCACCCACAGCCACCGACCGGCCAGGTAGCGCAGGCCCATCCACACCTACAGACATTTGCATACAGAGATGTAAACGCAGAGGAGGAGTTTCTAAATAACACATGTGCTCCGTAGAAAAGTGCTACACCTCATTAGTGGAAGCCCTCCGTGCCATCCCTTGTGCAAAGACACGGTAAGCGTCTGTGTGCAGGGTGGCCAGGTCATAGCGGTGGTTCTGGTAGGCAGTGGCTGGCACGGTTGGTTTCACTGCCTCCAGAGCCCTGCAGTGCTTTAACGCCTCCTCCCACGTCTTATTTTCATTCACCAGGACCAGCTTCTCGTCATAACACATGAAATTATGCCGCTTACCACAGACATCGCTGCGCCATTCTTTTTGCCTGAAGACTTTAAAAGCACAGTTTTGACCATCATCTGGTTCACCTGCGAGAGGCAGAAGAAGACTTTATTTATGTCTAGTCGAGATGGTTTCTGTATATATTTTTCAGTGCATTTTCATTTCACCATTTCAAACCATTCTTTGCACATAGTCAACTATCCCTGCGTTCAACAGAGTTTGTGACTACTACTATTTACAGCCAGCTGACTATGAAAATAAACCAGTTTTAGGTGAGGTGGCACTATCGCACCTTCTGTAAGAAGCATAAATAGCACACATAATTAGAAACAGATTAAATTCAAATATAAGTCTTTTGTTAGCTGTTTGCCTGGACATTTTTTTGCAATCCAAAAGTTATAGATAGATGCAGTTCTAGTTGTAAAGGCCTTATATTACACAGATTCCTGGTGAGAGAGGGTTTTTTTTACTTTTTCAAAACACTTATCATGCTTTAGTAGGGAAAAGTTTTGAAATATGTGAACAATGTACAGATATGTACAGCATCAGTGTTTTGTATGGGGCTGTGCTAAAAGAATACAACTCAGGTGGCATTTTTAACAACAGAAAAGTCCGATTTTTGTATGTTTTTCTGATACATTCATCACGTTTAATAAAAAAGATAACAGAATTTACCAAGTGGATGACACAAATGTTAACATTATCTGATAAAAATTGTCAGATGTTGATCTACAAAATCATTCTGCACTGTTGATATGTTTTACTCAGTTATGTGCTGGCTCTGCTTACCGTCTTCGAACATGGTGAAGTTGGCTATCTCGTCTCCTCTGGACCATTTCCACTGTGAACCGCTTTGGTATAAACCAATCCAGCCCCAGCCGTTGACAAAGTCATTCTCTGTTGCATCTCTGATGGTGACCAGGTCAGTGTAATTCTGCCTGCAGTAGGCCTGTGCTTTTCGCCAGGTCATAATTTCTCTTCGCTGTATGAACATCACAGCTTCGCACACAGGATGAAAGAGGAGCAGCAGGGGGACAAGGATGCAGGTTTTCCTCATCTTGTTTTCCACAGGAGGGTATCCCTTTATCTGCAGTCACAAGGATATTTTTATTACATTTTTATAAAGTGAATCAAGTGATGGAGCTGGCTTATAACTCTTGACTCATATCTGCAGCGATGGTGCAGTCAGTCAGGTAGATTGCTGCATGAATTTGATGTGTTTGTTTCGTACCATGCTGTCTCAAATTGATGTTTTTTGGAACCATTATGGCATAAATGATTCAAACTCTGTTCACACTAAATAAAATTGAAAATCAAATTGACAAACAAAAAGTTCATTTGATTAGGGCTAATAAATTCTAACTAAGGCAGCTGTAACTCTTACTCTACTGCTCTCAAATGTCAAATCACTTGATCAAACTGTTTTCACTGGAACTACTTTATACCAAAGTCTAGTCCCCATGAAAAGTTTTTATTTTGAGGCCTGTGGATTATTCTGCATCACTTAGCCTTTTTTAAACACCATCAGTCATCATACCAGTCCCCATACAGTCTGAGGTCACATGCCCTATTGCCTGTCGCACTACCCCCATAGCAGCCAAATGCCTGGAAGGACTGATTCTGTCTCACATTAAAAGCTCCATTCCTGTGTCCGAATCAACAAATGATGATACTTCACATGTCTGGAACAAAATTATTACCTATAGGATGCTCTTTTGCATCTTCATTTGCTTCGTATGTACGCCTCGTCTATCCTGACCCTTGATACAGGAGTGCCACAGGGGTGTGTTTTGAGCCCAATCACCCTCTTCACACATGACTGTGTCCCACCTACCCTACTAATTCAGTTGTGATGTTTACAGATGAGTTATTGGATTGCTATCAGAGAATGATGAAACACTATGCAGAAACTAATCGCAACTCGCCACCCAACACCAAATCTACAGGAGAGCAAAAAAACATGGAGATGAGTTAGAAACAGTCACACTTTTTAGGCTCATGGGGTTGGACAGTATAATGGAAATTAGCTGCAACACCAACACCTCTCATACACAACAGAGAGCCAGCCTTCCACAAAACTTAGCTGAGTAGCACTGAGCTTAGACCACAGTGCTACTGAGAGCATAACAGCATGTGCATGGCAGCACAGTTTGTCGAGTGCATCCAGGCTGACTGAAAGCTCTCCAGAGGACAGTGAACACAGCACAGGAGATCACCGGGACCCAACTGACTGCGGCAGACTCACAACATCATTAACGATCCATCCCACCCCAGCCACCACCTGTTCAGTCTCTTGCCGTCTATGTATCTACATACAAATATTACACTGTAGAAAGATGAAAACCTTGAATCTCCAGAATGTCAGCTATTTCACATAATATTTTGTCAATTTTCAGATATTCGAAATGTTTCGGAAAGGCTTGTTTAATCTTGACCGACAGCAACAATATGACACAATCACAAATGATCCACTGCTGTAAATGTAGAGTTCTTCATAATAACCTCCATAATAACGTTTATTATAACGTATTATATAATGTTAATTATCAGCTTCATACGTTCAAGTACATCTTTTTGCTGTACCTCTAACACACCTTCTCACTACTTCATTAACATTTTGAATGCCTGACTTAATGTGCACTTGTTAATAATGTAACAAGTGTAGTTCTTCTCCAAATGACAAGCAACAACAAAAAAATTGTAAAATGTGTAAAAACAAAAAAAGTGTGTGAAAACACTAAAATGTGTAAAAATACTGTTATGGCTTAAACCTGGGCCCTAACTTTACATATTTTGGGTGTGAAATGACCAGTAGGTACAATAATTTTACCTGCTACAGCACAGGAGTTGCTGGTCTAGTTGCTATGACTTTGGTGTTTAATTAGATTGACTTAATTAGACACTGCAGTCTCACAATAACACAAGCAAACTAACCGATCGAGGCAGCGGTAAACCAGATACAGCATAACAAAAATAATCTTACATGTCTATCTCTGTAGAGATCATCATTAGACACATGACATTACAGCCATTGTAGTTGCTATTTGAGGTGATCTATTGGGCCCATTCCAAAACATTTTGTACTTAACAGCCATTTCGAGCACAATATATATAAAGGACCAAGGTTTCCTTCCTGTTAAATACCATCATGCCCTCCCATTGTTAGTGCCCAGCTCTACTCAACTCGCCAGCCCTGTTTTCTACAGCAGCACTCACCTTGGACGAAGGAGGCAGGTAAGCCAGCTTTGAATGTGTGACTTTTCTGGCACTGATGTTTCTCAGTGAAGTCTCTGAAATGCTAAGTTCACAGACTGACTGCACCAATCACAGCTCAGATAGACTCTGGCTAAACCAATCCCAACTATGTAAAATATGAGGTGATATGCAGAATGATCCTGTCACTTGTGACATTCACAAGGTCGCCAGACACCCATCCATCCTTTCGTGGCAGCTCCTTGCAAAGTCCTAGCAGCTATGCAAAGCAGAGCTTGGCATCATAGTGGTTAGTCCTTTATAGCAGGTGTAGATGTTAGTCCAATTTTCACGCTCTTTTAGCTCTGTGTTTGGTCTCCACCCAATCATATTCCAGGGAAACGGCTGGTTCTTTTGCTGCTTAATTCTCCACTATGTTCACATGTTAGTTGCTAACTATGTCTCTCTGTGCTGTGCGGGTTGTGTCCAGTCAGTTTTTTAAGAGCTTTTTCACTGAACGCAGCCAAACATATATCCTAATAATATATAATAATCCATAATATCCTGTGAGAGCAGTGAGAGTGAACCTAAACAGTATGAGAGAGTTGTTGGAAGGAGAACTAAACCAATGGCTGAAAATCAGCTGTTAGATAGCCAGGGAAATATGATAATATTTTAGTTACTGGGAGTCTCTTCATGTTCTTCTACACATTTTAATTCCCTACAGTATGAGGGAAGTGTAAGACTTAGTTTAACACATTACTAACTAATGGGTCACTTCGCATCACTGGCAATTAACAAACAGTTAAAATATCAGCATTCAAAGGTGAGGAAGTCAAAGGTCAAAGGTCACAGCACCTGGAAAACAGCTGAAGCTAATACTCCAGACTGTGTAACTCAGTCAGGATTCCTATAGAGACTTGATATTGAAAAGGAATGACAGCTGTGACACAGCCCAATTAAAGGAACACATGCAAAAGTCTTATTTTATAACTTATTGGGTCGAAACGTTATCCAATTAAAAAGTATTTGAAATATAATAAATTCTAAATATAATAGTAGGTATATTATTCGGAGAGCAAAGTGTATGCTGTAGAATACTGAACACCTGAGTGGTGCACTCTAGACATGCACCTTCAATTGAAGACAGACCAGACTTTCACTGCCATTGTACATTTTCACACAAAGTCAACTTAAAACTGAGGACTATCTGACGATTAGAGCAGGAATAAAACAGTTAAGATTACGGCCCACAAGGTTTGTTCTGATAGCTCACCTGTACATTATCTACTGATACAGCTGAAGGGTCAGGGTCTATCTAAAAGTCATTAGGTATAGATTCATCCTCTGGTTGAATGTCTGTATAAGATGTGATATACATTCAGTAGCTACTGAGATATCTCAGTCTGGGCCAAACTGATGGGTGTTTATTGGTGTTGGCTCTCTGACAGTGAGCATGTAGATATACACTTGTCAGTTTTTATAATGTGTAGAGCACATATTCATTAAGGCTTTTTCATTTTATTGTTTCCTTGAGTGACTGGAACTGGGTTTTTTTTTTAACATCCTAGAGATGTCATTTTAAAACCAGGTACATTTGCCTACAACACACCCACACATCCAAATGCCTCCATGCCTCAGCGACAGACAAAGCACTGCATTTGACTAACAAGTATTGTTTTCACTCAATCACCTTGTCTCGCTCTCTGACACAATGCTTCATTCTGTGTGTGTATTAATATGGCTGCGAGGTCACAATGCAAACGCATTTGCATGTAACAACTACAGATAACTTGTTTCTTTACAATACGGATGCTCCCAAAAAGTGGACGGGTGACTCCAAACTATTTAAGGCATACTGCTGCATTAGAGTACGTAAAGGTTTGCAGCAAAACCAAAGTATATTGAAAAGACAGCTGGTCACTTCTGAACCGGTTTCTATCCGTTTAATAGGAGTTTTTCCTTGCCACTGTAGCCTGGTGCTTGCTCATGTGGGGATTCCACATTCCTAAGTGGAGGAATTCTGAATCACTGGGTTTCTCTTAATTAAAGAGTTTGGTCTTGACTTGCTCTATATGAAAAGCGTCTTGAGATACTGCTTGTTATGATGTGACACTTTATAAATAAATACTGATTGATGGACACAAACACACACATATGAATAATAGGCTTTAATCACATAAATTAAAATTTGGGCATCCGGCCCCCCTTCGTTACACCAGCAGTAACTCAAAGAATGCAATGAAAATGTTGTTGAGGTACAACCTGCCACTAGTGCATTTAAGTGAGTGGATACGGGGCTCAGTTCTCTGAAGCAGACCAGGTTTTCACTGATCCTGGTAGACCTGCACAAAGGACGCTTTAAACAGGGCTGTAAATACCCAACTATACTGTACATCACTATGTTTCCTCTACAGGCCAATTACTTTTTTAAACATAGCTGTCAAAATAAAAGGAAAAGTATCAGCTTTGGGGGTGCAGCAAGTTGTAGCCACTTTAATGTCAACGGACCAGAGTGGAGACAAGCAACATTCTTCTTATAACACCACGAGTGCTCTGTGCACTTTGTTCAAGTACTCAAAGCACCCAGAAGTGCCAGAACAAAAGATCTGATGTATTTCCAAAGAGAAAAGAAAAAACAAATCTGTCCTTATGCGACTTTGAGTAGCAGGCTGTGTATGTCTGTATGTCACCACACGGTCTACGGATGTCATAGCGACGGTGACAGAACAGCAGGTCCAGGACAGTTCAGGATAGTTCAGGATCAGGAGTTGGCGCCGGTCCGTGGCCCTCTCATGATGTGGATCTTGGCTTCTCCATCCAGCTCGTCCATGATTCTCTCCTGTTTGACGGACAGGATGGTGTAGCCGACTGGACAAGTACAGGTTAAAGGAAAAGGCTGAATGTTTATCTCATTGGATGTATTGATGTCTCTTGAGTGCAAAAACTAAAAATATGTATATATACAGTAAAATACTCAAAGCTTACACTTAGTTTCGGTTTTATTTATTATCTGTGTATTTATTTTGAAAAGAACTAAATTAACAGTTCTATTTCCTGATAAAGGTGATGATAAAGCAGCTGTCATGACTTAGTTTGATTTTAGAGGAACTTTCTGACTGTCAGCAAAACCCATGAGACCAAAAACCAAGTGAGCAAACTGATTCTACAAACAATTATTGTGTGTGCATCCAAATCCTTATATATCTTATTCACCAGTGACACAGAGCTCCATCGTGGCCCAAAAATGATTAAAAACACAGCCATACTGCTGCACTGGGTTCATTTCTTCATTAGTACACGCACAGTCCGACACAATATTCACTCTGCACCATATATGGATTAATTTGCCGCTTAAAATAGTCCCCAACAACTGCACTATTTCCTCCTGTTTGAATAACATTTAGTAAAAACCTACAGAGCCCAGATTGAATCTAAACATCTGTGACCATTTTCAAGACCTTCACGAGGAATGAACAGAATGGGCTGAGATGAGAGTATTCAGTTATGGATGATGTTCTTGGTTTCGATTATCTAATGGAAGGAGGCTCCCGCCTGTCCTTTAAAGTTGAGCTTCGAAGATTTGACAACTGCTTTGTATTCACTTAGAAAATGCTGATATAAAGTCATATTTCAATTTTGGTTTTTCACAGTAAGGTTGAACATTTTACAGCTAAACAGAACTGCTTTTGTATCAATAATCATCAATATTCAAATTACGGTTCAACAAGTTGCCTCTTCACATGTCATTACAGTCATGGGTGACTCTGTGGCACCCTCTGGTGACACACAGCCATCATAGGGAAAAAACAAAAAGCACTGTACAGACTGTCATCGGGATGGTTGTTCACTTAAGCTTCATTCTCTTTTTGCTTTTGCTTTGCTTCTGTGAGTAAAAAAAAACATGCTCTCTCAGTATTAACGTTACCCAGACTTTCCTAACAGGCCCGACCTCACACAGCAGACACAGTAAGAGAAGATATTCCTCTGTTACTCCCACAACGGGGACATTTACAGTGTAGACACAGTAGAACTGCATCTGTGCTCATTATTGGAGATTTAATCAGCGGCGCCAACAGGGTTTTGTTCTTATCATTGTAAGTCACACATCATCTCACGCTCATGTTTCAAACTGCAAACAGATTTAGACTTTATCCAGGACGTTTGAGGAAACAGGAGGACTGAAGGAACTGTTTGATGATGTTACTTAACATGATTTTTTAAACTGAAATACTTCATTGGTTAATAGATTAGTCAACCATATGAAATTAATCACCAATATTGGAAATCATATAACTTTTCACTACTTTTCAAGCAGAAATGCTTGGGGGAAAAAAATGATGTTACTCTGACAAGATTTTATAGACCGAACAATTAATCGATTAGTGCTATTGATCCTCGGCAGATTATGCTATGATTTCAGATAATGAAAATAATCTATAATATAATATAATATAATATAATATAATATAATATAATATAAATAAGCTTACAGTGTGAAAAAAACATCCTTTAAGTAAATTCAGACTCCTTTCTAATTATTATTATTATAATGTGACTATGAATAGATGTGTATTATTCTGACGCATTGCTGCTGGCGGGCTCCTGTTCGATCGGAGCTTTTTAAACCTTCCCTCTGTCTGTCTGTCTGTCTATCTATCTATCTATCTATCTATCTATCTATCCTGAAGGACGGTTAAATGTGCAGCTCGTTATGTCACATCGGTGTGAAGGATACACATGCCGAGCACAAACGCTCCGATGGCCAGGCCGGTCAGCCGGTTCCTCTTGCGGAGCCGCGCTGCGTTCTCCTTCCAGTAGTCGAGCTCCTGTCGGCGGCGGAGCAGCTGCTTCTGGGCCGCCGTCAGCGAGGCTTTCCCCGGCTCCTGTGCTCCTTCGTCCGCCATCACTTGTTTGGATAATCAGCTGCCTGGATGCCTGAAGTTCAGCATGAACCGGAATTATTGTTCTGTTAGAAAAAAAAGATCTTTTTTAAAAAATAGCACAGCGCCCCCTACTGTGTCGGATGTCTAAAAAAATTGCTGCATTAAATAATTTCAGATTCTTTTTATAGAATATATTATTTTATATATTATAATATATATTCTATATTCTTTTACAGTATATTGAATATTCTATTCATACAAGCCCATTTTCATCTAGATAGATAGATAGATAGATAGATAGATAGATAGATAGATAGATAGATAGATAGATAGATAGATAGAAATACTTAATTGATCCCCGGGGGGGAAATTCTGGTGTTACAGTAGTAGCATAGAAAGTTAAAGTGAGCACCATCATGAATACAAACAAATAAGTAAAAATGTTGTAAGTACTAGTTGCAAAGCAAATAAATAACTAAAATAAAGGTAAATAAATAAAAATGTAATACACACTATAAAAAGTACTAAATGCAATCTGCAGAGGAAAAATGCCAATTACAGAAGTACAAAAAGAACAGTGCAGTGTAAAATAAATTATATAAAAAAGAAATGTACTGGAAGTGTAAAGTGAAAGCCCTCTGTGGCTGTCTGATATTTAAATCAGGGTCTTTTAGTCAGTTGTCTTCCAAAACGAAGACTGTTGGTATTGTAGGCCTATTCATATTATATTCATATCCCATACATATGAGGAAAAAAGGGGACAGGGCTGGTTAAAGGGGGTTCTATCATGGTAGAAAAGCAATGGTAAAATGATGAATACTGAATAATATCATGCATTTATTGATGTTGTCCACTGTAAACTAAATGACAGTACCAATTACATGCGCTTTATGCTTTATCTCTTAAGTAGGCTCTTTAGAGCATCAACTAAGTGTAATATTAAGAAGTTTGTCAAATATGGCCACTGGTCCAAATCAATAGTATGACTTCTAAGCTTTGAATAATGAAGTTCAAAGTACCTTTCAGCAGAATCATTGCAATACCCCTCAAAAAGACCACTTATCTGATGTATCTGATATAACTGCTGGTGTCTAAGCTTTACAAGTGAATGTTATAAAGAGAAATTGATGGATAAAAGCAAAATACAAAGCAAAAACAATAGGCTATACAGCAGGCTATATAATAGAAAATCATTTTTAGCTATCGTTATAAACTCTTAGTATAATAATAAATAATAACTCTTAATATAATAATAAATAAGTAATAAACTCTTATATATACATGGAACATTACTGGGATCTTATACGGGTTTTACAAGTGACACAGTCCCACCATCTTGACAAAATAAATGGTTATGGTAATATTACTGAAATAACTACAATCCTCACCAATTGCTCCTGCCAAGGTTTCACTCATGTCCCATTCATACAACACTGAAGAGTAACCCTCCTATGATGGTTTAAGTCTAAAGTGACCATCCTGTGATGAGCTGACAAGCCTGCGTTTTAATAAGCGCTCTAACCAAACTCCACTGAAGCGCAATAGAAGTTTATAATGAAGGGAGGTTTCCAACAGCAACATCAAGTAGTAGACTGATTTATTGTATAATACATTATCATACACATGTTTGTAATGTCCAGCGTTTCTCAAGAAATAACCTTTAGCAGCATTCGAAACATTAAATAACATATTATTCAACATGAGTCAGTTTGTGAGATAGCTGGTTCTGATCCTGTGGCTGCAGTTTCAAATGTAGCTTAATTGTGCAAATAAAACACGATTCCAGTGAAGAGTTAGTCAGCAATCAGTCTTTTTATTATCTTACACTCAGGATATGATGAAAGCAAGTCTAACGAACAAACCAAAAAAAAGGTCATGTAAATAATGTTTGACAATGTTCCTCAGCCTCACAGTGGAAGCTTCATACAGCAGTTGATTACAAAAAATGAGAAAGGAGCTTGTGCACATTTTCTGAAACACTTTCAGACAACACTTTGCCTGTCCCGCCCTTCGAACAGAAACTGGCCAATAACACCTTAGTATTAAATGAGGGACGTGAAGTGTAAAATCCACCTTGATAACCCCATCTTCACACTGTACAAAATTTGAGGCGGACACACACACACACACACTCACAACCTTTGAGTGCTTTATTGTTTTAAGGAAGTTAATTTCACTTGCACAGTTTTTTCTCAAAACATACAGGGATGTTTGGATTCAGCTTACGGCCGACTACCGGCAATTCTAAATGGAATGATGCCAACTGAAGGCAAAGAGTCCAAAGCAATAGTTGAATGCGCTCGCAGCACAGTGTCCTTTTTTGCTGTTATATAAAGATATAGCAATCGAATATATCAAATATCTAGTACAGCTGAATCAGTAATAGCACTGCATTTCAATGGTCTATATTAAGAAAATCTACATTTGTTTGTTTGTGTCACATATTAGAAACAGTTGAGCCGCTTTTGGCATTAAAAACTGATAAAAAATATGATTATTCAGGATGGAAGGAGAAATAAATTGAAATGAATAGTCATTGGAATAAACCACTCATATTGTTGACTTATCAAACCCACGTTTTTGCCCGGCAGGCTGCAGACTGATGTGGACTGATAAGATAACAGTCAGGAAAACAAGGACACAATCCTGTATATAGACATATAGACTGATATAGACACAAATACATAATCCAATAGAAACACATTGATTTGGAATTTGTGCTCGGGGACATTTATGCCCACAGACACGAATTCATAGTCATTTTGTGACTATTTCACGAACGTCCGTGGGACTAGGTTGGAGTTGATTTAAAATGAGATTACCTGAGTTTCTCAGAATTTTGTGACAAATGTCTGTCTGACAGATTTCACTCCCTAATCTTTCTGACACAGAGATGGTGAGCAACCAGATGCCAGATTCTCAATTCTCACTTCCTGATTCTTACAAGCAAGGCCAAACCCAGGGTAGAGGGGTTCGGCGAATCGGTTGTAGAAGCTGTAGAGGCATGTCAGCGTGTCAGAGGAGATTGTGTAGAAAGACACAGTGCCAGCAGGCCAGTCCAGATACACTGCCACTTTGTGAAAGGGTTTGTGAGGGATGTTTAGGTATGTTGTTCTGTCATTGTGCTGAAAAACCCACCTCTGTGCACTGTACTGCAGTTCCCAGGACTTGTCATTCCGCCCAAAGATGTTGTCTTTACCATCTCCTCTCCTACTGATTCCTCCGTAAGCCACTGCTATTTGAGGGTGTCCCTTCATATCAGCTTCCCAGTAACAGCGACCAGTCAGCCCATTTCCACACAGCAGCTGTTTGCAGTGGTCAAACCTCTCTGGATGATATGGATAAGGCTGTTCCTCCTCCACATTTTTCACATGTCTGTTGTTCTCAGAAAGTATGAGGCTTCTGTGTGTTGTGTTCGGGTCCAGTGAGAGTTCACAGGCATCTGATAGAGAGAGCAGCACACAATAAAGCAGACACAAAATATGCTTCTGAAACATGCAACAATCACATATTTGTTATCGTCGGTCTAATGAGAGATATTCTATGGCACTAAGCAGTCACTTCTAAAGGACTTCTAAAGGACCCCAAATAGGGTTTTGTCAAGGAAACTGGGGCCTCATTTATAACCCTTGTATATGCACAGAATGGGGCCTGAAAGAGGTGTAGACCACCTCCAAGCAAAAGTTAGGATCTATAAGAATAAACTTGACAGGAGAATGTGCGCACCTGCATGGAAATTCTGGCCTATGTGTCGTCTAAAACATTTTGGAGACAGGGGAAATTGGTGATACAGATGGAGAAATCAAATGTGAGAGACACCATCATATATAATGACACCTGTCACACATTTGCACATATTTTACTCAATATTTGTATCAGCGCTGTCTCAAAATCACACCCCACCCCACAACACAGAGGAGAGGGACTGTATGCTACTCACACTCGTGGTCAATTGTAGAGCACTGTCTTAATGTCTGGCTTGTCTTTCCCCAATATGACGTGTGAATACACTGATCCTTTTCAACCACATCAACCAGTCCTATTCAATCACATAAGCAAGGCTAACTGATGGAACTATCATCGGTTGTAAAAATCCAAGAGAATATCAAATTACAGCACTGCAGAGCTGAGTACCAACATATAGTACCAACAGCAGATATCACAACATATGATTTTAGTTTATATATAGTTTTTGTGTGGTCTTCCATTGAACCACTGATCAGCTTGTCATTTCTGTGCATCAACATTCACAAGGTGTTGTGCTATGGTTCATATAGGGGGCAGAATATCAGGCAGATAGTGGAAAAGTGTGCACATTTCCAGGTTGACTGGAATATTGTATGCAGGTGCTCACATAAATCTGATTATTTTTCGGCTTTTGTGTGCACATGCACTTTTAGTATGGACCCTACACACTGTTTTATAAATGGGGCCCTTGGTCACTCTGGTTTAGCCTGGGTCAAGTTATTTTCAAGTGTTATTTGCATCACAGTCTCACAGCAGGGGATAGCTGAGCTGCTGCCGTCCTGCTTTGTAGCCGCAGACTGTGTAACAGAAGTGAACGTAGCTTTTGGCTCTGAAAAGTGAAGCCAATGCAAGAGTACCTAAATCCTGCTTTCTTTCTATTGGCCAGCAGGGGGCGACTGCTGGCTGCCAAAGGAATTCCAATTGTATGGCAGACTATGAGAAAATGACCATAAATTTCAATTGACTTATTACCTCAGTAAATACTTTCCTAAATAGAATGAACATCACTTCTGGTTCCAAAACCATGATTGCAAATGCCAAACTCTAGACATCAAACGTTGTCCATAAACCAATGGGTGACTATGCCCATTTGTTATATACAGTTGGTTGCAGGGCAGATCATGGTTAACTCATGGCTGTGTAGTTGCAATGGTATCTGGAGAGGAAGCTCAGAACCAGAGTTTCTATAGCTTTGCACGTGTTTTCCCAGGCACAAAAGAGATGCATTCTGCAAATAAACTTGTGTTGTATTGAGTAAGCAGACACACCTGACTGGAGATCCAGTTTGTATGCACCCTGGTGCACCCCAATGCATATGCATTTAATGCTTAAAGGCTTAAATTTGTTAGATGCATTTTATATCAACCAGCAATGACTGGTTTGTCAGAGCTGAAGAGGGGAGTAAACTGTAGAAGCAGAGTAGGCTGCACCAAATAGGAGTATGGCAGAGTCTGTGGCTGAAAAACCTAAGATGCATCCAAGAAAAATGTATGATGCTCCAGATGAAAAAGAACTCAACAGAAGAAAAGAAAAGAAAGAAAGCAAAGGACCTATGGGCTTATGTCATAAGCGTGTGACAGCTGTGTTCAATGAACAACTCAAACAAGAGCAATAAAAACAGCCCAACACAACTAATATTACAGGTGGGTTCTCCAAATTCAACACAATATGTCACTTTTGCCAGTAAACCCACTTTGCAATGGGGGTTAATTTTTAGTCAAATACAAAGTTTAATACAAAGTGGAAACAGTTTTGTTCTCAGTAATAAAAAACATACTTACACTTCAACAGACCAGGTTTTAACCTCTGCGCTCCGCCATGGTCCACTCTGAAAGAATAACCATAGTAAGAAATAGCAGCACAGTAAGTATATCTTCTGTGGCCCCGAGGTGGAACACACAGCACTGGACAAAACGCAACAACGAGCAGAAAATACAACCATATTTCAGAAAACACCACAGCAAAACAGAGAACACATTTAAAAAAAAAAAACTGAAAAGGTGGACAATGATTCTTGCAAAATGTTATGTTTTTGGTTTTGTTATGTTTTGTGAAATATTAGTGATTTCTTTAAATTTGTTTCTGGGTTTTGCACCTCAGAGCCACCATTACGTTCTCTTTGACTATAGAAATAAGAGCACTCACTCCCAACTCCAGCGTTAAAACCAGGGTGTTATTTTAGTTCTTTTTGTCAACAGTTCTATTAGTTATGATACGATATGACATCGTACTCACCAATGATTGGATAATCATTTTACCATTTACCTGTTTTAACCCTCAAAGGTTTATCCAGGGGTTTTACAGCTTTTTCAATCTAATTATTTTCAAGATCAAGACCCAAGTTGCAATAAACAGATGTATTCTTTAATACTTTAATGCTCTGCTCCTGTCAAGGAAAGACTGTCAGCACTTGATCAGCCATACTTTAGAGTGTCCAGTCTCCACTGTGGATCTTCCAGTCCAGCAGAGAGGAACGCCACTCCTGAGTCTCCTGGATGATTGTAGCTCAGGTCCAGCTCTCTCAGGTGGGACGGGTTGGAGCTCAGAGCTGAGGCAAGAGAAGCACAGCCTTCCTCTGTGACCATACAGCCCGACAACCTGTTAAAATTCATGCATGGTCAATGAGTTATTGCTTTGACTCTGAAGTGACATCCCTCTGGAAGGCAGCGATTAAAGATTTTAGGATGCAGTAACAGCTGCTGTGTAGTTACTGTGAGATTACACATAGTTTAATCTAGTCATGTGATTGTGTATGTACAAATGTATATGTAAATGTGAATCTGTTCTTACCTGAGAGCTTCCCGTCTGCACTGAAGACTCTCAAGTCCAGCAGAAAGAAGGTTCACTCCTGAATCCTGCAGGTCGTTGCTACTCAGGTCCAGGTCTTTCAAACTAGACGTCTGGGAGCTGAGAACTGAGGCCAGAGCCTCACAGCTCCTCTCTGACAGCTTACACTCACTCAACCTGGGTAAGAATGATTCATGATAACAGAGAAGGGTCTGTGGGTCTGCAAATGCAACAATTTGCAATATTGTTTGAAATACCAAATCATTTCACTCTGCTGACCTGAGAGTTACCAGTGTACAGTGTGGACTCTCCAGCCCAGCAAAAAGGAACTTCACTCCTGAATCCTGCAGGCTGTTTTTACTCAAGTCCAGAACTTTCAAGCTGGAGCTCTGTGAGGTGAGAACTGAGGCGAGAGCTTCGCAGCTTTTTTCCGACAGGTTACAAACACTCAGCCTGAAGTAGAATGAATCACAAAACAAGCATTAGAAAATCTGCTTAAATTTCTCTCAAGCTGGAAATTTAAACCGGACAGACTGAATTCATTGTGTATAAAGACCTTTTTAGAGGCCACATACTACTTAAGCATCTTTGAATTAGTTAGAGCCGTCTTTAAATTGAGGTGGTTAGGCCTGGCACCCGTATGAGTTTCCCATTAGGGCTTTGGTCCCTTGTTTTGACCCCTTGACCTCTAGTTGCAATCCAATGAATTCATCATTTGACACAGTGAGCAAACATTATATAGAATTATAGAATTGTCGATTAATCTTTGATCTTTTGATTTTTAAAGAAATCAATTACAATATTCTATATAGCTGGAGCTCTGCTTCCACAGTGTCACTCGGTTACGCTTGCACATGTTTCTTTTATAATTGTACAGTTTGGGGTTATAACGCACCTGTCCACTAGAAAGCAGTGTCACATTTAACAAATCAGACAGACTGACTGCGCACACAAACATCTATCAAACAAATGTGAAGGAACATGGATTTATCAACACAAATGGATGAGATAATGGCAAAATGGGAAATGGGAAAAATTGTTTTAAACTAAAACTCCCCAACAGAAGAGAGGATCAACCAATCAGCTTGCTGGATGCACAGGTCCGCACTATGTGTTGCTGAGATTTGGCAGAAGTGCATGTTATACAAACCTGCAGAAGCATAATTCCAGCTTTAGTAGGAAAACCTATGGACACTTGCAGGTAAAACTTCTACATTTGAGTGCCATAGGCTGTAATGTGAACCCGGGATTCTCTACAGAAACCAACTGACCTGAGAGTTTCCAGTTTACAATTTGGACTCTCCAGTCCAGACCTAAACACCAGCACTCCTGTATCCATCAGGTTGTTCACACTCAAGTCCAGCTGTGTCAGACTGGAGAACTGGGAGCTAAGGACAAAGGCCACAGTATCACAGCTTTTCCATGTCAGCCCACAGCCAGCCAACCTAAAAAGGGTGGAAGTGAAGACAAACATTAAATCTAGAAACGCTGGGTTTCTATTTAAAATATAGAATCTAGATGTCTGTATTAGCATGAATAGATTTTCAGCTAGTGTTACTCTGTATGTCAGGCTTCAAACAGATTTAGATGTGGCTAGTCATATGGATGGCTGACCTGAGAGTTTTAAGTCTACAGTGTGGACTTGCCAATCCCTCAGAGAGCATCTCCACTCCTGAGTCGTTCAGGTGGTTGTTTGTAAGGTCCAGCTCTCTAAGACTGGAGGACTCGCAACTGAGAACTGAAGACAAAGCTTTACAGCTTGTGGGTGTCAGATAACAGTAAATCAGCCTGAAAAAGAATGAATGATGAAAATAAGTTTTGATTTGATGCAGTCTGATATGCAACGTTTGGTTGTGTACTCTTTCTTATTACGTATTTGTGTTTTATACGTTACGTATACGTGTTTCCTACTTAAACAGTTTTACGATAAACTGCAACTTCCTTAAATTAGGAAAATTATCTTTTCAACTAACAAACATAATTTATGGAATTCATGGCACAATTCAAACAAGATCATAAAATTATTGGTATCTCACTGTTGACTACAACCAAAAGGGGTGGGACTTCACCTCTCTATGACAAGGTGATATAAAAATGCACACTTTTATAAAATCAAGCAGACCTGAGGGTTTCCAGTCTACACTGTGGATTCTTCAAGCCCTCTGTGAGCTCCAGGATATCTGAGTGCTGCACACTGTTGTAACTCAGATCCAGCTTTCTCAGATTCGAGGACAGGCAGCAGAGAGTTAAGGTCAGAGCTTCGTAGCTTCTCAAAGAAAGCTCACAGCCACTTAGCCTGAGGATGTAGTTAGAAAAAAATGATTACGAACCTAAAAGTATGCCATTTACAGTATTTGACATACACAGTAAGTTGTGCACCCACAGAGATAGGCTGGACGCTTGAACCACTGGCAGCAACCTCAGAAGACCTTCCTCAGAAGCAGAGAATTTCTTCAGGTCAAACACATCCAACTTGTTCTCTGATGACAGTAAGACGAAGACCAGAGCTGACCACTGACCAGGAGACAGTTTGTTTGAATAAAGATATCCTGAACTCAGGTACTGTTGGATCTCCTCCACTAGAGAATGATCATTCAGCTCATTAAGACAATGGAACAGGTTGATGCATTGCTCTGGAGAGGGATTCTCCCTGATCTTCTTTTTGATGTACTGGCCTACGTCCTCATTGCTCTCTAAGCTACTTCCTGATTGTTTCAAAAGGTCTCGAAGAAGTTCTTGATTGGTCTGCAATGAAAGGCCGGTTAAGAAGCGGAGGAACATGTTCAGGTGTCCATTTGGACTCTGTAAAGCTTTGTTGACTGCACTCTGGAAGAGGTGTTTCACTGCAGACTGCTCTGTGATGAGTTCAGGGTGCTGGGAAGTTGATTGTTCTTCAGACAAGAGGTTGACCCCAGAGTTGGTGAATGATACAATGAGATGAACAGCAGCCAGAAACTCCTGAAAGCTCAAATGGACAAAGGAGAAAAGTTTCTCCTGGTTCAGTCCACGGCCTTCTTTAAAGATCTCTGTAAACACGCCTGAGTACACAGAGGCAGCTCTATTATCAATGCCACACTCTGTAAGATCTGCTTTATTGAAGATCAGGTTGCCTTTCTGCAGCTGTTCAAAAGCCAGTTTTCCCAGGGATAGAATCAAATTGCTGGTCTCATTGTTCCAGGGTGGATCTGTCTCAGCTCCTCGATGATATTTGACATTCGCCAGTTTGGACTGATGCAATAAAAAATGGATATACATCTCCGTCAAAGTCTTGGGCAGCTCTCCTCTGTCCCTGGTTTTCAACACATCCTCAAGGACCGTTGCAGTGATCCAGCAGAAGACTGGGATGTGGCACATGGTGTGTAGGCTTCGGGATGCCTTAATTAGGGTGATGACTCTGCTGGCTAGCTCTTTATTTCTGAATGTCTTCCTGAAGTACTCCTCCTTCTTCGGATCAGTGAACCCTCTCAGCTCTGTCACCATGTGAATGTACCCTGGAGGGATTTGACTGGCTCCTTCAGGTGTTGTGGTTATCCAGAGGCAGGCAGAAGGGAACAGTTTCCCCATGATGAGGTTTGTTAGGAGAACATCCACTGAAGCAGATTCGTTAACACCACTGAGAGTCTCATTGTTGTGGAAGTCCAAAGAAAGCTGGCACTCATCCAGACCATCGAGGATAAACACGATCTTGAGTTTATCAAAATTGCATATTCCTGCTTCTTTGGTAGCAGCAAAGAAATGGTGAAGAAGCTCCACCCAGCTGAATTTTTTCCCCGTCAGCAAATTCAACTCTCGGAAAGTGAATGGAAATATGAACTGTACATTGTTCTCGACTTTATCTTCGGCCCAATCCAGGGCAACCTTCCGTGTCAACACTGTTTTCCCAATACCACCCACTCCTTTTGTCATGAGTGTTCTAACTGACCCATTTTGACCAGGAGACAGTTGAAAGAACTCTGCCAGTTTGCCAGAAGCTGTTGGCCTCTTTCTCATCCTCTCAGACTGTACCTCTTCTTCTGTGATACAGAGCTCAGTGTAGACCTCATTCATCAACATCTGCTTTCCAGATTTTGTGGATTGCTCAAACAAAGGCTGAAGCTTCTTCCTCAGGTTGGATTTGAGCTTACGCTGGCAATCAGCAAGAGCCTCTGTAAGAATAAACAAGAAGGGACATTCTCAGCGTAAAGAGTAATGCAAACATTTCCAGATAAATGGAGACAAATCTCTAACTCTATGTTGCCTATTCAGCCCAATTCCCTGCTGAAACCTGAATCTTAATCAATTCACTGCCCTATTTATTATTATCATCATTATTATTATTGTTGTTCTTGTTGGACAAAAGTCAGAAAGTAAGTGAGAGAGCTTTGCAAGCACAGGAAATATGTAAACAGTGCAATGTCACAGGTTTGTCAGTATAATAATGCACAGTTTGTAGTAAAAGGTCAAAAGTTTAAACATGAATTTAACATTAAATCCAGGATTAGTTGGCCTACAAAGTGGTTCTGCTCCACCCATTCACTGTAGTTTTGAGTTGAATCAGTTTAGATTGGTTATATTGCATCAGTGGCCTGGGGACTTTTCACCTACTGCCTACAATGCTTCATCTGGATTCCTTTGCAGATATACCTTACCAGACATGAATTTAGCCCCTGATGTGTGCCTTTCTATCCAACATAATGTTTTAAAGAAGCTTCTGATATTTTGAAGTTCCAGTTATAACGGTTCTGCTACAACACATGGTGTTTTTGAGAGAGCAAAATTTAGGGGCACAAATATGGACTTGTATCAAATAAACCATAAATAAACCATAATGTACAGTACTTGCAGAGGGTGCTTCCCCAGCGACAAATGTTGTGTATTCTAAAACAGTTCAGTTCTGCTTTATCTTTTCTCTCCCTTGCGGTTAGGGCTCTGACAACACAGAGCAGTGATGGCATATCTTTGCCATGGTCCCAATGCAATTTATAGCTCTGCAGTTACACATGTAACTCTGTTCTATGCTTTAATGTATTCATTTATTACTCCCCTACTTACCTTTGGATGTTGAGTTGATGTTTGATAACCGCTGCACCAAGTCATTCTTTTTGATCGCCTTCAGCACCTTAATGATCACCTCAAATGCATTTTTATTGTAGGTCTCTATGATCTCATCCACCGTGTCCAGTCTGTCTGCATTCTCTAACTGGCTCTTCGACATTGCCGGGAAGCTTTCCAAGATGTCAGCCTGCTGCAGGAACCATTTGAACTTTTTAAACTCTCCCTCTGCCAAATCCTCCAATGTAGCCAGCAGCTCTACAGGTGTTGTCATGGTTTCTTCTTGCTGAAAGACCATTAAATCTTGGTTACAATTTATACTAAGGGTGCATTTCAATCAATACAGTGATGGTTTGTAAATTTGTTTCCTATTCTAGTAACATCCCATTAATTATTTGCCTGTAATGTTTCCTGTTTTATTTTTGTCTATTCCCTGCTTACATTTGTTTGCCTGCTTAGTACTGATCCTCTGTATACGACTGACTACACAGAAATCACTTTTATACTTTACATTGTGTCCTGAGTCTATCTCTGCATTTGAGTCTCTGATCTACACACGTGTCACAACTCTGAAGTTAAAGTTTCAGCACATTTTCACTTCTTAATGCAACAATTACTATATAAACTAACCTTTCTCACTTATGACATATTCTTTCAAGCTACATATATACCTAATCAAAGGAATACTCCACTGGAAGCCTGTCTTTTAAGTCTTGAATACTGACCACCTGAAGGCTTGAATGGCTCGGAAACGTTGGCAGCTTGCTCCTTTGTGGTGGACGGCAGCTGTAGTCAGCTTAGAATGACAGCACTGGATGAAAGAATGAGCATCAAAACAGCCAACAAATTAAATAAGTTTCAGGATATAAATATTAAAAATCCACCGTAAGCATAAGATTTGAAGAAAAATATATTATTAACTGTTAAAATGTTGTGTACAATACCTTATCATGTTGAAAATACCCTGCTGCCACACTGATCGGAAGAAGACTAGAGAGAAAGAGAGGGTTTCTAATACATTTATATAGAACTCATTACTGTGGCAGCCTCAAAAGGGTCTCAAAGGTATAATTATACAGCAGTTTTAGGAACCAACTGTAACATCTAAGAATAGGGTGGAGATTACCTAAACACCAACCTCACATACTGTAAGACTAAGAAAGATAATCTAAAATACAGTATTGCCTGGCGACTTCAATCAATCAATCAATCTTTATTTATATAGCGCCAATTCATAACAGCGTTATCTCAAGACGCTTTCCATAAAGAGCAGGTCTAGACCAAACTCTTTAATAAGAGAGAGACCCAACGATTCAAGAATTCAACATTAAGGATTCAAGAATCCCCACATGAGCAGGCATGAAGAGAAAACAAACAGAAACCAAAATACTAACAACAACTATAGCACTGACAACTGGAATGTGACAAATAACTTCTCAGTGTAATAACTTGAGGTAGACTTGAACCGGAAAGCACGACACAAAAACAAGTACTAGAAAGTTCAGTTATACTCAGAGATCAGTCCAACAGGCAAACAACCCGACAGGCTGGCAAAAGTCCAAACAGGAAGATCAAGCAGAGCAGGACTCAAAAAGCTGGAACAAATGGTCACTCAACAATCTGACAGAGACCTGTGTAAATACTAAGAACTAAGGAGGGGCATGAGCAGGGAAATGAAAGCGGAAAATAAGGTGAAGGGAACGAGGTGGGAGTGGCAAGATCTGAAATGACAGGAGAGAGAGAGAGACAGTGGCGTTGCACAGTTTGCCAGAATACTACACACATGCAATTTGGAATTGGAATTGTGTTGAACTGAAGTTGCATTGTGAAGCTGTGCTGTATTTAATAAAAGTCCCTGGGGCTGCAGAAGTTGGTGTCCGGCTGATTCCTTTGATTTTTTACAACAGAATGAAGACAAAACAATAAATAATAAAGTGCTCTGAAGCATTCCACTTCTTATTGGTTATTCTGTGAAAGCAGTAAGTGAGAATGAACTACCGTTCCAGACGGAGGTCTTGATTGAGGCTCCTTCACTTGGTTGACAACTTGAATTTGTGTGGCATTATTGTGACAGCTGAAAAGCTGGGACGAATAACAAGGAAAAAGGAAGAACCTGAAAGTGACTCTTGTACAATTAATTCCTCAGGAAACAGGAACTTTCTGAAATTACTCAAACACGATGGATTATTTCAAAAGACCCATAAACTTTAGTAGTTCCTCTTTACAGTTCTCAAAGCTCTGTGTATGCACGCAGATAGGAACATACATATGTAATCTGGACTTTTGATTTACAAGGCTGTGGCCTTTTGTCAGCTCTGCCTCTACCAACTACCGAGGGAATTACCTGGTCGGTCTGCTGTTTGGTGCTGAGCACATAGTGTACAGTGGATTAGGACTTTTTCACTGAATATGAACATAGCACAATGAGACCGATGAGACTCAAACAGCAAAGTTGTGAGCTGGACAGCTGAACAATGAGCTGTTTGGTTAGGTTTAACCACCAAAAACTTAAATAATGGGTCAGAGTAGGAAGTATGGAGCCTGGACATGAGCTGTGGAATGTTTGGTTCTGAAGTGGTTTAATGATATGAATGAGTATAATATTACACACAAATAGTCCCTTTGGCATTCAAGAAGTGCATGAGAACCAGGGCGAGGCCAGCTAAAGAGAGAGCTAGTGGATTCTAACCTTTACTGTCCACTTTCACAATTCTGCCATTAACAATGGAAAATCTCCTCTTCCTCTTATTTGTCAATATACGTCACTAAATAAGGGTTAAAGGAGTACTCCATTTATTCAGTTAGGAGGATTTGTAAAGGACAATTCATTTCAGGCTGTATTTTCTAGGCTGAGCAGGACTCCTCATGACAAGTAAACCGAACTTTGTGTAAAATCAGAGGAGTGCCCCTTTAATAACGCTTGCATTGTAAGCTACACAGTAAGCTATCTCAGATCTGGAAACACAGCACCTGGCTGTGCTTTTCAATGTGTACAGCACAGTAATCATTCTGAAAAAAGGCTCTGTTTTTCTGGTCCACATTACAATGTAACACTGTAGTTTGGAGATTTCTCCACTGGGGAACATTTTGAGCGTGAAATACACCAGCCTTGGTGGAGAAAAGTGCGAAAATAGAGAGTAAAAGTTACCTTTTCAAATGATTCACAGTAAAAATACTGCTAGTATGAAATTCTCACGTTAGCTTAGTTTTCAAGTTTTTCAAGGTTGAGTAAAAACCCCAAGAAAATCAATCCAGAATAAAAGTCCAGCCAGAGCAAAAAATAAGCTGAAATAACTGCAGGGCAAACAGTCCGTCCGGAGGCAGTTCAGGAGCCTGCGGCAGGTGCAGGGGGGGCGGTGAGAGACGAGGAGTGGAAAGAGTCAGGGAGGTTCTTTGCGTACTCCACCAACTCGTAGGAATCTCTGATGTCTGTCAGGCCGAACCAGAAGACGGTCCACACGCCATTAACAAAGCTGCCATCACAGTGTTTGAAATACCTGTACAGACAGAGATAATTGTTCATCATGAATACATGTTGTAACAAGACTACGGGCCCTGTTTTAATCACGAAACAACACATGTGGAGCAGTAAGTCTTGGGTGCACAGACTTCGTGGGCTGCTACGTGGTTTGGCACTTACTCCAAGTTGCTTTGGACGAAAGCATCCACCAAATGAAATTAATGGAAAGTCAATGCCAGCATGAAAGTCTTGAAACGTCTGTGTGTGTGTGTGTGTGTGTGTGTGTCTCTCACCAGGGATTGATCCTGTTGGTGGCTCTAGATCTCCAGAACAGTTTGCCTAAGTCCTGTCTGATACATTCCCACAAGATGTGGCTGGTACCCTGACCCTGCTTGCTGCTGCTCACCACGAACTTGTCGAGGTAGGGAGTGCCGCTGTTCACCGGCTCCATGGTGATGATGGCTGCAGCACTGTAGCTGGAGGGACAGAGAGATTCAACACGCTTACACCCCGACTTTGTTTCAGGGGACGCAGAAAAAAGACAAACGCTGATCTACATTTCTGTTTAGTTTGGACATTTTTTTCCTGGTGCAGTCGCACGCACCCTTCAGAGAGGTAGATGGAGTGCAGCCGTCCTCTCAGAGAGTCGATGTAGTCTCGCCTCAGAGTTTTATCAAACGATTTGTTGATGAGAGCCAGCAGACGCTCTACATCAATCCCATCCAGGGAGCTGTACCTGCAGACGCACAAAATAATGATTTATATTCTAAACGCAATAAAAGGAGTCAAATGCAGCGTCTGTTCTTGTAGTCTCAAACTTTTAAGGGAGAATGTGAGTCCTTTCCACTCCTACTCCTGACATCTTTTTGGATTATGACTTGAATTTATGGTTACAGGTCAGATTACACGTGCTTGCATGCATGCGTAATAAGTACTTACCGGTGTATGGGGTCTCCGTTTTTAAAGAGTGTCCCAGACCCTGAGCCAAAAGTACCAAAAGACAGAAGAAGCAGTTATAGAAATCGTATTTGGATTTAAACCCATGTTAATAACTATACTCTGGGGAGACATACACACACATACACATATGGACCAGTGTCCTCCTTGGGTTACACCTAAAAATAGGCCCCATGCATATGTGTGCACATGTGGGTGAAAGTCTCACCTCTGTGGCTAAACAGCTCGGTCAGCAGTGTGTCTGCAGAGGTGATCACTGCAGAGGACTCGGTGGACAGCTGATTGAGCAGTCTGGCTATGGTGGTCACCCTGCGGCGCTCTGCGGTGCGCAGCCACGCAGCCACAGACAGACTGGGCAGGTCGCTAGGCAACGACACCGTGTCCAGCACCTGGAAAACAAATACAAAAGCAAAGTGATCAGGAGAAGTCTTGCTGTTTTCATACAGTACATGTGGAATTGTTCTGTAGGGGGAGCCGACAGTGTACGCACTCAGATTAAGACCACATTCATGCACAGGAAATATACACAGTGATTGCTGGTGTATCCACTGTATCTATGGAAACCCAGTCAGAGCGGGAGCCAGCTGCCGTGCCTTGTGTTCTTGGTTGCGGACGCCTCCCGAGTTGTTCAGGAACATGACTTTGTGAGGTTGCAGTGCTCGAGAAATAGCTGCCGTCACCTCCGTTGGGTCCAACATTACTGAGCAACCTCGCCCGTCCCTCCCGACTGGACAAACCAACGGGATGGTCCCGCAGTCCAGACTCCACTGGAGGAGGCTGATATCTACAGCAACGGAGGAGGGGGCACTGCAGGGAGACGATGACAGAAGAGGAGGAGAAAAGCATGATAGGATGGAGGAAGAAATGAGATAAACACGTGTCTGTCCTCTGTGATCTGACTTTAGCAGAACATGGCTGGCTTATTCACCCCCCATTCACTTCCAAATAGCAAAACTTTAAAGGGGCACTCCACCAGTTTTAAACATTACATTCAGTTAACACATCACACTGACTACTAGCTTGTGAAAACTGCTGCATGTCTCCCATGGCTTCGGAGGAGCTTTCTAAAGTTTGAAAAAAACAACCCTGATGATGTCATCGGGGTCATCTCAACTTGCGCTTGAGAGTTCAAATTTGTACAGAAAGCTAAAAACCGGAGATGTGGGATTTGAAAGTAGTGGGAGTTAAGGAGACACAGGAGGTCTGATGAAATAACATTTTACTTACAGGATACAGCATGTTTGGAGTTTGACCCATCCCAGGCACTAAAGGTCAAGATATCTTGCACGGACACCGAGTTGACTGTTGGGTCGTATCATAAAATGTCATTTTTTTGCCTCAATGCTGTGATTGATTGGGACTGTGAAATCTATTATTATATTAGATGCATACAAACGGAACAGAAATTCTACAGTGCGAGTTTTACGTGGAAAGTTTTGGCAGTGCACCAGTTGTTCTTTATCAGCTAGTCGGCTTGGCCGCGTTCGTTACAGCGAAAACCGACAACGATTAGCGTCAAAATGTATGCTGATGTATGTTTAACTGAAGTTGGGTATGACTGTGGAAACACTTCAAACATGTCATTTACGGCATCCCCCAAATGTGTTGAAAAGTGGAATGAGACAAAATAAGACTGGAGGACAAGTTCTTCCCCCAACAGCATTCAAGCAACCTCTCACTGCATGTTCGGACTGCGCCAAAGAAACAGCTGATGCTATCAAAGTGTTCATCACTGCAGAATGCAACCACACATGGTTGCTGAGAATACAGGATTTAGGAATACGGTGAAAATGCTGGAGTTCCGCTACAGTGCTGCCTCACGTGTCCATTCCGGTCAGTAAGCTGTGCCTGTCATAGAAAAGTCTGGTCTCATTTTGAACCGAAGCAGATTAATTCCATACCTGATATGTTATCATCCACTAAAGTTACGCACAACTCTTTAATAATTCCGTACTCTACTGAGTGCTTTTTCTGATCTTCTATTTAATAAAAACAGGTTTTAAAATGACAATTAATGAAAACAGGCTCTTTCAAAAGTAGTTTACAATCTACATAGGCTCAAATTGAAAAGTGAAGTATTAAATAGGCTATTGAAACATAAGTATAATTTATCCATTAAAAATAAAGAATTTTAAGTTCCATGTTTCGTCATCTAATATACTTCAGTTACTTTTCGTTTCAGTATTGGTGTCAGGATATTTCGGCAGGTATTGCAGCCAAGTTGTAATTCAAAAACTCAGTAGTTCCACAAGGTAAGTGTGGTGGGGCGAGTCCTAGCATGCACTGGGACGGAGCATGCACTACATTACTGTTAATGGTGTGATTATTCATTATATTTCCACTTATTTTGCACATAAATGAATGGTTGCATGGCTGATTAGATGTCTGTGGAGTTAAAATGCCAGAACTAAATTTCACACCATTTCATTTTTCAAACATCATTGTTAGTCAATACCAGAACATAGCAATACCACAGCAGACACTGACAGAGCACGGACAGACAAGCAGTATGTCGACACGCTGTTATCAGCACTACTGTCAATTGCCAACTACGCTATTGAACAACAAATAGCAGACTGCTTAAAGGTGGTAATGGATGTATAATCTTTGACTCTGGATACTTTGCGAGTTGATTGCATGTGGGGAGTGTGAACAGTGCTGCCGTGCCACTTTTGAATCGCCTTACTCGTGTGTGTTTCAGCACATCACGTTGAATTTAATTGGTCACCTCCTGTCTCAGACTCTGATTGGCCGTCAGTGATTGGCTGCCTGACTCTGATTGGCTGCAGGCCTCAGTTTGAGATGCCTGAATGAAATCATTCCTGCTGCTGCATGTACTTGAAACAGACTTCAGACAAACTGCGGGCATGCTGATATTTTACTCAAGAGAACTCTTCAGGGTAACTCATGTATGAAGAACTCAGGGAGCTTAGGGAGGTGGTGACAGTTTTGTATCGTAATCATCCAAGTTAAAGTGAAAAACGATTGTGCATACTAATTTATGCGCAAAATAAAACTCTCACACTTCAGCCTGGCCCCCACAAACCAGTGACAGCCAATCGATGCACTATGGCTGCACACCCTCTTCTTTCCTAACCCTCACCTGCTACCACGTGGGGCTTCATGCAGTAGGAGGAAGGACTCGGCGGAGAAGAGTGGCAGCACTGTGGCTGAGTGCTGCTGCAGAGCCTCGGTCAGCTGCTGGCTCCGGCCCACCAGGCCTCGGGTGCACTGGGACCCCGCCACCGGCTCCTTGGGCCCCATCTCCTCGTACTCAGAGCGGCCCATCACCACCACAGGCTTCATATCCATCCGCTGCAGAAAAGACAGCCCAAAGGCCAGACTCTGAACCATTTCCCTGCTGTCGAACACTGAGCCGTCCACCTGGGAGAGACAGAGACATGCAGGCACACAGGAGTCAAAATAAGTAGTTCTCTAAAGGAGCATCTGATCCACAAAAGCAGGTGGATTTGGTCAATATATCAGTCCTTTTTCCTCTAGTTGACCCCCCAGTCTCAAAGATTTGTCTGTAGAATCTGCTTCATGTTTAATATTTATTTAATCTAACAAAATAGTTGTTGGATTATGAACCAGACTGAAGTATAGATTTTAAACACTACACTTCACTTAGAGCCTTTCTAGTTAAAGATGGTGTTTGAAAATGAAAATCGATTTTCACTTTAACTTGGGTAATTACGATACGAAACCCTCAGTGCGTATTTCATACATGAGTCACCCCAAAGAGTTCTCTTCAGACAGGTACAATATCAACATGGCCGCAGTTTGTCTGAAGTCTGTGCCAAGTACATGCAGCAGCAGGAATGATGTCAAACAAGAGGCTTGGGAGTAGTCTGGGAGATTCACTTGACACATGTACCAACAGCCGAAATATTTCATCTAGTTTGAAGGAAAAAAACAACTGAAATCATAAATTAAATATGAATCAGGTTTGTTATTAGTTTCATTTTTAGGCTATTTTTTTTAAACCACTTTCTTGTACCTCCAGCTAAGAAGGGCAAGTGAGATGCTGGATTCACTTTCCAGAGGCCGAACCTGTAGATGACCAGGGGAGCAGGCAAACCTTTAAGATAAACCATGAACAATCCTGATTATTGATTCTAACATTTGGTACCTGCCAGCTCCTGTGGGCTCACACTGTGTGGGACTTTTGTTCTGGATTTTCCATTCACCACTGCATAAATCTCAGTATTGACTGAAGCCCATGATACAAATTTCAGTTGTTTCATTTATTCCCTCCAAATGAAGCTGTTATGAATCACTATAATTATGACTGACTGAGATTATTTAGACTATATATTTAACAGCCCCCCCCCACACACACACACACACACACACACACACACACTCACACACACCCTGTTTCTGACTGGGTTTTCATAACATGTCACTTATGAATGTTAACTTAGTGTGACTTTAAAGTTTCAACGTCTTCTATGAACTTTTTCTGGCTGACTACAAGTTTACCTCCAGCACGGCAAAGGTAGGAGACTGAGCCGAAGTGGCTCTCTGGAACTGGGTCAGCCAGTAACGAGCCTCCCGGGGGTCTCCGCCGACTTCATTGAGAAAGGCTTTCACATCCCGGTAGATCAGATTCCGGTTGGTCAGCCCATGTCGGTCTGCGGCCGACAAAGTCCCCAAGTGCTCCTGCTGGGCCAAAGCCGCGGTTTTTCCTCCCGTGCCGGCCGCATCAGAGCTCACCGCGCGCCGCTGCGGACCGAACATCCTCCGCTGCCGCTGGCCGGAGCTCCGGGTGAGCGCCGGGGGAGAGGGGCCGGACAGGTACTTTCCTGCCATCACCACGGCCCGACAGCCGGAGGAAGCGCTGTTCACTTTAGCCATGTCGCTTGACTTCTCCGTCCCTCTGAGTCGCTCCCGGCTGAAGTGGAGCAGCACCGCCTGAAGGCCCCGCCGGCTGCTGGCGGCTCTCTGCGGCAGCACACAGGGATTCATTCAGCGCTGCTGCGTTGGCACTTCTCACATTTCACCAGATAGGACATGCCACTGGGCACCCAGGCTCTTACAGTCAACTACAACCGGCTCTAAATAACATGTAATTTAGCCTGACTGAAATAGAAAATAAATTAAAACTAATTATTTAAAGTTCAGGACATACTCTGGTTTCTGTCTTTGGCATTTTGTTCAAATGTGTCAATACAATAGACATGAAAAAAAAACGTAGCAAACCCACTATGGCAAATAACTGAAACTAAATTATTCTGAAAACCAAAATTTAAAACCTAATAAATAGCAAAACTAATGAAAAATAAGAATTCTGGAGTGTACCCTCTCTTCTCAGTGTACGGAGGTCTAATCTCCATCCTTTGCTGTGTGGCATTCAGTCTGATTCTGATATTTGCCAAGCTCTCAGTACAAAATAAATAGGCCCACTATACAATGAATGTACCAGTTAATTAATACATGTGTGCTGCACCAAGTATGTGTCTTTTAACAAAACACCCGTTGCTTCATCGAAGGGCAGCTGGTTCAGTTTGAATCCACAGTGCAGAAACATTTACTGCCCTCTTTGTTTAATTCTCTGACAGAAAGTCGACACACTTGACATTTAACTAACCTGCCAAATAAACAGCGAAGCAACATGAAAACCTTCGGTTACCAAGTGTGAAGTCGCATCTTTTACGAAATTGTTGAACTTGTACCATTAACTTGTTAAGAAAGTAGTCCCAATTAAATGACGTGTCATACACAACAGTTCATCAGCAAACAGCAGAACAATTTGCATGCTTTGCTTGTACTTTCACCATCTTATTACCGGAGCTAGCAGAAGCGAGACAAAAACAGTAGGTCCTCAGACCAGATCAGCCCGCTGAATAATAAATAATTAACTAATAAACTTTATTCATATAGCACTTTTCTTAACAACGTTGTCAAGTGCTTTACAAAACAAACTAAAACCAGGCAAGACAGAAGGGCTGAGCGAGGTCACATGTTCAGCAGATCCCGACGTGTGACGTCACAAACGGGGCCAAATCTGAACAGATCATTCTCAGACGCATTTACTAAACGGTGGAGCAGGAGATAAAGAGAGAGGATGATCTTTTCACATAATTTCAGGAGCTCTAGACATACCAGGTACACATGTTTATGTTCAAATTACATTAAAAGTGCATTTTGCATATGGTACTGTAGCCTATTGGCCAAAATACTGTATCATGGGTGTGGTAGTTAACATATCATGCATATTACTACTACTGTTTGTAGTGTGGCGACAGCATTGATGATGAAGATTGAAACGCACAGATGAATGCATTCATTGATATAATCTGCGTCTTCTGAACGATCAGAAGTATACAGATCAGCATCAAGTGTTTTGTGTTGCGCTGTGTAATCTGTGTGTTGTAATACAGGGTGGGGATGTGGGGTCTTGTTGTTTAGCTCACAGGATGAGAAACGGGAATATGCATGTGCAAAAATCCATCCATCCTTCCATTTTTCTTCTGCTTTTCCAAGGTCTGATTCTGTCATCTGTGTGTGTGGAATATCATGGTCACTGTTTTGAGCCATGAAATGATTATTTGGCCATCAGTTTTTCCTTTTACAAGGAGTGATGCCCCGAGGTTAAATCCTATAATATACTGAATATTTGTGATGGCCAAAAGTGAATGTGATTTCCTTACTTGCTCCTAATGCATTTGCCATAATAACTGAGTACATTTTAAAACCATGTACGCTACATGTTGAATTGCAATAAACATACTTTTTTTTGTTGTTGTTTTTTGTTGAATTCCTACATCAATAATCACTCAATAATGATAGAAGCTGTGTTCCAGTCTTAGCGATGTATGGTCTCTGTCTACCCCTGGAGGGGAGTAAGGGGTAATGGATGCTCAAGACCCACTAGGCATGAATTTTACATATACCAACTTCCAGTCCCTGATTTAAAGTGTTGTGTATACCTGTAAATGCTTTTTTGCTCTGAGATGCCTGTATGTAAAGTTCTTTGTGTTATAACACAGTATATGCAATGCTCACGCTTTTGTGACATCTGCGATCGCAGGAAGTTTGACACCTAAAACAAGACATTTGTTCTTTGATTGTAAATGAATCAGCCGCTTCATTAAAAGAAACCGGATGGATATTGATGTTAGTTGGTGTCTCTAAAAATCGGTGCGAATCTTTACTACCACAGATACCATCACACGCGTAGGCCCAGAGGCGAAGAAAGTAGCTTTCCATAAAAGTGATTGTGTCTTTCCTAATTACTGACGGCAGCTTCTCCTGTTGTCAAATGAGGACTACAATCATGTTGAGCTAGAGAGCTCTCCCTCAAGCACTGCATCACAGCTCATCATTCATTTCCAACATTATATAAGCTCCTTATATAAGCGTTATATCATGACATTACAAGCGTTTGTTGACTATCTTAAGTGAAAATGATCTGATCTATAACATGTTTGTAGGTGATTTATTTTGCTGCAAAGTGCAAACATTTTATGTTATTTTACCTGTTAGACTAATTGTTCTGTTTTGTCTTATTTGTTTTAGTTGGCAGTGCTTGTCTTTGTGTTTCCTCTTTTGTTTGCTGAATGGTGTGATCAGCCATTATACATTTTGCCCTTTGTGGTCAGTTTGGTCCGCTCAGTTCTATTCATAGCCTGAGTTTAAAGTAGTTTGATTTAGTTGACCTCTTTTAAAGGCCCAAAACTTTTCTCACTTTTTTCAAAATTGAATCCACCCTCTCTCCTCTTGCCTACCAGCTCTATCCCTCACCTGGCCTCAATGAGCTCTCTACTCTACAGTAGAAAGTGCTGTGCTGTGACTCTCCCTCACCACTTCGAATAAGATAACACTGTCTTAAGACACAGATGCCATCTTGGATTTTCTTCTGTGGAACAGCTGTGATTGTGACCTGCTTTGTTGCTGCTGACTCTCGGGGCTGTAGTGTTGGCGTTAAGCCACTGGGAAGTGCACTTGGCTTACTGGCCACGCTGTGCTGGGGCTGGGATAGTGACATTTCCTTAGAAATTCCAAGATATTATCACTTAACAGGTTGCTACATAGCAACCACCATGCCTTTTATCAGCTATGTCTCTATCAGATTGTGATTTCATTAGACAACATCATCAGGTAGTGTTCTTCATCCTGTGATATCAGAGGTCATATTTTCACTTTAGAATAAACTTGTAAGCAGAATGCAGACTTAAAGATTGTTTGACATATTCTTCATGAAGTCTTTGCTTACAACATTGTTGACTGCGTTTTAGAAATTCAACAGAAGACAGAGAGGAAAGTATTCAACCTCACAGGTGTCATGGGGACAAATAACTGGTTTAAACTACTTATTTTGTGATCTTAAATGGATCATTTGTGCATGCAGTTAACGGAGCTTTAAGCATCACTGTTCACGTGTAAAGATTTTATTGTTTAATAGGCAATAATCCAAAGTATATCACTGAAAAAGTAAGAATTTAACTGAATCTACTTTTGGTCCCTAATTGTTGGCGCACACAGGTGTCAGGATGTGATGCTGGTGTTCTGCACATTGTGTGCCCTACCATCCACCCAGACCTCCTCCCTGCATATACAAACATGTTGTGCTTTCTTCACTTGACAAATGAGACAGAAGATAGAAGGCATAACAAACCAGTATATACACGTCATTTCAAGGAGACAGATATAGATACAACATATGCCTATTAAGAACCTATTAAGAGGCCAAGTGAGACAGCGAGAGTCCACAATGAAATCTAGCAGCTATGCAGCCTACAATATATGACAAGGAAATTAAATGACGTGTTAAAGGGATCATTAAAACAATAGTTGAGGCGGCAGGTAGTTTCTGGTTTCCTTTTACCATACGCTCTGTGTCACACTCATCTGCCATTTTGTTAATCTTTGCATTCCACCCAACAACACACACTACTTAACCTTAACCCATTGCGTGTTACTGTGGCTGTGAGGACAAAGGCCCCTGACCCAAAGTCATTTTAACCCAAACCATAATCTTTCCCTGAACATAACCATAATCATTTTTGTGCCTAAACCCAACCAATCTGTAACCTTTACGGTGCTGCATCTGAAAACAGGTTGTTCAAGGGTTACAAGGGTTTTGGAAGGCACAGACAAAATTATGTCATCCTGTTGATATCATCATCAGATGAGAAAATGATTCTATGTGTTATTCTAGAGGGCACGGACAACCAGCATATTTTTTTGAAAATTCAATTTAGAGGACTTGTTAGCTCTTCCCAAACTGACCAGAGCATCCGCAACAAGTGTAGCTTCAATGTCTGCAACCAAAATAACCGGTTAAGCACATGTGATACACTCCGGAAGATCACGTATGAATAACGTAAATACAGTCACAGGAGACAAGCAGGACGCATCACTGCAGACCCATCGCTCCCTAAACATAACCTGTTCCAACGTCTTCCATTTTAGTGGTTGCTACAGAGCGCCGTACACCAAAACAACCAGACACAAGAACAATTTCTACCCACAGGCCGTCACTTTGATGAACGCTAAAATCATACAATGTGTAACACCAATCATCTCCTGTACTTATTATTATTATTCATTGAATTTCTTCTCCATAGTTTTCGGACAACTAGCTTTTACTTCTTTTTCTTAGACTTTACACTGTATCATGTGCTTGGACTTGACCATAGTCTTGTAATTGATGTAACACTCTCTTTATACAGTCACACAGTATCAAAGCTCCTCTGCACTCCTGCATCTTCAGTTCTGCCTCTGCTATTCTTGAGGCGCGCTCACTGCCCCCAAAAACCATAATAACACAGAGACCTGCCAAAGTCATACTGACAACCAGCTCAATGACTTTACCAGCACTTCCATCTGTTTATTTTTGTAGTGCAAAAATGTGCTGACTCTTTTGGTCAGTTTGTATGACTTATGCACTTAAGCATGACGGCCAAACTTATTTATAACTCCTCTTGGATGTCACCGTTTGATGACATCATGCCTCTGTCTCTGTTTCTTCCCTATCTCTGTCTGTCATCAGGCTGGACACAGAGGACTACATCTGCCCTGGCTGCCCTCAGGCAAGCACACACACACACACACACACACACAACACACACACACACACACACACACACACACTCAGTGAGGGCAGTGCGGAGGTGCACGTACTGTATAATCTTCAGGAAGTGATTAGGGGGTGTGTGATCAAAGGTTTTGTTCGACGGGAAAACATTCCTCCCTCCGTTTCCCCTCGGGGATAGAAGGACGGACAGCTTCCTCATGTTTAACTCTGACTGCGTCAACGCAGCTGACACTTTTATGGTAACAAAAGCCCTCATCTACCATAACGGCATAAAATCATTCAAATCAAAGTGTTAGATGATAAATGGAGAATGATTTTGTGACAGTGTTTTTTTAAACAGTTTCTGTACTCATTTGTTAGAATTCTTTGAAGGAGAAATTGAATTAATGTGTAATAAATAGTGTCAAAATGTCAGGCCTAAGACACAGTACCTAAATAATATAAAATTGTTCTACCCCGCAAAAAACATGACACAAGACTGATTAGCTATGATTTTTGTGATTTGTAACATATATATATATATATACATACACTGTTGCCCATAAAGTTTCAATACCCCCAATTTTGTTAAAGCCTGAATACACAGTTTGCAAAGGTTAATTGTGGTTTAAGTTTCACTGTGATCTGTTTGGAAGAGTTTGATCAATAAAGTTGAGAAGATATACACTTTATTTATCAAGAATAAATCACATTGTCACAATCATTTCATGAGAAGAGGTAAAAAACATTTTATTCCAACTTTATGGGCAACAGTGTGTAAAACTACTATATAAAACATATAATATAAAACTTAGTCAGTAAATCTAAACTTTTTAATTTAAGAAAAATGAAGAAAAGAACAAAAACACGTAAAACCAAAAAGGTAAACCTAATTGTGGAAAGTACATTTGCACCATCTGTATTATTGCACAATTTTTACTGGTAATGAAAAAAAATTATATTGTGGTATTGCTACTTTTAGCTAAATAAGAGATCTGAATAGATGTTCCTCCACAAGCAACAGGAAAGATGTTACAATTAAGGTGTGATGTGTAACGTCCTATCATGACTCATGTATGTGGCATTATAGATGTTCTTATCACATTTTTAGACCCAGTGTCCCCTTTTTTGATATATAGATATCAATTAATCTTAATTTATATAATATCAAGTCATAACAAACGTTATCTCAAGACACTTTTAATAAAAGAGCAGGTCGAGATCAAGCTCTTTGATTAAGAGAGACTAAACAATTCAAGAATTCAAAATCGAGGATTCAAGAATCCCCACATGAGCGAGTACATAGTCGTATGAAGAACAGCAAGAAGATGATTAGTATTTACAACCATGTTTTCATTATTGTGATGCTTACACATGAGGCCAGTCACCATTCAAACCTGTATAAGTATGACGTGCCAGCTGAGAGGCAGCATGACCAACATATACTCTATAATCTGTTTCAAGACTGTTTGGACGATATCAGAACTCGTTCTGGCTTTTCAAACACAGAATGGAATTAAATACAAATATGGAGACAAAACCACCAAAAAGACTTCTCCTTTATTTCAAAACAGTAAAAACAGCACATAGCTGTCTCACCCAGTGGGTAGAGTCAACGCCTAGGTGGTTAAAACGAACATTAAGAAAGAAAGAAAAAAATATATTGATTCAAACACACGTTAGTTTGGCTTTAATACATTTAGTGATGGTAGCGTTGGAGCAACTATCACACCTGCCCCACACATCAAAAGGAATGGAATTATTCAGCATACGTTACATTTCATCAGATTAGTTCACCTCTGAGCACTACGGTCATGTACAAACATTCACTAGAGGGCAGTAGACACCAGGAGCTGTGTGTGTGTGTGTGTGTGTGTGTGTGTGTGTGTGTGTGTGTGTGTGTGTGTGTGGTAGGGAAATGGCCTTAACCACCACTTGACTGACACCATAGAGCAGCAGGTTAAACGTCGCCACAAACAACATGAAAATTTGATAATATGAATATTCAGGTCGAAATAGCTTCAGCTGCAGTTTCAACTTTCATTATGAAGCCTGACAATCACTGAACAGCCCTTCGTGCCAAAGTATCTGTCAATGGCAATCTTGAAATAATTTTAAAGTAATTTTTATAAACATGCAGGACTGTGATTTATTTTGCCTGTGCAAAAATAAAACTGTAGGCAAACGGTAGGCAAATGACAACCTTATGACTTTGACAGCAATTTAGCACTCTGAGGATAGAATATAGAGCATATATTGAAATAGGGATGTGGCAGAGACTTGCTCTGCAAATGAATATGTTTTTTATTCTTATCAAAGCAATGTTTGAGTTGAGTTTTTTTTTTTAATCTTTTATATTCTTCAGATAGATCCCCCCTCCACTGTATATACAACTCATTACTTATAACTGGCTAACTTACTTGCAATATTTAATCAGAATCAGAATCAGAATTCCTTTAATAATTCCCAGGGGGGAAATTGCTTTTGTTACACACAGCTCCAAAAAAAATAAGAATAAACTTTAACAGCAGTTTTTAAAAAATTACTATATTATTCAACAGCTTCTTTTACAGAATTATAATTCCCAGTTAAATGGTTTAACCATCCGTATGCATAGATAGATTCCTAGACCAGTATTCTTTCTACCATATGACGCTGTCATATGTACACACATGGTAGCAGGAAAGTCAGCATGTAACTCGTCTGGTGTCTGATGGTACAGTGATCGAATGACGTGATGTGTTCCTGTCTGACCACACCTTAACTGTAGTTGAACTTGGACAATCACTCACTCCATCCCTCCACTGACCTCACAAAGGAAAAACACACTAACCACATAACTTGGCTTGCTGTGAGATGGCCTCAGTTAAGTTAAAACAATGTAAATACTGTTATTTCCCAAGCAGTTGACTGTGATGAAAAATATGTGTTAGTAATTCAGATTATCCCACATAACTAAACGAGGCAGTAGCTAAATCCAGCTGTGACTGAAAAGCAGCTAAACTCCTGTTGAAGCTAATCAGTTTAAGATTTAGATTTGGTTTGGTTAAGCTACCTCTGAATCTCACATAAGCAAATGAAGTTGTCAATTTGATTTATAATTTATTTATTTATTGATATGCTACATCCTCAACTCTATAAGCTAAATAAGAAAGTTTATTATATGTTTAAATGTTTCCTATCATCTGTGTGACTGCCTGCATGCATGTCTGTCTGCCTGTCTGTGTGACTGCCTGCATGCCTGTCTGTCTGACTGTCTATATGATTGTCTGCCTGTCTGTGTGACTGCCTGCATGCATGTCTGTCTGCCTGTCTGTGTGACTGCCTGCATGCCTGTCTGTGTGACTGCCTGCATGCCTGTCTGTGTGACTGCCTGCATGCCTGTCTGTATGACTGTCTGCCTGTATGTGTGACTGCCTGTCTGCCTGCTTGTCTGCAGGTCCGTCTCTGTGTCTCTGTGTCTCTGTGTCTCTGTGTGTCTGCTTGTCTTGCCCCCCTGTCTGTGTGTATGCGTGTGTGTGTGTGTGTGTGTGTGTCTGTGTGTGTGTGGGAGGTCACTTAATCACAGACTGTATGTGCTCCTTCATCCCTGTGAGGGCGAGAGGGCAGAATGAATTAGAGCTTTAGAGCATCTCTGATTACACAGCAGCAGCTTGTGTGTGTACAAATCCATCAACAAGAGCTGTTAAAGCGATCTTTCTCTCCGGTGCGACAGTTTCATCTTTTTTTTTCAAAGACATGATAAGCTGGGTAGTAAACATGACACTTGTTTTGCATGGCATATGGTTTCAATGCTCGTGTGTTTCTTTGCTACAGTTTTAGTGTAACACACACACACACACACACACACACACACACACACGACAATCTGTTTACTCGTGTCATTGTAGAAATCAATGGTGTATTTTAGCGACAGTGTTGTCATGAAATAAAGAAATATGAGCTGAAATTAAGAAAAGTTGGAATATCTAGGAATCTAGGAATAGTTCGAAAGGAGTACGACAAGAGGAGAAGTTGGGGAACGGTTGTTAAAATGATATATTTCACTGTAAAAAGTGTAAAAGAGTGTAAAAGTCAATATAGTTCAGCCAAAACAGACATCAGTAAGTCTTTTTCAGTGTTACATTAGTATGAACCCCAGTATGAGGTTTTAATTCCCTGTATTTTGAAGGGTCAGTTTGCCCAAATTATATAGAACACTTCCCCTAGTGGTATCTAGCCATGGATACGACTCCGATTTTGAGATATCAGAGATATTCTATGTACGAACATGTATAAATTAATTTGTGGTTCTTTCAGCATTAAAGAAATATGTTTTAATGATACCGCTGTGGTGTTGTATACTTTTGTGACAGATCCCAACGAAAAGACCAAAAAGAGTGCTGAGTGTGTATCCAAGATGATACACACCGCAGATAAAATTCCACTCACCTCCATTCTGTCAGTGTGACAGCGAATGAATATCACAAATAAATGGAGCAAAAATGAAACAAGCAAAAAAGAAAACCTGAACTACTTAATTACACTGTTAAACGTCCGTTGTGCTATAGAAACAAAGTCAGCATGCGATGTTCTTCCAGTGACGTTGTTCAGTTTGTGTTCAGCATTGTTTTCAGGGATCCCTTTTTGAGACTTTTAACTCTCAAAAAAAAATGCATGTGGGGAAGGCCGCTGATATCCTTAGAAACTCATAATAAAGAATAAGAAACTTCATGCCAAGCTAAAATACTTCAAATCTAACAGAAGATTAGTTGGTTCCACTAGATTCCTGTATGATGTTTTGCAGTGTAACCAGCACTAGATGTAAGTGAGAATATACTGTATGCTGTTGTCATTTGGCTGAACTGTTTAAGAGAAGTACCTTGCATCTCAGCGGGAGTGTTTTTGGTTCCAGGCTTCCCCTCCAAAGAGCAACGTCTGCCTCCTCTTTCATCGAAGTGCATCTCTGAGCACATTCTTTTTTTCTAAACAAAGGGGGGCACTTATCAGCATCCATGCATACCTCCCCTTCATGCTGGCACAGCCACAAACTACAGTGGTGAAAGGGTTAAAAAAAAAAACCCAACAACTTCACAACAGTAATTCCCAAAGTGCTCGGTAGAAGTGACAGTTTATAAAATGGAGCATTTTTCACCAAACTAAATGAGAGGCTGCTTTGAAGCCTGGCAGACAGCTTGTGAGCACATGCCCCCCTGGCAGTGTAGACACCCACAAATCCCCAGCGGTGCCACCCTGCCACCCTGGTGCCACACAGAGACTTGAAACGCTAAATTAGAGTCAGTCGGGATGGTGGATTTGGATGCAGAGTCAGGGTGGGCTCATTGGTGTGGCTGGATATGTTGGCGAAATGCGGTTATGTGTGGGTATAAAGTATCGAGTTTGGTGATAGCGGGCTGCGTGTGTGTGGTCAGTGTCTGTGTGTGTGTGTGTGTGTGTGTGTGTGTGTGTGCGCGTGTGTGTTGAAACCAGGTCTAGTCTCCATGTCCTGCCATGTGATCATCTGAGTAACATGTCACATCTAAACAGGCTGTCAGATCCACTCACAGTATACTTCAGTGGAGAGTAAACAAACACCTAAACCTCCCCACGCTGTTCTACTTCAGTGAATATGCATTTGTGATACATGCATCTCAAATGTCACCTTTATCTTATCTTTTCATTACACTATTCACGCAACATAAATGACTATTCTACCAGCGACAAATCAAGACAAAAGGAGGAAAGTCCACCATCACTTTTGGACATTCTGGTTATTTTGTCCACTTCCATATAAAACACTATAACATAGGGTTAGGTTCAGGAGAGGGGACACTATGAAGTGAAATATGTGTAACTTGTGCATATTCTGTGTAAAAAGTGTATAAAAACTGTTTGAAAACTAGCCAACCATGGCTTTGGTGTTTATTCCTAGGTGTACACAATAAAACTGTGAATTAAACGGCTAAAATGAACTTAACTTTGGTTTGCAAAGATGTTGTACAACACTAAAATGATGTCACCTGCTCAGTTTAACCTGGGTGAATCAACATTAATTGCATCCATCCAATGGTAGACTGATACAAAAATGATTCAGGTTTAATTCAGTTTGTGTAAAGAGTTGCAATTCGTGTTAGAGAGGTACTTCTATATGTGTTTATTAGCCATTTGCATACAAATGTCATTTCACCCTGTGTCCGTTTTCTTCAGCGAGACAGATGTAAGTGAAAAGAAAGCATCATTCAAAGGTCAGCTTTGGGAAGGGAGGAGATAAAGGACAAGATGAGGAGACTGGGAGAAAGACACTGAAACTGTGCAATTACCATAAAAACGTGTGTTCTTTAATTATAACAGTGGAACCTATGGGCTCAACATGAGCAGGTAGCATCATTATAGTCAAAAGATTATTGTTTAACCTAATTTTCCTTATTTTTATGTTTGAGATTCATTTCTTTCATTCACATCCAGAATGATGCAAACTCAAGCACAGAGATGAAATTAACAAGGTGTGTATAGGTGTGAATATAGAGAGCGAGAGAGAGGAGAGAGAAGACGACAGAGAGAGAGCAATAAACAGAGAGAATGTCATGTTGAAGGCAGAGAGACAAGAGGACGTGAGAGAGGCAGCAGGTTATGCCTGTCTGGCAGACAGAAAAGGAGGTTGGAGTGTGGAAGATTCATTGCCACGTTTAACCTGATTCTCATGTATTACTGCCCACTGACATGGTGTTAAGCCTGTGATTACACATTGTTTCACACCAGGCATCATAAAGTGATATTCAGATCAGAGAAATCAACATATTTTTCAGGGGCCATGACCCCGAACCGCCCTAACAAGCTCCGTTTTTGAACCGCAGTATTTCGGAAACACGCTGTATTCATGGTGCCTCGTTCACGTTTTTCAATTTGGACTTTTGGTTTAAATCCTTCAGAGTAAATGCATCGAAAATGAAGAGCTGAAATCATTGTCTTGTTCCTGTGCCCGTTAAAACGAAGCATTTTTCATTCTGCTGAAATCAGTTGGTAAAAATGTATCTTGCTGGCCTGTGAATTCATTCTGAGTGCAAAATGTAGTCAATATAGATTTGTCCAATTTAAAACTGAAAAACCCACCCGGTGGCTCTTATTCTTTAAGAAAACAACAAATCAGGTCAGGTCAGGTCGTTAACAGTGTCATAATTCATCAGCCATCATCTCTAGAATTTTATTTGACAAGGATAATGTGCATCTTTTTTTACTTCCAAAGAAAACAGTCCCACTCTCACTGTTTGAACCACAGATGCTCTCAAGTAATTGAGGTGCAAAAATGCCACAGAAATATACATCTATTGCCAAAATTGTTGGCAAAATATGGAAAGACGTGGAGCTTGTGGAACACCATTCAATTATTCATTAAAAGTCATTTGTTTTCAGTCACAGCTATATGTCTTTTGGTAGAAGTAGTGATTGCTACAAAAAACAAAAAGAAGTGGTACCCATTTAACTCTCCTCACGACTTTGGATCTCTGCTTAGCTATGAGAAAACACCTTTTACACACACACACACACACACACACACACACACACACACACACAAACACCATAAACAGTCATTCAAAATCTCCCTCCTTGTGTTTCATCCAAGTGTTTCTTTTTTTTTTTTTTTTCTTACACTCAGAACACCCGTCTCTTTTGTTTTTGCCTAAACTCTGGTGAAATTCCAACATGAGGCGAACGGGGCAGGAGAACGACGAAGGAAAAACATGTTGGAATTTTCTTCTCCTCTCAGATCTTCAGGGTTTCTCAGCAGCAATTACACAGAAGTGTTACCAGATGCTTCTCGCCATTGTCGGACCAAAAAATCACGTATCTGCACAAAGTCAGTCTGTCTTTCAGGATTGGGAAATGCTTTTTTAAAAGTAAGAGAAATTTACACCGATGCAGTTTTGAAATTTCACAATAGATTGTCAGTGAAATACCTCTGGGTTGATGAGACTTACTTAGCGCGCAAACCAACTTCAAAACATTCATTCGGAGGAAGAAAAACACCGAAAATTGCAGTTACATGGTTATTTCCCGACAGCAGCATTTGGTTTCTGCAATCTTATCTTATCCTTGAGCCTTGACTGCTAACTCTCTTAATTAGTTTCAGGACACACACACAGATGCTCCACACACAAGTCTGCACGTGCAAGGACACACAAGTGGTACATTCAGCTGTTTTCATCCTGAATATACACACATGGATTAATATACAGTGAGGAATACCTGCACTCAAACATACATATACAAACTTACATAAAACTGCATTTCTAACTCACACACACACACACACCATGTTGATCATGATATACACGATCAGTCACTCGCAATTTACTGTGTCATCCATTACACAGCTGAACAATACTGAGAGTAAATATAGTTTCCCCTCGCAGTCTTATCTCTGTCAACAAAGCACTAGTTAGGGAATAAAATATCTCTGTGCTTGTGACCACTGGTGAAAGGCATATTCAGAACATTTACTTTAGTAAAAGTACTCAGCAAAATGTACGTATTCATTATATCAAATGGTGCATGTCAGAGTGTTATAATAGTATAGGATGGTTATCATCGATGCAGGATGATTTAACTACTTTATGAAGTGGAGTTTAATCTGAAAATAACATCAGTCTTTCTGTCTTTCTGTCTGTGAAGGTGTCCCAAAAAAAACAGATGCAGTGAAAATATTTCAGCGTGTTTTCAGTTTGCATCAACAGAAAAAAGTGTATTTTGAAATTGAAACGAAAGATTGACTATGCAGGTTGTGGTATGAGACATATGCATGAGTCCGTTTTCATTTTTTGTAGATATCCAGTGAAAGCAGGTGCACACGGGCAGAGGCAGTGGTTGCAATGTTTGCTGGAGATGTTTCAGTCCTTAAAGATGTTTTTCTGGTCTTTTAGTGTTACACAAGCTTGAATACATTAAGAGATTATTATCACCATGGGCGCTGACCTACACATGCATACACACTTCAGTGTGTGAATGTGTGAGAACAGTCTCCTCCAGCTTAGATTCCTCCTGAATGAATGATGTGTGAACGGGTGAATGAAGATGTGATGTAAAAGCCCATTTACCATTTACACTCACACTAAACCTACACATTAACCATTAATCATCAATAATAATAAGCCATTCATTTAATATACATAATAATACAACACTAGCACTGACCATTTCCTCCATATTAGTTATTTCATTTTTAATAAATTACATTACATTACATGAAGAAGGACTAACCTTCTTCATGATATGGAGTGCAAAATGTCTGGGAGTATGTATGGGATTATTGGGACCCATGAATGTGTGTACCCAATTTTTTCCACACAGTAGATGTTAAGATGGTCCAGTGGATAAGTATAAACTTTGAGCTGCGTGTAGCACTAAAGGAAAAGGCAGATGTTCACCAAAGTCATTCATCCTCCGCACCAACTTTCATCATAATTTAACTAAAAAGGGTCAAACTTCAGATGGTACAAGAGGACGAGCCAGGGAATCACCAGAGTCATTAAGATTCATCACTAAGGAACAAGAATATCTCTAAAAAAAAGAATTAATGGAAATCCACACTGACTGACATTGCCTTGGCTAGGAGCCATCAGTTATTTGTTGGCATAGTGAGGACACATGGCTCACATGAATATAGCATTTAACAGATATTTGCAATGTAAAGATACAATAGTTATATGGTTATAATCCAAGCCTCTGTGTCTTTTGTCTGGGTCATCGGGATGTGCGTACATGTTAGTACATGCAAATGTATTAACATTAATGCCCAGCGACACACTGAGGTAAGCTACTGAGCTGTGCTGGTAGGTGGATGTGTTTTCTTTTTGGATAGAGCCAGGTTAGCTGTTTCTCTGCTTCCAGTCTTCATGCAAAGCTAAGCTAACCTACTGCTGGCTGTAGCTAGTTAGCGTGCAGACATGAGAGTGGTATCAATCTTCTTATCTAAGAAAAAGTGGAGAAACATTACTAAACACACTTATTTTATTTCTAAGCCCTACAAATGTACTGAACTAAAACACACTTGTTTTACAGATACACGCCTATTGTGCATGTGTGTGTGTGTGCATCCGTTCAAACAACTATTGAATGTGAATGACCAGCATTCAAAGCCAATGACCGATCTTCTCTATGGGCAATTTAACCGTAATGCACCAATCATGCTGCTTGCTTATTCCAACAGGTCGGCCCCACCTACTACACTAGGGCCAATGGAAGAAAGTGCGATTATGACAAATCAAATATTTCTGACACTGGCGGTGTTTTAACCACAGAGTGCGTCAGCTTTCAGTTTTCAAATAACAGGGTGCTGGTGGCCATTTGTAAAGAGGAAACTAAACACCTCATGCGAGCACAAGAAGGGATTTTTTCATTTATGTGGGTAAGTTCAAAATTCTGACACGGTCACTTTGAGGCTTTGATTCAGACATACAGTTGATATGCTCACTCACACGAACGCATCAAATGCACACTTACTATACTATAAGTATGCATACACGCACTCCTCTCCCTAGACACACACTCTCTCTCACACACTCATTCATACACACACAGAGAAGCTGCCTATGCTCTCAGTTTCCCAGTGTCTCGAGGGAGAAGGTAATTGCTGCGGAAGCTGAGCTACTGAGCGCCAGCCGCCTGTTTGGTTGATAGGGATCAGTGGGCAAAGAAGTATGAAGTCTACAGAGTCCAAAGCAGAACTTGTCACAACCTTACAACACAATATGCAACAGTTTTCCGCCAGTGCTGGGTAATCAGTTGGTCCATTTATTGTTGTTATTGAACTCAATTCATAGTTTCTGCAGCATTATTAAACAAATAGGCGAATTACTAATCATCATTTTGGGGCAAAGTGTTAATAAACCAAATGTGCAATCAACATGTACATATAAGCAACGATAATTGAGCTTAGAGGGTCTGCACATATTATCATACATGAAAATTGCCTTGAATCTCACTGCCCCTTAAGTGTCAGACAGTCAGGATCTGCATTGTGCATGCATGCGGAACTCAAACCCTGTATGAGAGAGAGAGGATTCAGAGAGGACTGAATGACTGAAGAATCAAAGCCAATGTTTTTTGCAGACTGATGAGGGCTAAAGAGAAGTTGATTACAAAAAAGAAGACCTCTTGGGGCAAGGGCCAACGTTTCTGGGCCTCCAATGAAGGCAGCAGATATGGGTATCTGGGCCAAGACATCCTCTTCGACATTTCAGCTCATTTCTATGAACAGGTAACCACATATAAATAATTTTTTTTCAAATCTAACTAAAGGCAAAATCATTCTCACATGACAGTTGATGGGTTTCTCCACACAGACTGCCGGTCAAATATGATTGGTCAATTACAACTCAGACCACAAACTGCCCACAGATTCTTTATTCGTTTATTAGATTAGTGATCCTCTGACTTTCCAATCACCCGCAGGTCAACGTTATGACATCCAGTGAAAGATCCCGGTGTCTGACAGGATATAGACTGGTACCACACATTGTGCAGACATTCATGGTTCTTGGGATGATTCCTGATGACCTTTGACTGAATAATTATTGAATCAATTACCATAAATTTTGGTGCACACATTCCCTTTAGGATGGACTGTATAACTTTGATGATCCCCTAACTTTCCCCTAACAAGCTAAACAAAGATGGTGAACATGGTAAACCTGCCAAACATCGGCATATTAGCGTTGTCATTGTGAGCATGGTAGCTCACACTGCCACTGTTCCAAGGCCCCCGCCTCAAGGAGCTGCTCGCATGCTAGTGATATTATACTACCACATTGCTACCCTCTGTAGCCTTAAACACTGACTTACCTTCCTCTGTTTGATGCAAACCACCTCCACCCAGCAGCCACCTGCTCAGATCTCCTTCAGTGTCCTTCATGGGGAAATTTGTGCATGGGCGTTCGCAGTGTGATGTAGTCAGTGTGAAAGCACATCGATGTGCTTCGCAGATCAAAGTACTGAATCCATAACTTTCACATCTGTTCAGATGTCTTTCTGTGTCATTATATCCTTTGAGCATAGTGACGATCTTATCTTGTCAACAAGATACAGACAAATACTAAAGACAAAGACAACGCTACATTGACTCTCATTCAATTTGATGAAATGAATCCACTTTGGATGATGGGAGAATTTGGCAGCTCAGATTGTTTGGAGTAATTCAATTAAATGCATGATTTTAAAAATAAAAAAAAACACTGGGATCAGGACAATGGAAGAGATATAAAGAGACTGTTGAACTTCCTCCATAAGAGCAGCTTCTGTTTAGCAGCACTGATTAATTTTGGTGTAACACGTCAACAGGTTAGTTGTGACAATTGCAGCTCTGTGAGTCAGCACTTACAAAAGCTGAGAGAAACCGTGGAGCGAAGGCAAGAGGGAAACTGAGTGAAGGACAGTGAAACTAGTGACTCAGCTCCAGAGCCTTGTGGGATGTAGTTCTGATTCTGGTTTTCTGGGGAGTTTTGTGTAAGTGTGCATGTGGTCACTGGGTAGTTTTCACCACACCGCATACAGTGTTACTCCCGTAATACTGAAACAAGCTCACAACGGTTTGTAACAGATCTTTTGACATCCATAGAAAAGTTTGGTTTCGTTTTGAATTTGCCTGCAGATTAATTCCATGACACAGCTTGAGTCTCCAATTACAAACATGCCAAGGAACCAAATATTACAGTAAAAAAAAGATACACAGAATAAATAAGTTCATTAAATATCTTGTAAATCTTACAGTGGTTATATGTTTATATGTTGGTCCTTCCTGGTTATATGTTACTTAGTGTATGTTTCTAGTACTCTTCGTGAGACATGCAGACCCACTGCAATATTAAGACTGATGAATGAGTGCAGCTTTAAAATCAAGCAGTCGTTTGTAGAAATGCCGCCAAGACGCCATTAGAATGAGGAAAAACACAGATCTTGTGCTTCTCTCAGTAATAAATAACATTTGATGCACGCAACATCCATATTAATGCATGTGTGTAACCTGTTTAGATTAATAACACTAAGTTTCAGTTAATTATGCACTTAATGATATTAAAACTGTACACATATCCTTACTTTTTGACTTACAATCAGGCCTTTTTTTTTTATCACCATCTTGTTCACTTTGACCAGTGAGTGACACTCTGAGGTGCTCTTTCATGTGGTTGTCATGCTCCTCAGTCACACTGGAGGGCATTTGTCTTTTCATCTGCACCGCCTTGCTCTACCATACTGTAAACTGCCGTCCTCGGCACAGCATCTGGGTGGTTTGAGAGGGCGCGGCACAAACAACGTCGCAGAGGGATCAGGTTTGATTTGATTCCCTCTCCGCATTGGGAGGGACGGCCGCGCAGGGGTGGACGGTGTGTTATGAGTTTTGAAGCCAAATTGAAGAGAGGCTTAACCGAAGCCACACTAACAACAGAGCAACTGAGAGACACAAACATTTATGCAGAGTAAACGCGCACACAGACGCTACATGGTTACATTTTACAGATACGCACATCCACGAGGAGGTATGAAGTCGTGTGCATTTACAACGCGGGAAAGGAAAGATGCCAACATTTACACAGGAGGAAATTAATGCAAACACACACGGATACACACACACACACACAGATGGTGGCAGCAGGGCAGACCCCCTAGTCTGTTCACATATGGCTGCAATTGACCAGTAAGGTGGGTGGATAAATGGCAGTCGACCAACCGGTGGTATAATTATCTGACCAGCCTCTTTGTGTAGCCTTAAATAGCAGCCTTGTTTGCACTAAAAATAAACTGTCATTTCAGCCTGCCGACATTTGACCCCTGACACCTGACCCTGGGCCAGAAAGGACAAAGGTCGACTTGGTGCTAAAAATAGCAGGCGGACCTCCCCTCACCCTTGAACCTGAATCCAAAAAGGTGTTTTCGTTTTAGCCGCAAAGGAATGATCTACCATTTTTTGTCACTGGTGAGTTCAAATCCATCTTTTCACCCTCCATTATGTCGAAGCCATAGGCAGAAGCCAGTTGTAGTCGTTGTTTTCTCTTGGACACACTCTCTCTACTCTCCCCTGTCTTTGAACACCAGATCACCACCTGTTCACCCTCTAAACACCCTCCGTCTCTGCTTCTCACAAAAAAGAGTTAATGACCCTGACCTGTGATTATGACAGCCTGTGGCGTTCACCTGCAGCTCCGCTCCAGACACACACACACACACACACACACACACACACACACACACACACACAAAGAGCGGCAGCAAAGACCCTTGAACTCTGCAGGGGCCAGATGTGGTGGCACACACATGCACCCTGTACACCAGAGTGTGGCTCAGGCTGCGTGTTTCTGTGCGAACCCACCAGACAGAGTTCTGTGTTTTTATGCCCAAACCCGACCCAAGCTGATTCAGTTAACATGTGTTGGAGCCCTGATTTTGTGTTTACCCTGATTCCACATATGTGGGCACCTTGTGAATGACCGTCAAATGTATAAGTCAATGTCATCAGGGCTTACATATATAATAAAATTTAAAAGTTCCCATTTACAAATCACTTTCATTCATTTTTATTGTTTATGGCATTTTAAAAATGTCTATTCATTAAAAACAACACTTGTAAGGTGTGTCGTGTTCAGATATTGAAGAAAAATAAGTTACGTGTGATGCAGGCATCCCTTCAGCCAATCAACTGCCATCAAACCTTCAGGTTTAATCAAAATCTGACAAGGAAAGCAGAGGTCTTAAACATGCAGTTGATCCCGTCATACATGATGATTTATTTTTGTTTCTTTTTAGCTATTACGCTGCAAAATGTTATTTATAGAGTTTTATACATTTATGTTTTATCATGTTTAATAATGAGCATTTTTAGATAAATAAGAAACTAACTGAACTGAACTGACATTGTACCAAAAGACTAACGTCACCACTGCAGAAAACAGAGAGTTTCCTTGTATTTTCTTGTGAAAAATAAAAAAACATTTTTTTAAAACTTGGCAACGAGCTCAAGTGCAGACAAGTTTCTCTCACCTCTAAAGTTCTTTAAATGTCAAAATGCATTTGGCAGGTGGTGAGTGATCGTTTCAGACCCTGGATCTTAATATATGTCAAGACAACTTATTAGAGCCCAAAGTGTTGCTCAAGGGAATATTCTGACCGTACCAGCAGAGCTATAAGACACATCGAAGGTTTGCCAAGTTGCCACTTGTTGCTCTGAGATGAATGAGATGAATGAGATGAATGGATGGCAGAGACACTTTCTGGTCAACCAACGTCCCCATTTTAAGACATTATCACTAGTTAATTTTGCCTGTTGTACTTTAAACATTACACATTTGATTTATTGTTAAAGATAATAGTTACTGCAATGCAGTGTCTTATTGTTAACAGATTAGCAGCAGTACTGCAAAAAAATAATGTTTTAATGAAAAAACCATGATGTGCGTGATGTGTTGTGTATATTTTTTTTTATCTATACATACTATATACTTATTTCATATTGTTATCGGCCAAAAATCAAAATGGACACCAAAGAGCAGTACAGCACACATTTCAATAATCATTCTGTGTGTGCACATTTCATATGTGGCAGTTTTGGGTTTCTTTTGGCCAATTTTTACTAGCATATCCTCTGGGAATCTAACAAAACACCTTTTTTTTTTTTTTTTCTTCAAACCACTTATTTCGCAAATATGTTCTTTACATTGATGCAGTATGTTTGGCATGTGTCTAATGTGTTCAGTTTTCTTTGGGGAAACTGTTACACTGGATGTAAAGAAGCCCAGACGCTGGAGATGGGAATGTGGGGTAAAGTGCTCTTTCAACAACGTCACATTTGATCAGATATGACATGGAAATTGCTCTTTACAAAATCGCCGCCCGGGCAAAGAGTTCATTATAATACCACAGGTCAAATATTTCTCTTCTGCCTTCTTTGCTCCTTTTCACAAACCCATCTCCTGTTTCACGAAACCACACATATATACCGTGCACCCATATGCAGTTTACATCTGTGCTGTAAATCCTGTACAATAACGTCTCCTTACTACTTGAAACCATTAATGTATCCAATATATTGCAGCGTAATAACTAATAATGTTTTTTGTGTTTACACAAACAGGATGGTCCTATTTGCAGAATAGAGGTGAGGATCCACTTAATGGAGCTCAGCCTGAGTTCAGCCGGGAAGAGTGTCTCGTCATGTTCACTCTCTCAATCACTGTCTTCCCAGTTCTACTCACCAGCTGATCGGGGGCGTGTTTTCACTCTTGCACTAAACCAATCAAATACTCACTCTAACCCTCGTGAGCCAATCATCTCATAGCTGTCAAAGTTTCAAATCGAAGCAACCCTCCTCCTAGTTGAACTATCTTTATTATAGCTGGCTGTCATATAATGGATTATTCAAATACTCAAGAAGTCCTAAAAGAGCTATGCATGGTATATGACTAGCAAGGACATTTCCTGTGTCATGTGTTCGTGTTTTTCATTTTTATACCATTTTGTCTCTACAGCCTTACGTTGTGCAGAGACAGTGTGTCCTTTTATACACATCCATCATAGAGAAAACATTATAAATGTAGCTTTGGGAGGATAATTGGGTTGGTTAAACACAGGACTTTCACTCAGGAGCGCCCTGTGTGAAACTAACTAAACTGAAACTAATGTTCTTAACTTAACCCGTCGACACCATCATCTTTTCCTCAACCTTCCCATCATCTCAGAAAGCTTTATTTTGAAAGTTGTTCGACGTTGTTTCTCAGCAAGATGTATTTTCAAGGTGTAACTGGACACTGCATTTTTATTATTGCTGCCTAGACCATGGATTGAGAACAGCGTGAAGTGAAAATGCACACACGACATGTGAAACGTCCTTCAAAAGCCACGCTCTTTAAACGCCATCCATGAGACCAAGTTGGTGTGAAAAAGGCTTAACAAATCCAGCTCCATGACAACTCAATCAGACGATGAAAACCATGGAATATTGCTGAAGGTATTATCTAGTAAATGTTGCAATTGATAAGCCAAAAAACTAGTCCTGCATTCTAGGAAGCAGAATATTTGAACCTTCTAGCTAATGGAATAAAATCCGATACGCTAAATAATGTGAAAACAATTTATTATGCCTCACAGATTAAAGTTGTTGTTTGGAGGTAAAATGAAATAGGCTGTTTAATTCATTGTACTTGTGGTAGAAGAGGACAGAGCTTAGCATTTCCACAACTCTTAGATGGACTGAAAGTAAATGTATTACAGTCATTCATGGTTCCCAGGTGATGTATCGTAGGCTGTGCAATGTCTCAACAGCTGTTGGATACATCCATGACATTTTACACACATATTCATCTTACCCTTGGGATTCAAGTTGTTACACTGACAGATATAATATGCATACACTGCTCCTTCTCTGTTTTCCTCCAATATTTTACCATTTCCTCCTTCCTCTTCCCCCTTATCCCAAACCATATCTGCTCTTGCCACCTGCAACAAAACTCAGACATCTAATGAGCTGATCTCCTAAACAATCTGTAGATCTTTTTCCTTTTCATTTCTTTTATCGTCGTCGTTCAGGGGTCACCTCATGGGTCCAATTCCCTGCGGTGTGCAGACAATCAGGTCAAGAGGCCTGGAGTTTGGGGACACAACTCTGAATCACCAAAGGACAGATGTCTACAGAAACACACACACACAGAGGAAGCTGGGAGACTAAAGGAAGCTATGGTGACAAACCATTTCCCCTGTTCAGCAATTACTAACCATTCAACTCCGCACTGAGGCTCATTACATCCAGGCCTGGAATGACATTTGGAAACGGTTGAAGGGGGCCCGCTCAGCGCTGCACTTTGTTGTTGTTATTATTATTGTCTGTGCTGAGAGCAGCCCATTGGCACACACTCCGTCTCTCACCACCTGCACTTGTTAAAGAAGCTGATCCAACTGCTGCTCAGTTGATTTGCAGTCTTCACTCGAAATATTACAGCCCTGCACAAACTGATAATAAAGTGATAAAAGAAATGACAGCTAATGATTAAGGAAAAAGTCAAATATAGCTTGAAACATATATGTGAATGCATTGAGAAGGAATACCTAGACCATACTCGGTGTAGGTTCACAGGTTTACTGCCATGTGTAGAATTTGAACAATTTCAGTAGTTAAAAAACTTTGCTCCAAGTATGAGTAATCCAGGATTTACTGAAGCATGAAGCAAAACTAATTTTGTTACAATTGTTGTAAATGTTTGATGTATTTTTACAGGATAGATTTTTAAGAAAGTCCATTCTAACTTTATATTTTAGGATATAGTTCATCCTCAAGAGAAAAATTCTGGTTCCACTGATGATTATTTAAAAGTATCAGTTTTAAAAAAATGTCTGCACAGGGTTATTTCCCATTACAGCAAATATTAACTACCACCAAATTTGCAATCCATCACATGCATTAACACATTTTCAGGTGTGGGAAGATGTGAATAATACTGAGGGTGTGCTTCTTATTCACAGTCTACACCACAGTCCCATGAGATGCTGCAGATGCTGGTCTTATTATTACCAGTACTTATTTATTTACTTACTTACTTATTTATTTACCTGGTTTAGTTTTAAGCAGTGAAAGAAGTACTCAGATGTAAAATTACTCCATTACAAGTATAAGCCCTGCAGTCAAAATATTAATATTATGAGCAAAATGTACCTTAAGTATTAAAAGTACAACTACTTATTGTGCAAGTGATGATTAATGGGAGAAAAAACAAAGTTCTGCCACACAAACCCTTGCTAAAGCTAGAATTTAAAATAAAAAAGTCTTAAGAAATGACTTAAATAATTGATGGATTATGAAAACAGTTGACCGTCGACTGACAAATGGATTCATTAGAATTTAATTAGCCATGATTTATCATTTATGACATATAGCCTTAAAAACATTGAGGCTGAAACGATTTCGGCCTTAATGTTTTTTAATGTTAAGTCTTAATTTGAAAAGTAACTTGTAAAAAAAAATTGAAAAGTAACTTTATACTAAAGTATAAAGTAGCATGAAATGGAAATAAAGTCATTTATTTTGCTGCAGTGTGCACTCGCTACAAGACACCCAGGTGTAATAGTGAGGTACAGCCGCTTGTAATGACCTCCTCAGATGTTGAACTATTGATTCTGCTTGTGGTAATACACTGTTGGAAAAATTGTTCAGTACCCCCAATTTTGTTAAAGTCTGAATACACTGTTTGCAAAAGTTAATTGTGGTTTAAGTTTCACTGTGATATGTTTGGAAGTTGAGAAGATATACACTTTATTTATCAAGAATAAATCACATTGTCACAATCATTTCATGAGAAGAGGTAAAAAACATTTTATTCCAACTTTATGGGCAACAGTGTATATGGACAACTCACTTGCTCTGATGTGTAATGAACAATATGTTTTGCAGAACTTAGCTTAACTTAACTTTACTTAACTTAAACTCCAAACCTCAAATATTCTATTTAAAAGAGAATATATAATATATAATATATTATATAATATTCATGTTTATATGTATATGCTTCCATTCATATGCACAAGGCACAGCGGTATGAAAACAAAGCCTGTATTGTGGTACGACTGGCAGTGTTTCAACAGGTGGTGCTGCGCTGCATGTACAGATTGCGCCTTAAACACACTGCTAGTTCTAACTTTGTCCTGAAAGAGAAGCGTGAAAGAGGCAAACTCAGATAATGTTGCAAATTGCAATGTACATTTTCAGTATACTGAGTAAGGAAATGGTTAATAATATAATAATAATAATAATTATGACTGAGATTGCACTACAGGTTCAACTGTATCTGGATAAAAACCTGTGATCACAATAACAATGAACTGATCCACAATAACACACAGGAACACTAAAGCATCTACTGTACAAACAGCAGACACTAACACACATACCTCTAACAGGGTTGGGGTCAAATTAAAAGCTTCAATTCATCCAATGGGATGTGACTTTTAGGTTTTTTGAAGTTCATTTGATTTCAATAGTGCAGCGTGGAGGGCAGTCTGTCCATCCAGGGATCTGCTCTTGTAGACTAGTTCCAAATGTAAGGGAAGCCACTTGTACCGCACAGTGATGAACAGGATCTTTATCTCCTGTAATGAAACACAGGGCACTGGTGTAAACTTCATTAAGTAGTTTGAAGGCGGAATGAGCAGACTTGATGGTGAACGGCACAGTGAGTTTCCAGTCCTCAAGATAAAAACATGCTCTGTTCCAATAACAGAAACCCATTTCTGACTCAGTTGTTCCACGTGAGGTTTAATCTTTTCAACAGACGGACAGGCATGTGACACTGAGGTACACTGTACAAAACAATTAAATGTAGGCTGACATAACAGGCTGATATCTGATGAATGACATCACCAATATTTTTAGAATATTCAAACAAAATTAAAATGATTGAAATTAAAAGATCATTTTTCCTCACACTGAAAAAATCAGTACTAGTATTTTGATTAATACATGAAATGAAAAATGGCTTTTTAACCATTTCACCATTCTCCAGTCATATTATGGACCTTTTTAACACCGCACGCCAAAAAAGTACAAAAAAATATAATTCCATGTACTCTTATATGAAAATCCAATCATGCTTTCTATATTTGAAACCAAATATGACATGCGCTTATATAGGTTGAACCAACCACTTTCAACCAATAATAGCATTACAGTGGGGCAAAAAAGTATTTAGTCAGCCACCAATTGTGCAAGTTCTCCCACTTAAAAAGATGAGAGAGGCCTGTAATTTTCATCATTGGTATACCTCAACTATGAGAGACAAAATGAGAAAAAAGATCCAGAAAATCACATTGTCTGATTTTTAAAGAATTTATTTGCAAATTATGGTGGAAAATAAGTATTTGGTCAATAACAAAAGTTCATCTCAATACTTTGTTATATACCCTTTGTTGGCAATGACAGAGGTCAAACGTTTTCTGTAAGTCTTCACAAGGTTTTCACACACTGTTGCTGGTATTTTGGCCCATTCCTCCATGAAGATCTCCTCTAGAGCAGTGATGTTTTGGGGCTGTCGTTGGGCAACACAGACTTTCAACTCCCTCCAAAGATTTTCTATGGGGTTGAGATCTGGAGACTGGCTAGGCCACTCCAGGACCTTGAAATGCTTCTTACGAAGCCACTCCTTCGTTGCCCGCGCGGTGTGTTTGGGATAATTGTCATGCTGAAAGACCCAGCCACGTTTCATCTTCAATGCCCTTCATGGCCCCATTCATTCTTTCCTTTACACGGATCAGTCGTCCTGGTCCCTTTGCAGAAAAACAGCCCCAAAGCATGATGTTTCCACCCCCATGCTTCACAGTAGGTATGGTGTTCTTTGGATGCAACTCAGCATTCTTTCTCCTCCAAACACGACAAGTTGAGTTTTTTCCAAAAAGTTCTATTTTGGTTTCATCTGACCATATGACATTCTCCCACTCCTCTTCTGGATCATCCAAATGCTCTCTAGCAAACTTCAGACGGGCCTGGACATGTACTGGCTTAAGCAGGGGGAGACGTCTGGCACTGCAGGATTTGAGTCCCTGGCGGCGTAGTGTGTTACTGATGGTAGCCTTTGTTACTTTGGTCCCAGCTCTCTGCGGGTCATTCACTAGGTCCCCCCGTGTGGTTCTGGGATTTTTACTCACCGTTCTTGTGATCATTTTGACCCCACGGGGTGAGATCTTGCGTGGAGCCCCAGATCGAGGGAGATTATCAGTGGTCTTGTATGTCTTCCATTTTCTAATAATTGCTCCCACAGTTGATTTCTTCACACCAAGCTGCTTACCTATTGCAGATTCAGTCTTCCCAGCCTGGTGCAGGTCTACAATTTTGTTTCTGGTGTCCTTTAACAGCTCTTTGGTCTTGGCCATAATGGAGTTTGGAGTGTGACTGTTTGAGGTTGTGGACAGGTGTCTTTTATACTGATAACCAGTTCAAACAGGTGCCATTAATACAGGTAACGAGTGGAGGACAGAGGAGCCTCTTAAAGAAGAAGTTACAGGTCTGTGAGAGCCAGAAATCTTGCTTGTTTGTAGGTGACCAAATACTTATTTTACCGAGGAATTTACCAATTAATTCATTAAAAATCCTACAATGTGATTTCCTGGATTCTTTCCCCCCATTCTGTCTCTCATAGTTGAAGTGTACCTATGATGAAAATTACAGGCCTCTCTCATCTTTTTAAGTGGGAGAACTTGCACAATTGGTGGCTGACTAAATACTTTTTTGCCCCACTGTACATCCACCTGTCAATCAGCCTTCAACTTTTAGCGGCACAGAGCTTCATTAGTTAGCTAGCTGGTAACAGCATGGTACATCAGCGTGTCTTTTGGTGTGAGCCACCTCAAACCTTGGTCCATTTCCCCAAAATACTTTGGTTACCGTGGTTTCACTTTGAGAATATGTTCAATTTACAATACAGAAATACTGTTTCACTGTAACCTAGCTTGCTAGCTTCTAGTATCTTATAAGTGAAATACAAACTTAATAGCACATGAGGCATAGGTCCTCCCACGTGTTTAACATTGTAAAGGAAAAGATTTTACATGAGTAACGGTGCACCGCCAGCACCATGTGGTGCAGGGCTAAGACTTGACAGCATGTCTCCTAACATCGCCGGCCCTTCAATGCCAGTCAGCAGCATCCAAGGAAAACATCCAGAGGCCTGAGACTTAGACACTGTTTCCACAAAAATGGTTTTATCTTCTTTTAAAAGCTGAAAAACAATGTGCTTGAGGAATACTTGTGATGAAATCCTCTGGCAGTGTGTTCGGTGTTAAGAGTAACAGGTTTGCTTTCTCTCCGATTTTACTACTGAATTTTTTGAAAAACAAATAACATGTAAGATATCACATCTGCATGGCTAAATTCCACTAAAGTTAAGTGAAAAAAATATCTTCTTTTTGTCATTTGGGTGAACAGACCCTTTAAAACGCCAGAGTTCTCTGACAGGCCGGCTCAGTCTAACCTCAGGAGGGAGGCAGAGGCTTCCAGGTCCAACAGCCTCTTTTATGGAAAGAAGTGTCAAAATTTCCCCCCAGCTCTTGCCCCTGAACGAAAGAACACCAATAGTGTGTGTGTGTGTGTGTGTGTGTGTATGCATGCATGTGCGCGATGAGGGGTGGAAACGTGTGAAACTTTGGCAAGGTACAGAGACCAGTGTTTACGTCATGGTAATATACATAACAGCCCAGCTTTGTTTGCTACTGCTGTGAGATAATAAATCCATTCATGTCTTATTGTTGGTCTACTTTCATTCATTATTCATACTGAAAAATCCTTGCTTATCTATTATCCATGCAAATGTTGACTTCACCTCCTTCAATAAAGGGCAGTGCACAGCCACTTCCCTGAACTTTTCAATGGAAGCATCCTGGAGTCTGGAGAGAGTCCCTGACTGAGCAAGCGTGCCTATAATTGAGGGGGAAGCGGAGGAGACATGACACAGCAGTCTAAACAGAGGTTTTTATCCAAGTCAAAATACCTGGAGGACACAGGAGCCTGTGGGCTGGCAGGAAATGCTCAAACGCACATATCTAATCCATTCAACCTGAAAGCATATTGAAGATTAATTGATTAGGTTTGGATCCCAGTACTTTCAGACCTGCTGGGGACTCACACACTCTCAGACATGAACACATGCAAAGAGACATATAAAAAAACATGCATTGCCTCACCTATTCAAAACTTTACACACACACACACACACACACAACACATACAGTCTGGATTGAGCACTGAAAAACACTAAACACACACACACACACACACACAGAGCTGCAGGCAGCAGGATCAGCGCGCCACATCATGACTGCACTCTCAGATCTGATCTCAACTCTTCAGCGTAGTTCTGGTCTGCTGACTTTATGGCAACGGGGGATGTGTGTGTGTGTGTGTGTGTTCCATCTGGGTGGTCAGCCAATACATTAACCATCAGAGATGTAAACAGCAACCAGCTAATGAGGCACAGTGGCCATGAACTCGGTGTTTATTTGTATAGTGATACATCAGTACGACACCATCAGCTGCACAACCATATTTTTCTACATTACACAACCTACGCTTTTACTGACTACCCTAGAATTTGGTTTTTGGTGTGTAACTCAAAGATTGTGGGTTTGAATCCCTGAACCAAAGAAATAACTGCAATAACTGTACATTGTAATTAACTTAATGAAATAACTAAATTTTCTTATGGTTGTTTTACTTGCTGATCTACTCCACTCACTGACACAAACTTCATGGAGGCAATTAAGGCACTTGAGCCACTTTGTCTCAGAGTCAAAACAAATTTGAACACACTGGATATCATTATCTCCAATGGCCACAGTAAATAAACATCCATAAACACACAAAAAAGATTCTCCTTAAAACTGCAGAACTTGCCTTAGAGTCATCATGTTTTTACGTTTTAGTGTTCGGTATCAAAGTCACTGTAGATTCATCAGCATGCTGCAAACAGAAGCTGCTAATAGCTAATATGGCATACTGATTGGTGCAAATTTGCCATAATGTTAAGAAATACAGGCAAAAAAAATGTTAGAATGTAAATGAAAGTGCATTTACAAAATAGCTTATGCGTATCTCCATTATTTTAATGTTTTTGCCAAAGAAAAGGATGCAATTCATTAGTTTGCGTATCACCCTTTACCTCATTTTTATTCTTAAAATGTAATTCACTACGAACAACTGAGTGCAAGTGAATCAGCCACACGTGTAGAATGATTGACATTTATTTCCCACACCCAGTTTCACCGTGACACGGACGAGATGAGTGAGAGGAGGGACGTAAAAAAGAGAGCGCAAAACAGAGCTCGAGGGAGTGAGAGAGGAAATCCTGTTTTTCTCTCCGTCTTTTCACTCTCTCTCTCTCATTCCCTGCCTAAATTGTTGAATTAAGAGATTAGCGAAAGAGGGCAGCGATTACCGGAGAGACAACGAGGATTAAGGTGTTCAAACATGACCATTAGCTAAATGTAGGATTTTCCAAGCGTCACAAACATCAAACTCTTCCAGCCCTGCTGCACCACGGTGAGAAGGGAGACGTGAAATCGTTTGCTGTAATGGGAAGAAAAAGGTAAAAACATAAATTCCTAACGATGGAATGGAAAGAAGATACATTGCATGCTAATTTGCATATCACCGACATTGTAACATAATATATACACATATGCACAGTTAAAAAAATAAAGTTGAATAAAATTGAAGTCAAGATACACTTAACTGACTCTAACTAGCTGTGTGATTATTATTATTCTTAAAGGTCTAATCAAAAAGTCAATAGATTTGTTGCTAGGCACTAACACTAGCAGTAGATGGACCTGCACACAGAATGCTCCGCCTGTTTTCTCTAGTTCAGAAAGCTGCTGATCACGTCACTCCTTTTTAGGTAACCAATCATATGGGGCGGGAGTCACCTGACTTGTCGCCCTCGTGACCAAGAAAATGTCTGTCTATGTGGAGCTTTAGAAACTATCACAGTGGAGACAGAGAAGTCCATCAGCCAGGCACCCTCTGGTTGGCGCTCATGGTGAAACAGCAATGTCAGACAAATAGATGCAAATATAAAAGCAAAGGTCTTTTACACAATAGCGGTCACAGTGGTGCGATGTAGTCATAAACACAAAATCCACGTGCAGCTTTTTTTTTTAATTCACCACACAAGTCCTTCATCCCAGCGTCCAACCAGCATTTTTCTGCCTGGAAAAAAAAAAAGGCTTTATGGACACAGGCCCTCGCAGTACAAACCCTCCATAAAGCAGCAGCAGGCAGTGGCCTTTCCTATAATTCATCACACGGCGCGGTGACAGAGGAGCACTTCACAGACCAATCATTTGACTGCTACAACATCTGTAACATATACTTTGGGATGAGATTGTTTTGCACGGCCAAACATGCAGAGGCCGTGAAGTATTGTTGTGTTGTAGACCTGTGAAGGAGATCTGAGGGTATTGCACTTTTTCTAATAACGTTTAGGCACTCATTATCACATGATATGAAAGAAGTTCAGTAAAGCAGTAATGCATTCTCACGCTAGATGACTAAACACAGGTCAAGTTATTACTCCTCAGCAAAATCCATTACAGTATCATCAAAGAGACTATGACTAAATGTTGACTGAAACAAAGCAAAATTACTCAAATGCGACTTTAACTCCGCCACAACTGTCAGTCCAAAACTACATTTAAAACTCTTGTCAGAATTAATACTGCTATGATTTTAATCACATGCACAAGTAGTCGTGATTATTTCAGTAGTTGGAAAAAGGTGTGTCTCTGTATATGCATGGCATGTTGTACATGGCAGGAGGGGTGACACAAACACACATGACATGCTACACACTAGATTTCAACCAAGGTGTTCTCTCACAGCCTCACCCAAGCCCTTCCGTCATCAAAAACTGCTATCACGTCAACGTGTTTTATCACTTTGACTTTGACACAGGGCTGATTTTCTGCCAAGAAATTGCAGTATGCTTCTTGGTACTAAACCACAAAGGAAAAGATCCTCAAAAATGAGTTATTTACAAGTTGACTCGTGATATTTTTATTGATAAAAAAGCTGTCCTTCAACGTCTCCATATTTGCTGTTATTAAAAACCAAACTAATCTGGTCTTTTAATGTCAGAATAAAAACTTGTCACCCAACTATTGCCACCCATTTTATGATTATATATAAAATGACACCCTATCTCTGCATAATGCAAGTCAGTAGATAAAATTAATTAAAGGTCTCATATCATGCAAAATGCACTTTTTAATATCTTTTCAACATAAATATGTGTCCCTGGTGTGCCTCTGAGAAAAGACCGTCCTCTCTCTTTGTCATCTGCTCCATCTGTCAGCAAATATGTGTGAAAACGCTTATGATGTCACAAATGCCAATTGCCAACGCCAGCTCCCACTAACATGAGGATGTGGAAGTTGAGAGCAAAGCAGCAGATTGTTCTTTTCTTCTAAAATGGAGCTTTAAGAAAGAGGCTGAAAACAGCTGCAGCAGTCATACCTGCATGTGTTTTTTGAATATTGAACTGTGTAAACCTGTTCTAGTATGACCTCTAGATACAAGTATGAACTTGAAAAGGAGCAGAATCTGTGACCTTCAAAACATTGGCATGTTATTCGCGCGCCCTTTTGCTAGATCAGCCTGCAGCAAGTAAAACAGTTTACTAAGATCTAACAATGCAGGCGAGAGAGCTGAGTGGAGGTGAGCAGTCCTACAGCTCTGCACTTCTGTAAGTCCATTTAAAGCTGTATTTGACCATGCCCATTTTATTGATCTAACTACATCTGCAGGGTTTGATTTCAATCACTCGCGTAACTGAACCCCTCCACATATTCTGTGTCACTCAAAAATACGTCACATTCCAGAAGATAAAGGCACTGTAGCTTCTCTGTTACACTTCAGTGTGACGTTAATGGTTTAGAAAATTGGGTGCAACTCTTTCAGGTTTTCATTAATCTCATGTGCAATAAGCGCTCTTATTCTGATATAGCATGAACTTATTTTTGATTCTTCACACAGATACTTTTTTCTTTCAATTTATCTCATTAACCAATTCTATTTATCTATCTATCTATATATATATATGCATGTATAGTACCTGAAAATGTAATGTCTTCACTGGATTAATGTCAAACTAACTCATTTTAGAAATCAAGTTGATCCATTATTATGTTTTGATTGATTGAGGGTTCATCTTGAGCTTCTAAACAACAGTCAAAATGTCAACAGTCAAAAACTGAAGTCTGCTTACTAATATTTTTCAGTCTGAAGTTGAAAGCTCTGTTTTTCTATGTTATAATTCTCCAATCTCCGCTACACTTAATGATTAGCTACCCTAAACCTATAACCAGTGTAAGCTTTACAACATGTTAATTTAACTTTTTGGTTTAATCTTCTCGTGCTTGTAACTATAGACTCAAGCTGTATACGCTGTATAGTGTAACTTTTCCATAAAGAAACCTACAGTCTATCTGAGCAGCGTGTTGTGTGTTTGCGGAACCTGTTGGGGTTTTCTTGTCGGCATCTGTGTTAATGAGTCAGTTTAGAAAGTCTGAATCTCGCCTATGTTTCTGCGATACGTGCCTGGTCCACAGCAAAAATAGACAATGAAAATGAGCTGTCATATGGGCATCACACCAGCGACCTTTCACTGCAGTTTCAGTGACTGCCTGTGCAATATGATGCAGGCATGAAGAGAAACTTCTAGAATCAGCAGTCGATGACGGTATAAAACAGTGAAGAAATAGGCTTTTCAAAGCTTGGGAATCAACCAGGAGAGTTTGCTCAGCACACAGGCATAAATAAACACAAAAAACATTAGACTTATGGGTCCAGTATTTTTCGAGATTAGCTGCGGACAGACAGATGTACAGACTAAACACATGGTGCCCACCAGGGTTACGCCTGACGGAGATAATGAATTGTGAAGGCCCTCTTTAAAAAACAGGATGAAGCATCTCAAAGCTTATGTTGTTTTTGCACCATGTACAGTAAATGAATGCAGTATGAGAGTCATTCAGATTTGTATCTGATCTCGGAGTTCAACTCTAGACAGGCTGATAAATGACGGTAATTAAAGCTTTCTCATTAATGTTGTTTTTAATTCAGTCCATCCACATAGGGTATTCATCATCTCCTTCTGGTACTGCATATACATGTGCATGTGTTTGTTTATGTGTGTGAGTGCATGTGCGTAGTGAAAAAAAAAAAGAGAAGGAGAGCGATCGAGGAAGGAGGAGACGCCTAAAAGCGAGTGAGAGAAAATCAAGAAACAAAGACAGACAGTCCAGCTCCTCAGTCTGTTTTTTTTGGCTTCAAGTTGCTGTTACTTGAGCGGAGTGGGAAAGAGGAAGTGAGGAGGGAGGGAACTGCTCAATTTGAACAGACATGCACGCAAGATCCATGACAACTGCCGACACACACCTCTTGTTGTCGTGCTGGAGGTTCAGCTGAGGTTGTCTTCTTCACACACAGTCAAGGAACTTGTAGGATTCATAATCTATTATTATGATTATTACCATGAGTGATGATTATGATTATGCTAACGATGATGAAAAAGAAAAAGTATGAAATATGCCAATGTGTTGCCCATGATGTCGATGATATATTAACCATGACCAGTGTAGGACAGCAACACATTTCAGTGAGGTAATTACTACATTGTGTGGTGGTTACTTGGTGTAACTCCATTGTACCGGGTTGAGTAACACGAAGAAATGGAATGAGTAATGAATTACTTATGCAGCTTAGAAATTAGTAAATAGATTTTTTGCTGTCCATTTCCTACAGTATTTAGGCATAACTACAATATCGCCGTCATTATCAGATGCTTGTTTGAATGTCCTAAAGTGAGCCTAAATGGAATTAATCTGTATGTCTTGATGAAAAACTTTAAGTCGTGGTCAGTCAGGGCAGAGCAATAAGCTCACACAGTTTATTAAAGGTACTTCTTTACCACCTCCCGTCACAAAAATACTCTTCTAAATAGCGCACTGTAAATACAGTTTGCAAATTCATAGGTCAAATTTCACCAAGGTTGAACTTGAAATGAAAATTTACTTTGACTCTGCGAGCAGGTCACAGTGATTCTGTTGGAATGAATTGACTTTGTTCCATTTTTCGTTACTATGACCAATCATCAATAATATATGTACATGTATCTACACAGCCCTCATGGCCTCAGTGCTGTCCCTGGATGACAATTAGACTGAAAGCAACAAAAAAAAAAAGACTGCGGTGAGTTAAACTTGCTCGTCATGTTCTTATCTGTCAGGGGAGAGCTTGGGAAACAGCAGCTCTGGTTTATTAACTCTTTTACAAGTTAACATGTTTAGCTCGGCTACATCGCTATCAGCTTCAACAGGCAAATCCAAGTTTACACAAAGGCTTATAGTCATGGGTTGAAATGGGCCAGAACCTCTGTTGGAGCAAAAGTCAGGACCAAATGCTGCTCCAGATGAGATTCTAAAAATATGGGAGAATGTTTTTATTGGAGAAAACTGCTTGTAGAACTGTTTTACAGTGTTTTTAAAGTACGGCATGTGTGTGTGAAAGAGCAAGTTCTTGTGCCAAACAGCCCAAGTTCTGTCTATAGAGCCAATAGAGCCTTGTTGTTTACTGCGAGCTGACAAGAGCTTGAGTGAGATGTCAGCTAGCTAACGTTATGTACTGGATTTGACAGCTTCTGTTCAGAAAACAGGACCATTCAGACAAATTGGTGAAAACATCATTTTAAGTGTCATCAAATTGGTATTTATTAAAACTAAAGAGAAAAATGTGTTTCTCCTGCCATTTTTTATTTTTAGTAGGTAGTGGCAAGAGAGGTTGGACACCCTTCATGTAGAGAACGTACAGTTAGCTTAGAAGACAACATGAAAAGTGTTATCATCCTGTATGTATGTATGTAATGTAAAATCAATGTAATGGTTATAAAGGGACACATATAGGTGTGTGTGCTTAGAAACATAAACTGTGTGTAATTCCATTACTGTACCTATTGTGTCTGACCTGTCACCATTTGAACACACAACGCTGTGGAATGTTTTCTCATTATCTTCACCCCACACCAATTAGCTAAATCTGCTCCTCAAAGTGGACATGCCCACGACACCCCTCAGGCACCCAGCATAGTTCACAGAACACACTCACACGCACACACACACACATCAACACACACCCAGATTGAACCGGGAACAACATACATACTCACAAATCAAGCAAATACAAACATATGAAAGGCATAATTAGACACACACCTTCAAACATCAAAGCTAACACGCCTATAACCGCTAGAATCAGTACGCAAGGTGTGAAAATTTAAATATTAGAGACATAATAGCGTGCACGCACGCATACGCACGTGAAAGACGTGTAGACACATTACTTTAGATCAAACTTGCAGATTTTGGCCTCAGGTCCTATTTCAGGTGACACCCAGCCTCAAGAGTTCAGTGTGTTTCACTGTGTGGCACTGCAGGTGATTAAGTCAACACAAGTAATTCATTTAATTCCAAACATCACTTTGCATGTCCTCCTTCCCTCTCATCCTGCCACCCTGATTAGAATCTTACTTACCAGTTTTCTCATCACTTGCACATTTGTGTCACACTTTCCTCATCAATGTGCTGCTTTTTACCAGTGTTGCCAGGAAACAATGTAGCATCAGTTTTGACATGTTGGGAAAATAGTGTACGATGTACAGACAGGTCGAGACTGAACTAAACAGCTCTCTTCCACATTCCCTCCTGGAGAATAAGATATCAATTGGAATCACATTGGCTTCACTGGTGCCTTTGCCATCTAAATCCAACAGCTGGAGTAGGACATCACATTCAGTTCAGTTCAATTTCCACATTTTTAGGTTTGGAATGCAAAAGTGCAAAAATTGCAAAAAGTTAAATAACACAATGCATATGATTAATAAAAAACAAGTTAACTCACTCTCCACATTTAATGAGGCCCGAACCCGCAAATCTATCTCACACCCCCTGGTCGGTTTTGTCTAATGACTAAAGTTTAAAAAGTTTAGTCAAACAGATAACCCACATCCACCAGTGGAACTTCAGCAGAATCACCGGTTCACCCACACACCCAGCTGACTCAGTCATGAGCACTGCAGAACAACTCATTTTGTTGGCTTGAAACAGACAAACATGGTGATCTAAAGTTAAAGTTACATTTACTCTACGTACACTTCCCAAGAAGAAGTCTGCAGGTGCCTCCTCGTCTACCTCACTCTCAGCAGCTGTCAGTCACAGCTGTCAATCATGACAATGCACACCCCTTTTTTTAAGCATCAAATAACGAATCAAAGCCAAAGTTATCAGAAAAAATTAGCACTCGTATAAATGGCTAATTTTATGTAATCACTATGATTTTTTTTGTGTAAATGTTGTTTGCTGCTAATTCAACCACTGGATGAGATGTGTGACCAGTTACTAACCTGCTCTACCTCCTGAGCCACAGTCATCCACTAAAGCAGGACGAAGGTTTGCAGCACATAATGTATGTCCTTAAACACAAACACTGCCCAGGTGTCTTTGAGCAAAACAGTGAATACCTACGCGCCCCAGAGGTCCTGTATGAGCACAACAAAATGATTTGATTCTGGTCTCCTTCCTCGTACCACTTCAAAACAATTTTGACCATGGTAGTGATAATGATAATTTGAAGTTACTTCATTGTTTTGAAGTGGCTCAGCAGAGTTTAAGAGAGATGATACAGTGACATTTCTCCAAGTAATCCCCGGGACTACTCAAGGATTACCAGATTCCTTTTGTACACATGCTACAGATGAATGAAACATGCACATACATGTGCAGGCCTGTATTTATGTACACAATGAAAAATGTGTCCAACTTAAGTCTTTTGTTGTGATAATGATAAAACAAGGAAAGGATCATATACTAATATAATTTCAGTGCTGTGTAATAATCAAGCCAAAATACTCATGACATTCTTAGAGTAAACAAAAGTCATAATCAAGTAGAAGTAAAGGGGAAAATAGCTACTTGAGAAAGGGTGAAAAAGAAACTTGTAAAAAACTTCTAAAGTAACTACGTTGGATACAAATCATCACATCAGTGTGGCCTCTATCATTCCAACAGGTTATCAAGTGCATGTAAATTGTCAATAATGTCAGTGCCATATCCAGAATCAGCTGAATGACAAAATACATGCTTGTAAAGGTCCTGTATGCAAATTTTCAAGTTCATACTCACGTTCATAGATTTGCATGGTTTTATGTTCAGAAAACCCTTTTTTTCATGCCAGATACGACCGCTGCGTCTGTTTTCAGCCTCTGTCTGCACACTCCGCTTTAGGGGAACAGAAGAATCTGCAAGCTTTCTTCTTGCCTTCGACATCTACACAATGGCGGACAGCGGGGTGGACAGCCAGCTGGTGGTCTGGGCTGGAGGAGGTCACATAAGAGATCCCCTTATGACATCAAAAAATGAGCCGAATCCAAACTGAAATCTGAACAGGAGAAACAGAGATAAAAACAGACTTGTCTCATAGCTTGGCAGTCTGTAGGCACACCGGGGACACGTGTGTGTGTGTGTGTGTGTGTGTGTGTGTGTGTGTATTCAGTAGCTGGGAAGCACATCGGTGATATTTGTTTTCCATCAGGGCTGTCATGTCAGTTCCTTCTTCAGGGCTAAGCCCCTTCACTTTTCCAGCAGTTGCCAGCAAAATATCTCAAGGGAGCTTTACATAGCCTTTATTCTCACTTTCTTACTTGCTCCACCACATACTCGTCACACACACCTTACAGCAGGTATCTCTAAAAGTAGCAAGTGTTTAGCCCAGTGTACTGAGAAAAAGTACATATATTTTATTGCAAATGTGCTTGAGTAAAAGCAATACACAAACTATGATGGTGAACATGGTAAACATCATTTCTGCTAAACTTCAGCATGTTTAGTGTGTGTATTAGCCTGAATACTAATGTTACTATGGCTGTTTGGCTCCACTAACTGATGTTTAACTGACCCATTCAGATGTCTGCCTTTAAAACTGCTCTGTTTGAAGAGGAATCCATAGAAATAAATGTCCAGTCAGTCTCTGACAACGTGACGCAGTGGGGGGGAGCTGTCTGTTATGACAAACGGCCAGCATTTCACCACAGTGTCACTGCATCTGGTCCCTCAGCAGTGCAAGTGGACAATTAAGACACGCTTAACTTTCCCAGAGACATGTTTTCAGTGTTGGCAGACTAGTTTAAATGGGATGTTAAATACTCAGGGGTCAACTGGAGGATAAGGGCAAGATCTGAGAGCACAGCTGCTGAAACTGCTATCATCTGTTCTTTCATCTCATTTCTGTTTTTTGTGGAGACTAAGTTCATGCAGTGGTCAGACAGTTTCGATAAATCTGTGCATTTAAGTACATGAGAATTCTGAGGAATTGCTTATTCCCTGACAAATTCAGTTTATGCGTTTATTGAGCCTATTTTCCTACAGCTTCCACAACATGCCAAGTATAAATGTTAGTTTCCATATGGATAGTTTAGTTTCTGAAACACACACATACTTATACTGTTGTCAAGATGAGAAAACAGACATGCTGCACATTTTGGCCTTATTAACATACATACTGTACATATAACATACATATATGTGATGAATCTTGGACTGTGACTGTGAAACATTGTAGTTAGATAAAGTTTGTACACGTAAATGTTCTCGCTGGTGTGCAAGAACATTTTTGAGTATTATATCATGTGAAATTTAACTGTAATTCAAACTTGTTTGACTTGTCAAGTTGGAATGACTTCAGCATACTGCAAAATTATAAGACTGTAAAATTTAATTAGTGTGTGTGTGTGTGTGCACTAATGTAAGTCAGTGGTAAAAATTCATGTAGACATGGACACTGCAGCATTTAATGAGTGTATTGGAGCTGGTCCGCTGTCTGTCCATTCTACCATTCTAAATGGTATTTGGAGGGATGTTTATTAATATTGATATTTAATTGAATTGAAAGATAAAGTTATCATGGAAATGTGATTCAAAAGTGATTCAATAGTGCACCAACAATAAGTACATTCCAGCACTTTGGGCTACACCTGCACCTGCATGAGCACCAGTGAGAGACAGCTGTGTATAAGAATAACAACACATACATAAAAATACATAGACACACGTACATATTATAAAGATACAAACATATTTTTTCTGTCAGACACAATGCAGCTGAATGTGTCAGTGCCTGTTTCACCAGTGAAGACAGAATCAGAAGGCTGACTGAAGAGTGAGGAATGTGACCACTGATGGGGCCTTTTTCACAGAACAGACATTGAGACGTGTCACAGTTGGAAAAGGACAGTAAAAGAAAAAAAAAAAGAAAAAATGAAGGCTGCTGCTTCAGTTCGGTATGGCTCTCTGTCACACGGTTGTGGCTTATCAGGAGTTATCGTCAATGCTGTGTAACTGGTTCGTATGCTAGGGTACGCTGTATGTGGTCTTGTTTATGGGTTGTGCTGTGAAACACCTGCATCAAAAGCCCTGCTGCAGATTTTAAAACAGAGGAACTGTCTTAAGGACAATTTTTATGATCTGCCCGAATCACTTTTGTTGGTTTTGTGTCATTCAAACTGAATTATACTGAGGCTGACTGTTAATGTCAAAACGCACTCTTTCCCTCCTTGCAAGGGAACGATTGCCTCGTTTTACGGCTGAACTCACCTCAGTAAACCACACACAGGATATCACAGGGGCAGACAAAATGGAGGCGTGCTTCAAACTGTCCTCAAACTCTCATGCATACATGTACGACAAATGCAACATACAAACCCTTCACATTCAGTCCTCAGTCTTTGTCTCACACACACCCTCTCCCCTCCCTCCCCTCTGCCTTTTGCACACACACGCAAGGAGACACACGTGGGAGGGTTGACGCCACGCTGTCTGCAGTACGTTGAGGAGTATTGTTATTAACTGCGGTGTGAATAGAGGCAGCAGTACATCCCCTGCTCTCCGGCTGCTGCAGGGCTGCAGGGCTCGTCTTTGTTCTGCACTCCATAATGGCACGCCATAATTACAGTCTTAGCAGAGAAGGCGCACCGGCAGCTTCTACCTTACCCCTCGCCTCACCTCACCTCGCAGGGTAACAGAGGCACACACATTTCTTTCATGTGTGTGCTCATGTTAATATGTCGGCGTGTGATGAGTGTCACTGTCAGGACAGGTTCCCATGGACTTGTTGTTCTTGGCATGTTCTAAAGGAGCCGTCTTGCTTCTCTGTTTCTGGGCAACTCTTCTGTGCTTTTAGTCAAAAACAAAGTACATTAGACTTCACTCTTCAGTCACTGCTGCTGTTTTCCGCTTAAACTGCAGCATGGCTGGCTACTGATGACCATCATGGGTCACAAACGGGTAGAGAGACTGAGGCACAGCTCAGTGAATTGTAGAAACAGGGATAACTGACTGACTTGATCTCAGAACTCGCCAGGAACTCAACTTCTTTGTTATTTTACTCCAGTCTCTCTCCTCTTCCCTCTCGTCTCTGTGTGCATGTGAAGCAGATTCTCACTCAGGAACTCTCAGGTGTGCATCTCCACATTAGTACACACCACTTTGAGCAAATTCACATCTAATCTTTCAGTTGACTGGATCAGGCGGCTCGATCAACGGCTCCACAGCCCCCATGTCAAAGTGTCCTTCGGCAAGACACTGAACCCCAAATTGTTCCCGAAGCTGTGTTTTCGATGTGTGAGTGTGTGTCAATGATTAGTTTCCTGATGGAAGTCTGCTAACCTGCCATCACTTTGTGAATGGGTGTGTGTGGTGTTAAAACACTTTGAGTGGTTGAAAAGACTAGAAAGATGGTATAGTGCACTAATCATTTAGTCTATTCACTTGGAGCCTCTAGGATTCGCCGGCCGTTCTGACTGACCACACAGTCAGACCTGTTAAAGGTCTGCACACATGAAGGTGCTGGTTCTTCTAAACAAAAGAAGTCGACACCAACACTATAGCAGACTACCAGAAAGGTTTCACAAAATCAGTGTACCAGGCATAAACAAAAATAGATAGTTATACATGTGCGAAACATTTACACATGTATGACTAACTCTTCATATAACTCTTCTAATAAGTATAAATATCCATTACATTAAGTAGTTTGGCTGTTTTTACTGTCTACACAGTGTACACACCTTGTGTTCTATCCAATCAGTGATTATACCTGATATTTCTGGTGTGGACACTTCTGGTTTCACCCAGAAATTGGTGGCTTGGATCATCTTGCTGAACTGGAGGTTCCAACCTGTCTCGTCCTGTGACCGGCTCTGCTTCTAGCTCTTTAGTAGCTGTGTTGTCACATCCTCAGTAATGTTACCGTAGGAACAATGGTCAGAATTACAAAATGTGCTGCAGAATGTAAACAAAAATAATAATTTTCATCAGTTGATAAAGCTTATAGTTTAGGGCTGGCTCAGGCCTTGGACCAGCCCCTAGTTATGCTGCTATAGGCCTAGATTGCCGGGAGACTTCCCATGATGCACTGGGCTCCTCTCTTCTCCTCTTCCTCTCCATCCTGATGCTTCATGTCTCTTTAATGTCTGCTACTAACTTGGTATCTTCCCCGGAGCCTTTCTGTGCTTTTCTCATCCCTCTGGTTCCTGTGGATCCTGGTCCTGGTTCTCCTGCTGTGGTTCTCTGGTTCTTGTGGATCCTGGTCCTGGTTCTCCTGCTGTGGTTCTCAGGTTCCTGTGAATCCTGGTCCTGGTTCTCCTGGCTGTGGTTCTTTGGTGTTCTCCCATGTGTAATTTGAAAGTAGTCACTTGCGGTGACAAGCCCAGAAGAAGAGTCCCCAGTGTCCCTCAGCTGTACAGAGCACTTTAGTGTCTTTAGGCTAATTGTTTTTGTTTGATGGCCCTGTACAACTGTACTGTTGTCATTCACTCTGACTGCTTTCGTCAACCTATTTCCAGCAGCAGCACACAACTGTTCAAAGCTCCTACCCCACCCTAACCAGCACCAAAGAGCAGATGTACAAAGCTGGTAACTAGCTGGTGAACATAGTTGAGCATTTAGCCGTTAAAGAGACAAATATTTCACTCAGGGCCTGGTAGAGACCAAAGGCAGAGCTAAAAGACTCCAAGTCGATGCTAATGTTGCCCTGTGTTTGCAGGATTGAGAGACGAATGTTTGCAAGAATGTTTGCCACGACAACTCTCTGAGGCGATAATATATCAGTGTTGCGTTTATAGCTTGTTCTGTTGCCCCCAAATGGCCAAACACATGAATTAATGCAGCTTTAAGCTTGACCATGTGATACACCGATTGAATTCCTCATTCGAATCTTGTAACTCCAGATTCCATAATAATAATAATGAAGCAGAGGCTTAACGCTACAAGGATGGTGTTAGCAAAACCTTCCCATTCATTCCTACTGGAGACATGACAAATATAAGTTTTACTACTTGTATCCAACATGAATCCTGCAAAAATAATTTTAAAAATCACTGCAACGATCTGATCAATGGCATTTCCCCACATGTCTTTTCTCTTTCTCCTCCTCGCTTTTCCGCCTGAAGGTGTAAACTGACCCGCACCCTTTCCCACAAGCTACTGTGTATGAGCTCCATCTCTCGCTGTTGGACAGTAACTTATCTCCCCCTTGACACCACATGACAAATTGCCTCCCTGCAGGCCAACAAATCAGTGTGTCTGAGCACAGTCATTAGCCCATGTTACTTGTTGAATCAGGTTTTAGCAATGTACCTCAGATGTCGGTTCATCCAAATGACGTCAAAACGTGCAAGAGTGAGGCTTTGGCCAATTTTATGTTAACTGTGGAGTCTTGCAGGTGCTTTGATTTACAGTAATACTTCATGTTTCATGTGCTCTTCATATTCTAAGTGACATACTCCAGCGACTGCGATTGAAGTCAGCGTGGACACCGTTGGAATCCCTGAGCCTAAATGCCAAAGAGATCCTCGAATTTGCAGACTTGCGCAATTGAGTGTTAAGAGAGCGATAATTTGCTCCCATGTTACACCTCTTTTCTCGTCTCGCCGCATTGCCTTTTCAAGTCTGTGTGAGAAAAAAAAACACATCAATAAATAAACAGACAGAAAATGTGACGACTTAGCAAGATTGCGCGACTAAATAACACAGCACTGACACAGTGAGGAGGGTGTGCCTGGTGCTCGCAGAGGTGAAGTCAGGGGAGGGGAGGAATGTTGGCCGCAGATGAAAGCAGGAGTGCAGGCTGGGATGTGCAGTGACTCTCCACACATCAGCCTGTTGGTATAATAGGCCGGATCCTGGAGGCAGGAGAGGAGAAACGAGGAAGAAACATGCCAAAACATCTCTCACTCTGCCCTGTGTGTGTGTGTGTGTGTGTGTGTGTGTGCTCTCCTCCTCTCCCTGTCTGTTGGTCTCTCTCTGCCTACAGTATGTTCAAATTATTATTTTTCCAGTTGGCATGACTGAAATTATGCTGTCAAAGCTGCACAACTTTATGCTGATGGGAGTAGCCGTCATTCATTCACGCTTCACGTTCGGTCCATTCTAATGTATTGGCACAATCGCCTTAAAAATAAAGAATCTGCTTTTTAGAAGCGTCTGTGACTAAAGAGGGACACTGGAAGTGTTTTACCTTTTACGTTTGACCTCCAGCTGGTAGAATGAGGTCCTTCAGGAGCACCAGCAGTGACAAAGGAAGTATTCAGAAGCTTTACTTAAGCAAACATCCTAGTCCAACACAGAACTGTACTGAAGCAGATCATATTCTGCTGTGACTGGTCATATTGTTATTCATGATAGTGATCGATTTTTAAAACTGATTCATTAGTGCTCTATCAGTCTTTTTTCTCCTGCTTTCCTACTATTGCTTATTTTTTCTATTTATGCCTATCTTGCCCCTGCATCAATAAAGTCTTATCTTATCTTATCTTATCTTTAAGCAGCATTTTACTGTTGCAGCCACGAAGGTGGAGCTAGTTGGAAACGCAGTCATTTTAGTCCAGCGATTCTCCTCCTAGGGGTCGGGGGCCCCCGAAGGTCCAAAGATAAATCTGAGGGGTCGTGAGAAGACAAAAAGACAAATTTTGCTACACAAAATTATGTTCTTTTTTTCCGATTTTTCTCAAATATTCATGTTTTGGTGAAACACTGGACACTTTTACCTCTTTAGTGGTACTGCAAACAGTTGAGGCACCTGATATGTGCCCACACGCTGCTTTTCAAGGGGTCAAAAATGGTTGGAAACAATTATTTCACCTGTAGAATGCAAATCCATCCAATGTTTTTGAGTAAAATCTTAACCTGAAAAGTAACTGCAGCTGTCTGATAAATGCAGGGGAGCACAAAGGAGGGATATTTCCCTCTGAAATGGAGTAGGAGTAGAAAGTAGCATGAAATGGAAACACTCACTGCAGCACAGTACTCCAATACTTGTACTGGAACCTTGACGGCTCAGCTAAAAGGTTATAGAAGTCAGATTGCATCTGTGTGTTTATTGCAGCTAATGATGCGTTCAAATGTCAATAAATTGGACAAAAACTAAAAAGGACTTTGCTGCACTGAAGGGCTCCGCAGAAATTAAGTCTGGATTAAAAAAAATTGCGTTTATTCTCAGTTATGTTGTTGTTTTATGCAACAGGTGGTATAAAAAATGATTGATCCAAACCTAATAATTCCTCTGAAATAGCTTCATCCTACATTATTTTATATCTATGTCGTAATGCTGAGGGTTTTTCATTTGAGAGCAGCCCCACAGTCCGGGGTTTCCACCGCAGATGAGCGTAATGACCGTGAGCTGAGTGAAATTACAGCGTCCGAGCCTCTGCTGGCAAAATCACAAGGTTCGAGTTTCTCTAGAAGGACGATGTTGGTTGTAATTGTCCCTCGTGTGGGACCACAGGCGGTGCCCTCAGTGTCCGCGCATGTGTGTGTGTGTGTGTGTGTTGTTTTGGCGTAAAATCTATCTGATCTTGATCACGTTAAGAAAAAAGAGGAGAAAACAAAAAATAGAACAATATGATTTTTTTTGGACGCTGGATTGTTGTGGATCAGCGTAAGTGTGTGTTTAATAAAAAATAATTTGGATAATAAGGTCTGCGGCCTTTCAGCAGCAGCTTATGATGATAATTTGGTCTGATCCGCCTTATTTTGCTCTTGGCAGACAGGAAGGAAATTTTATTTTGGAAAGCCGCTGGCTCTCATGCGCCAACCTGCTATTGTCCTAGAAATAGTTTTTTGTTTTTTTTTAACATATATATTATTTTTTAGTTTGCTGTCTGTTTATGCCACAGAGCACATATTATCTGGCCTCAGAAACTATTATTGTTCGATATCTAAACCTGAAAAGTGCGTCCTCAAACCTTTTTTAAATTTTTGCATTATTTTGCAAAGGTAGAATGATGAAATTCAAGAGGAGACACTTCCTCACAGATGACTGGTAGCCTGGTATTGTAATTTATCTCATTGAACCTCATATTTCAGCAGTTATCAGCCCTGATTTTATTGCCTTCTTGGGTGGATTATTTATTTATTTATTGGGTTATTTATGTGTTGGGTTATTTATTTTATTTTATCAGTCAGGTATTAACTTCAATAACCCGGCGGCCTTTAATTACAGCTTATTTAGTCAATCGTTCACCTCGCGAAAAGTGATTCTTTGTTCAGAATTTCACACTTGCGGAATTATATTTCAGCGTCAGAGCGGAGCATTTCTTTTTTTTTTTTTTTTAAAAAGTGGGCATTAAGGCCTCTTGTCCGCCAAAACCCGCCAGGAGCCGGTCCACCGCCGGTGCTCCTTCTGATTTGTGTGACACGGCGCGGCGCTGCAGCCAATGAGCGCGCTGTGTGTGTGCCAAGTGGAGACGGAGATGTGGAGAGTGCAGGCGCACAGTGCGCACTGAGGAGGAGGAACACTCTCAGCTCCTCTCTGCTGCTGCCAGGCGCCTCTGCACAGCACGGGAGCAGGAATCCAGCGGCGGACGGGTCGATGTGGACGGAGAGAAAAAGGAAATAACCGCATTCGAAATTAAGTCGTTTTAACAGGCTTTTTTTTTTTCTTTTACCGGAGTTTCTTTTCTTCTCTTTCTTCCCTTCTTCTTCCGTCTTTGGCTGCACGTTGCCTGTCGCGCGCCTTGTCCGTGTCAATGGTGTTAAACTCTGCGCGTCACGTTCCTGGAGCCTTCACCTGGGATGTAGCGGAGGACAGAGCCACTGTAGCCCGCTTCGTCCTCCAGCAGGAATACACAGACTTTGTCGAAGGTAACTGAGAATCTAAGCGGCTGCTGCTGCTTCATGGAAAGTGAAACACTTCTCTGAAAGTCTCTTTGATGGTGGGTTTCTCTACGATGACCCCCGCCCGGAGGTCATAGCCGACTCTCCTTATTTCCCTCCTCATCACTGCCCCTCACCCCAATGATGACTATGAGCTCTATATCGGACACTTTAGTCCCGCCTGATCCGTCCAAATCGGCGTTTTTGGAGTTCGGCGGCCACGGCTACCCCGGACACCAGCAGCCCTCCCCCGGCCTGTCCCACAACCATTACCCGGTCCACGGCCTTCACGCCATCGGGCCCTCGCAGCACGACGGGCCCTTCTCCTCCGGCGCATCCTCGTACGGACGCCCGCTGGGATACCCGCCGTATCACAGCCCCGTGAGCGCGCACCACCCCGGGGCCTACCTGCCCTATCAGCACGGGGGTCACGGCGGCGCGCTCGGACACACCAGGCTGGAGGATGCGGGTAGGTTTACGCAGGACATTAGAATAGGAAACATATGGAATATTCATGTCTGCACTCCCCCTCTGCATCTGCTGTTTGCACAGTCACCAAATGTGTTTACCATGTGGCGTCTTGTGGGTACAACGATCCCACTGATTTTCAGGTGAGCTGGACTTGAAAGATCTGAGACAAAAGGAAAAAGGAAAAGAAAGAAAAGCGAAGAAAAAACCTTTTATTTAATTAGGTCGTGGCTTATTTTTCCCCGCTGCTCCAGAGATAGAAGTGTTTCATTCATCATTCTGTGTGCTGTCTTCAATTTAAACCAACGTGGCCGATCAAGTGAAAACGATGCCGTCCGCACCGTCACAGACACTGAATGCATCAATAGGCAGTAAATAAAAATGTTATTCTCCTCAGATGTCCAATTTAGGCCCATTAAAGTGGCTCTATAGTCTGAAAAACATGAAAATAAACCACAGCGGAGCGCAATAATTGGATCCACACACAGGTCGGCCACAGCGTCGTGTTCAGTGTACTTTGGGGTTGGACTGGAGATGAGTTTAAGGCCTGCACAGACTGTGGGACTCTCCACAAGAAGCAGCCGACACCGGCCCTGTGGTGTCCCGCTGCGGTCCGCGAGCTGCGCGCTCTCCAAACCCAAACCATCATCTCCCAAATAACATCCACCCTGTCTGCTGCCTGCGCTGCCACACACTGATAATTATTATTATTAGTATTATTATTAGTATTATTACCCCACATGACTGGATTGCCAAAAAATAATTGCTCTATTAGATTTAAACGAAATGTCCTCCGTGTGTCATAGCTTTAAATGTCGTTTCAATAAAATAACAAGAATTATTTTAGCTCAAATCAATACAACATTAGTTCTAAACATTTATTTTGTGGTTGTCGTGTTCATACTTTAAACCAACTCACTGCAGACCCCTTGAGATAAATGCAGCCCTGTAGACAGCAGATTGCAGAGTTTTACACAAAGGTATGTTCTGTGTATAATGTGTATTTACTGATGTGTGTGTTGTAGATATCCAGCTTGCACTGAGAAAACTAAAATGAAAGATGTTACATTCATGTAATCCACTCATTTTATATGGCACATCATGGCTGTGGAGAAGAGCAGGATACTTTACTGCAGGCTGAAGTGGCTATTTGTCAAACATCATATCTGTTCCATTATTGTTAACAGATGTAGAGTCTGATCATATCCTACTGATAATAATAATGATCACAATAATAATAATAATGATCATAATAATAATAATACATGTACATGTCTAAACACATTCAAAAAAAGAAATATTTGACTGCAGACAAACACATTTTTTGTGCCAAGGCGGTCACTTTCTTTCTTTCTTTCTTTCTCTACCTCACATGCACGGTATCCTTTTTGCCGCACACACTCAGCTCAGTTTTGTTGATTCATTTCTAAATGTTTCAGGAAGGCAAACTAGCAGCGCTAAAAGTGCACTAATATTTAGTGACAATCATTCGAAATATTATCATACAAAAATATGGTTCCACTATTTCTACACACAAATGCAGCAGGAAAAAAGAAATAAAACTAGAACACAGTCTTTATACATGTAAAGTGATTTTTATCCCAACTTTTGCATTGACATTGATTTTACAGTACAAATAGGATAGTGTGTGTGAGCCCCACATCATCAGCCTGCCTCTATATCATGTCTAAATAAAGTTATATTACAATTTAAAGAAAACTTGCTGTGCTGTGTTTGCCGGTGAACGGACTGACCCCGGAAACACTGTTTTATCAGCATTAGACTTCATGGAATGTCCTAATTATATGACAATTGCATATAAACATGACTCTGAAGTGATGACACATTGACACATTAGTTCTGTCTGCTGGTTTCATTCAATGGATTTTCATATTCTTTGTATCTGCGATTGGTGTTGATGGAACTTTGTATGCAGCACAATTCCCAAATAAGTGTAATTACATTTCTCTTTTTCTATTGGGCTTTTGTAACAGTTTGTTTCTACGAGGTCGAGCACAAACACAGTCACTCTGTAGGACAGCATGCCGCAGAGCTTGAGAAAACAAAACGGGTGTATATTTGTTCACACATAGTCCATATAACATATTTTAAAAAATGAACTAACAGCGCTTTTTGGTTATTTCTGCAGATTCTCATTTTTATCAAATGTTCAGGTCCGCAAGTAAAGGGTTACCACATCAATACATTTGGAAAAAAATAGAGAAAAAAACATTTAAAAGGGGAAAAAATGCCTGATTTTACATTAGTTATTATTTCATATAGAGACCTGGAGTCTGTGGGACCCCAACCAATAATGTGAAGCCAATTTCAACAAATTGCAAAGGTTCAAATCCAGTCGAGGTAGTTGGAAATTTACACTCTTTTACATTTTTCTTTTGAATATCGCTCTCTCCTCTCCGCCGTTGATGCGCTCGTCTCTGCTGAGCTGCGGCTCTGTAACAGAATCTGAACATCTTGTGGGGCCTCGGCCTTTCGCAGCTGTTCTCTCCTGCCACTGCAGGCTATAAGCTCATGTCATAACAAAGATCAGCGTGGGCGAACATACACTAGTCGAATGAAGAAAGAAGAGGCAGAGAAGCTCAGCTCTCATGTAAACCAAACGGCTCTGGAAGAGGACAAACAGGATTTTTTTTTCTTTTTACCTGCATCCATTGTCATAAAGTCATTATACACTCATTATTACTATGATTCTCTCATTATTTTCATAATACTGAACACTACCCTTGTTTGTGGATCTGCTTTCCTGAGCAGCCTTAAATTCAGCAACAAATGTTCTCACAGAATTTGTAAAGATTTTGTGTCACACAGTCACACAGTAAAGCTTGTGTTTTGTAACATCATTAAACATTTGTATTTTAGTCCACTTATATGCTATGTTTTCCATTTTGCGTTTAGATATTTAAGGTTATGTGCACGGTTAAACTATTCAAATATTTTCACAATGCGAACACATTTCCTGTGAAATATGACAAATGTGTTGCTCTTACTCTATGCCAAGGCCAAACCTCTGTCCCCACAGAAATTCCCATCTTGGTATTTGACTCTGCTCCCCTCCAGAACACGAGAAGCCCACGGCGGTGATAGAAAACGGGGAGGTGAGGCTGAACGGGAAGGGGAAGAAGATCAGGAAGCCTCGGACCATTTACTCCAGCCTGCAGCTCCAGGCGCTCAACCAGCGCTTCCAGCAAACCCAGTACCTCGCCCTGCCCGAGAGGGCCGACCTGGCGGCCAAACTGGGCCTGACGCAGACCCAGGTACTGTGGTGGATAACACACACACACACACACACACACACACACACTGAAATACACCCAAACAAGCCAACATAGGCTATGGCCACTCTTTCACATTCAAAATCAATAAAATCTCATAAGAATAGCTTATTTTAGCCTTTTTTAAATTCAAGATGCATGAAAATAAAAAGAAATACATTTCCTTATGATAAAAACAACTGAAAAAATTAATATTTAATACTAATACAGGGATTTCTTTAAAAATATGGTAACAATGAGGGTAAAACTGAACATATCGGTGATGACAAGAGTAGACAGTAGTGTATTTCCAATATGAACTAACTGTTGGCTAATTTCTCTAATTGATGTGAATCTCCTCCACCTCTAAAGTAGCTCGTGAGGGAATCACCTGAGCTGTCACTGGAATGGGTAGATTAATAAAACGTCTAGACCTACATGCATTTTCTTTCAATGGAAAATACATTATTATTATTGTTTCTGTAGATATGTAATTAAAGCGTCCATTGGTTCACAGTGCAGGGGCAACAAGACCAACGTAAGAACCCAAATAGGCACTGTTACATTCTTTTTAACCGGTGTCACTGCACGCTCCCGTGTGTAATTACATACTGGCATGTATTCAGATAAACTAAAATGTCACATGAAGTTTAGTCACGGATCATTTGTCATGAAATCACAATGCAAAGGACATGAAACTGATGATAACAAAACAGGGTCAGACAACAGGTCACAAATTTCCACAAATAGAGCCTGTGTGTGTGTGTGTGTGTGTGTGTGTGTGTGTGTGTGTGTGTGTGTTGAGTGTAACTGTGGATGTACATTTATTTGTCTGCACCCGAGGTTATAATGAAACTTTTTTTGCCACTTTTCATTTTTCCCTTTCAATACTTTTTATTTGTCTGTCTCTCAGACACACACACACACACACACACACACACACACGTGCAGTCACAGGCAAATAAAAGCCTTAAGGCGGCCATTTTGTCTGTCCCATGAAGTCAGTGAACCCACGTTGGATGCTGCAGTGCTTGAACAAGTGATGCTTTTTAAGCCAGTTTTTTTTAAATGCCGGTACTTTGACCAGAACGAACATCTGAAAACCATCTTGCATTTTTATTGGACGGCTCGGAATTAATAATGATCCACAACACTCACACACTCCATTGATATTAAACAATAGCGATTCAACTCTTATCCAAGCTGTTTAAACCTCTGATATTTGCTCTAAACACAGTTGGCAATAAATGGTTTTAAATATTGGGACTGGATTTTATGACAGAAATCACGTCAATTGCATTTACATAATACCTGAAAAATGTAAATATTTTATTGCTCCTTTGCAGAATTCAAAAAAATATGCCCTTTCAGCCTTCCTGTCCATTTGAACTAGTTTGTTAAAAAGAAAAACTTTATCTTGATTATTTACAGTCCATAGTTTAGGAATGGCAAGAGTCTGTCTGTTTACTGTGACAGGCATAATAAGCCTATATTGACATCGATATAATTCATTACTTAATTGTTTCATAGTTTTGATATGTAACTTAAAGGAACAATAAACAAACCATTCACATGAATTCCACTTGTCAAAAGCTAAGATGGCAGCGACTGAGATCAAGCTGGGCAAGTTAGCTGTAGAGTTCTTTCTTTATAACAACTGAATACAGCTGCTGCTTCGTTTAATTAAAACTCTGAATTTGTCCTCTCATTCAAATGGCTATGTTAGTTATAGATAAGAGCCAGGGAATCTAGTTTTAGCTTTGGCTTGGTTTTTAGCTCTGTTACTGCAAATTTAAAAAAAAAAACTGTTTTCACAGAAATTATACATTTCAATGACATAATACATTTCACATAGTAACATAATATTTCACACAGTAAAGCATGTGTCAAAAATGCAGATTCAAGCCTTTGACCAAGCAAGTTACTGCATGTTTGCCTTTGTAAGGCAGTGTCCTTATAATGTAAATGAATCCTATGACATCGTCAGAAATTTAGTCTTTCACTGGAAGAACCTTTCCTAAATGTTTAAAGGATGCACACATACAGTATGTAATGCATGACCACTGTTATTTAGAGCTGTTACCATCCTGGCTGGGATTATAATCAGCAGGAACATAAAGGTGCAGCTTTGTGCCAGGAAGTAAAATGAGGTTTTTTATATAAAGCTCTGTGTACTATTATTAAAGATACATTACACATGTGGAACAGGTGAAAAGGAAAGGTTTGAGGACTGATAAGGTGTCCAACTGGAGAAAAATTGTTTGGGAATATCTCATTTGAAATATGATACATGCGTGTTTGCGTATGTGTGTACTGAGCACACACAGGCAGCTGATATCATCAGATGAACTGTCCTAATCCTGTATGAATTAACGGCTGCAGCTATGTTTGCACTGGGAGTAAAAGATGATCTGTTCATTTGTCTTTGCCTTTTGTAGTGGCACAGTGGTTTTGAATGTGGTCTCCTGCAAGTCATGCTCACATGCATGATTACCTTCCTCTGTGTATATTCACTGAGGTGTTTTGGATCAGGGAAAGTGGGCTCTGACGGACTGCATTGCACTCTGATATCAGTTATTAATAATCAACCAATTGATTAATCTTTATTTAAATTCATAACAAATGTTTAATTAATTAAGAGAGAGACCCAACTATTCAAAATTAAGAATTCAAGAGAGAAGGTGGTTGGGGGGGGTTGGAGAGGAGATGCACGGCAAACAACCATAAAAATAGTAACTATATCACTGATGATAGGAGTATCACTAATAATGATCAATATGGTAACGGTGAATGACATGGCAATAGTTAATATATGAATAATAACATGACTAATTATAGTAAAAAATGGCTGCGGCTGACGATCCACAGCAGCGATCCATAGAAGCCAGAGAACCAAGCCTGTTGAGGGCAGGAGGTGATGAAGTTAGTCTCTAATAGTCTCTAGTAGTGATCGTCATTACTACTGAGCTCTATAGGATTACATGGATCAGTAGAGTTCTGGCTCTTTGTCAGCCTGGCCAACATTCTGTTTTTATTTTCCTCTGTTAATGAGGAGTAATAGGCGGCTCTGGCATTACAGAGGGTCATAATAATGAGAATAATCATAAGAGTGCAATTAAAGGTTATCTGGCTGTACTGTTAGGAATTCAGAAACATTTCTGTAGGCTCGGGATAAAGAACGCAGGTGTTTTTATAACCAAGTGCTTTTCCTTTACCTTTTTTCCCTCAGTGTCAGTGTCAAGTCAGTGTCTACTAGAGCTTTTTTTTTTTTTTAGATGGAGCGAAGCTACAAAGAGGTTTCCCCACAGTTTGCCTGCTAACAAATGTTTCAGTTTAACATTAGGACTTTATGACAGGCAACCACTCCAGTCACTGCTCCCAGCCGCAGAACAGTCCAGCACATAAGCTCCTGTAAAAATGCAACCTTTTGCTTTCCCACTTTGGATTGTGGACAGATTAAACAAACATGACGTAGCATGTCAGTGTCAGTGAGGTAACACGCTGAACGTGTTGCTCTTTTAGAGACGCTGATAGGTGGATTTCGTGATCTTTGGACATGCTAAGCTAAGCTAACCAGCTGCAGAATGTAACATTATATTTATTGGACATACATGGGCGTGGTATCAACCCTTTCATCACACTCTGGGCCAGAAAGGAACTAAGGATATTTCTGGAGTCCGTGTTCCAGTTGGGAACACATTAATTACTCTGAAAGTATCGGGAACATGCACAATGCAGTCCTTCTCTTATTATTTAATATAAACTTCCTCTGACCGAGCCGGGTGACTTCCTATTGGTTCCCCACAGACATCAATGAGGTAAAATAATGAAATCATCTGAATTTAATTTGACTAGATCAACATTATTTAGGGGGTTTTGTGACACCCAGTGACAAAAAAATAAATAAATTCATCTTTATACAGTCATTCTCCTTCCAGTGATTGTGTATGGGAAAAAGTATTCTGGGCCACTGTGCGTTAAGTTCTACTATAATACTGAGTACAGCCACTGTGGTAGACTTGGCTTTGAAGTGACCTGAGTGTAGCAATCTTACGGCACAATACCAATTACAGGCAAAAGTTAATGTGTTTTTCTCAGGAATATTCATACTTTCATATCTTTACATTTGAAGAGCAGCTAATTTCAATTTAGCTCTTTACTCATCTCTTCATTAGAGCTGCATTAAACGTTATTGTTGTAAATATGGGCTTATGTGGGAAAAGATTATATATTAAACGCAGGCTTGTTTTCCTCCTATGGTAGTGACACGGTAAACAGAAACACACAGTCATGTCTCTCTCAGTCAGCTGCAGTTAGTGTGTGTGTCTGTAGCCGTACAAACACACACACAGCATGCACAGTGCACACTCACCCATGCGTCCACTCAAACATATGTGCATTGTGTGCATTTTTCATACACATACACAGACGGAAACAAAAACACACACACTTACAGATAGTGATCATACACCACATCTCTATCCTGCCTTCATGCCATTAGGCCAGCAGCCAACCACTGACCACTTTCCATCTAAATCTCTAATGTTCCCAGACGCAGCTGAGAAATGGCACGTAGCACAGTTCTTACATTTTTCTGTCTCAAACACACACACACACACACACACACACACACACACACACACACCCTGTCCATACAGCCACCAAATGGAAGCCTTTTATTTCTAAAAATCCACACGGATAAGCTATTTTCGCCCAGTATTCAAGAATATTCAAGAATATGCAGACACACACTGCGAGCTTTGCTTCAGTGTATCACGTTCAGGCACATACTGTACACACTCACACACACACACACACACACACACACACACACACACACAGTCAGTGGCACCTGGCCTGCCTCTCAGTCACCCTCCTCCGCTAATGTCGGTGTCATTAGTCGCGCTCTCAGGGAAGCTGTCAGCTCCATGTTGCTGCTGGAATATGAAACCAATAATTACAGCAGAAATCCTCTCACTGAGGCTGCATTAACTTAACGTGCTGTTGATTGACTGCTTGGCTCATAAGCTTCGCTCCACAACTCACTTTAGGTTTTCATCCATGAGTTACCACAGTGGTGTAACACTCCAGGTAATCATTATACTCCAGGCATTATATTCGTCTCTAGATTACAACTTGCAGGTTAGAGATCCCATCCAATCAATGTGTAACAATATTTTTCCTAAAAATATACCAACATATTCCCTACAGTGACTGTGGAATCACAGTGAAGAAGCCAAACCAGAAGCGGCGTAACATAAGGGAGAGCGGTAGAGTTACACAATAGAAATTAATAGAATAGAAATGGATCTGAGGCTAATTCTAATACTGAGGAGGTTGTAAATATTTATTCATACGACTATGACGGACCACAGCCGTATAATGATGAGCCTGTTGGGTGTCCAAGAGATCAGATGCAGACGAGGGCTGGAAGGAATAACAGTCAGAGAAGAGGAACTGAGTTGTGGTATGAGGAGAACCAGAGGAGAACTGGGCAGGTGCCTGGGGGAGGGATGGGCATCAGCTTATAGATTGAAAAACCCTACACGTACATATCTCTGGGCTACAGCTAAGGCTGTGTTCACATCACAGCACTGTAAAGTTTGCTGTCATGTGTCAGGTTTGTTGGAGTGTTGATACGTCACCATAACAGAAAGTAAGGCGCTACGATCAGCTCGTATCGCGTGTCACAATGCCTGATATAACTCCACAGCTATGTGGCGTTTTACGGTGCTCTACCGTCACAGCAGGAGGGGTGGAGGGAGGGAGAGAGAGAGAAAGATCGCTGCCTGATTACAATTACTACGTGTCCCACGCTGCTTCTCATTGCTGAAATCATTGTGCTGACAATTTGGAAGTTAGCAAAAGTTAGAAAACCAGACTTGCGGTGCACAGAGCACGTTTTGGGGGAGCTGAGTCTGTCTCCGCCTGCCGCTGCAGCAGAATCAGAAGCTGCTGTGTGCGCTGAAGGAGCAGCAGCAGCAGCTTTCAGTGATAAAACTCTCGAGTCCCGTTTCCTCTCCTGCACTAAACGCACACATGCACAAAGCCAGCAGCTCCTTTTCCTGCTGGGAAAACTGTGGACTATCAGATGATGATATGTGGCGAAATACCACTAAAACCTACTGAAAACACACCAGCTCACTGTAACAGGCCGCTCAGACTCACTACCTCCTCCTACTGCAGTAGGCAGCGACTCCCTTATGTTACGTCTTATGACGAGTTTCTGGGGGAAAAAGAGCGTTTTTAGGAGCTTTGCAGAAAGCGGCCACTTTCTCCTCTGAATTTCTGCCCTTATATGTTGTAAAACATATTAAATCCTGCATTACCCTTGAAAAAATACTCATTTTCAGGTTAAATATATATATGTCAGGAAAAAATTGTACCTGCAAGTTGCTCTTTAAGCATGGTTATAACTACTGCAAGGACAGCTAAGTTCATCAGATTTCAGACGTAACTTTCCCTTTTGATTGTAGTCAAATTAACTCAACTGCAAGTTAATTTCTGAATTGCTGCATCATGTGGTGTATAATTGCAACGGTTTGCAGATTTATGGAGTGATAGCTTAATTTTACGCATTTGCCACCATACTAAGCTCTAACGGGCTGTGATTGACGTCAGCAGATACGCTGGAACAATAGAGATCAAATTAAATGTCAAGTTCCACTCTGCATGACTTCTTGGCTGTTTGAGATGAATGCTGGGTGTGAAAAGCTGGGTGCCTTTTTGATTATTGGGCAAAGGGATCATTTTTTCCACATATTTAGAGTCAATTAGACCAGTCTGAAATGAGATTTTTTTATAGAATCAAATATCTTCCATAAACCACTTCAACCATCTTCATAAATACCCATAAAATCCCTGGGTAATAATTCCCAGGACTGTCAGCATGGAGGAGAAAACAACTTCAGCGCCAAAACTGTTTTCTCTTCTTTTCCTCTCTCTTTTATCTTTCTCTCCTCTTTTGCCGCCCAGCGATTTTTTCTCTTCGCAGCGCCGGTCCTTTGGCCGTTCGGCACAGTTAAAAACCTGTTTGAGACAAAAGTATTCTTCACTGACTATGTGTAATTATTTATGATTCATTTGTTCCCGCTAAGCTGACAGGTTGCCCGAGAGGCATTTTCTTGTAATTTGATGCTCAATTTGCAAGCATGCTGGAAACACCAACTCAACTGAATCATCTCCAACCACAGAAAAATGATTGAAGTGATGCTGAACTCAACATCTTGAGATATTCGAGTATTGAGTCCCTATTATTCTCACACTTACACAATATTGTCATCATGGGATTGCTGCATGACATGTTCAAAGGAATTAATATGCTTTATAATTTGGATGGTATCATTTCTTAAAGCAGTGCATCAGTGTTGGACTCCATTTAACACTCTTTACTTTAATGTTACACCTCATATGTTGTGATCATGTCATCAGCCTATATTCGACTGACCATGTGTCTATAGGAATCACAGTGTTACAATAACCGTACCCTGTGGTACCACCATGATATTCCAGCAGGGCCAGTGTCCGTGGTAGTCAATGCTACAGTCACGTTATTGTAAGCAAGCTGACTGTAATTATGTTTCTGTCAATGATATTACCGGCATTTTGTTAAGCTTTAATGAATCATTCATCTGTTTGGCTCATTGTTGCCACAGGCGTTGGCTTCTTTATGGCATTTTATCTCTCACAGCGGTGCACCTGTGGTTGGTATGCAATACCTGTAGTACGACTTCATCAGAAGTTATGGTATTTTTTTTATCACTTTAAATATTTAAAATATTCATTTCGGTTGTTGTCTCTCAGTATCTCACTGAAACTTCTCTGTTATATTATATTATATATATTTCAGTGTTCATGGATTCGCGCATTTGTTGACAAAACTGCTCACTTGCTGGGTTTAACTTTAGAGGAGCAGCTAAAACGTGAATGTCGTAATATGTGTTCAACAAACTCGAACCACGAAACATCCACATCCACGTTCAGCACGGCACTTGATAATGGTGCATTAATGTTAGATAACCATCATTGTCTGAGCCTGCATGTTTTCATAGCTTCTTCTAGTTCACCTGTTGCTACTTCTTGTCTAATTCTCAGTGGGATTGTGAATGCAATTAGTCCTCAAATTGGTCTCTTTCAAGAATTTAAGTTTAAGGGTATGTTAGCTAACCTTACTGGCACAGCCATAACGCTAATGTTAGCCAATGAATAAGGCTGCATTATTATTATTAACTTGTTCATCTGTCTATCTTTCACAATTGTTATTTTAGCACTATTTTCTCACAAGAATACTAATACAGTTTGTTCTGAGTTCTGAAGTACTTTTTATGTCGCTTTGGCCTCATCTCATTTTAAACATGCAAAAAGGTTGTCAAATCATATTTCTGTTAAAAAGAGAACTTCACGAACTGATGGACCAGAATACGTTGCTCAGTGATAACTCTTCAGTGTACAATACATTCACTGGCCCACGACCTAAAAACACATCACAGCTCAGTAAGAGTTGCTTCCTGGTTTGGACCATATAATCACAGGGTCCACAGTTTTAGTCTGGTTGGGGACGAGGAACCTTTGTTGCAGTCGACTCTCCCCATTTATTTCTTGCCTCCCCTTTACCAAACAGTATCAAACTTAAGGCACCATTTATGCAGAGTTACACCCACAGTGAGTATTTTTCCCATTGTGTGGCATTGACCTAATGAGGTGCATACATTTTATTTACTATTATTATTAATGCTTTCCCTTTTACTTGTCGCTCAGGTGAAAATATGGTTCCAAAACAAACGATCCAAATACAAGAAGATCATGAAGAACGGGCCCTGTGGACCTGAGGGAGACCACCTCGCCCCCCCACCGCCGTCCTCCTCCTCCCCGTGCTCCCTGTGGGACATCAGCATGGCTGCCAAAGGCGCGCCGGTGCACTCTGGAGGATACATGAACAATTTTGCTCACTGGTACCCAGGACACCAGCAGGACTCCATCCCGAGGACTCAGATGATGTGACAGACAGGAGGACGCAGCGCTTCCAGGACAAATAACGGATTTATACCAGCAAGTTCTCTGGAGCTGTGACGAGCAGAGGCATTGTTAAGAGTCTGAGCCGCTCTGGAGGCAAAAATAATAGATCTGGCAGCCATTAATTGTAGTGAAAAGATTTTGTGGCTCAGTTCATTTAGGTCAAGGTCAGTGGTTAAACTGTTTAAAGGATTTTAGAGCTGAGAGATAATTTGATGCCACACAAAGCCAAGCACTCCATATGCTTTTCCAAGTGTTTGCTATTTTGCTACTTTGAAAATTGTGTAGATTTAAAGTGAGACTGTGTTACTTTTGCAGAGCACCCACTTTGGCCTCCAGCATTAACTTTATAGGAGAAGTGGATGTAGCTTCCAGGTCTGAAAAGTGAAACAAATGCAAGAGTGCATTAAACCTGTATTCTTTCTATTGGCCAAGAGAGGGTGACATCACTGGCTCCAAACAGAAGTCCGATTGTATGGAAGTCTATGAGAATATGATCTTATTTCTAATGGGATTTGTAGCTCAGTAAACATACCTTTATATAGGTTAATAAGTTTATGGTCTCAGTCATTAGTTTCAAGTCTTCTTCAACACAGCATGATGTTCATTTTGTAAATAACAGTTCTAATTTAGACTAAAATAGACGATAAAGCAGTGTCTGCATTAAGGTGGGGCTACCTTGTGACCAGCCAATCAGAGGAGGGTCTTTGTGGAATGCGGGTGAGAAAATGCTGTAGCAGTTACCATGTGCACTTCTAATATACAGAATAATGGTAAATAATGGTAAATGCCAAAATGTAGCTTTACAGCAGCAGTAGATTAGAGTAAGAAAGTCAGCAAACAGACTCAGAGCAAATATCATAAAATATCCAAAGCAAACATTAGCTAACTTAAGTTACCATAACCTGATTGCTCGTCCATGACAACCCCTGAGTTTACTAAAGAGAGAAAGGGTTCGTTTGTGAGAGTGTGTTACTTCTCACAAGACTTAACACAGTCTCACTTTAATACAGCCAGTCAAGTTACTTCTGCCTCCAGAGCAGCTCTGCCTGCAAAACCCTTTTTTGATAAAGCTACAACCCAAATGTATTTCCAGCCCTGCATCTCTGTTTCTGGACATTTCAGGGTTTTTTTTTTTCCTGTCTTTTCAGTGTGCTACAGTTGGACAGGTATATGTGTAACATAAAGGGTTCTTCAGGGCGTCTTAATAATTGTTCCTTATGGAACTGTACTGATTCAAAGGACCCTTCGGTTTGTGAGCAGAACTAAAGAAAAGAAGAACATTTCTCTTGATTCCGACCATTGTGTGTGTGTGTGTTATAAATTCTGACAGGGTGTAACACCATTAATGTTCTGTGTGGCTAATAGACGTGAAAGAGCCATTATGAAACGGTTAATGACAGTACCAACGAGGGGGGGATATGGAAAATAGGCACTGAGTGGACACTTCATTCTACTTCGTTGTATGAGTCAGATTTTATATATATTTTTTCATTATAGTAAAAGGTCTGAAATAGTTAAAAGATTAAGCCAAAAAGAAAATACCAGAAATGTATTTGAAATGACATATGTATAAAAGATTACACCTGGTCATTTGAGACTAATGTGTTGATTTTGCCATCATTTGACCAAATTTAAATGATGTTGCCCGTCACTCTAATTAGACATTTATTTTCTTTTATTATCCAGTACATTATAGTGATGGCTGCCGTCAGTTTACATTCATCCCAACACTTTTTCTTTTCCTCTTTTGCAACCTTCTAAAGTGGGAAACTCCTCGTGAACTTCAGTTTCATGATTCCTGTTTCTTGATCCGTTGACTGGAATTTGTTCAACAACCTCTTAAAATCCTGAAGTAATATTTTGCTGATAATATATTGGCTCAGGGTCAGGTTACACTATGTTAGTTGAAATAAATCAAATCCAGTGATCAATGCCCCCCTATTTGACTTTCTTTATTTAACTTACATCCAACAGTGGAAATAATTTGTTTTTGCACCTTTAACAGACAGAGGCTTCAGTAATGTATTGCTAGAATAACATATTCCCTCTCAGTGTAAGGTCTCTGTGTGCCCCAGTGGCCCGCAGCCATTTTCTCTAAAGTCGTAAATCAGAAGAAGCGGGTCACGTCTTTCGCCCTACAAACATCTGGAAAAGCAAAAAGAGTCGTCAAACATCGTCAATGATTTTATAAAATGACCACGTCAATTATAGGTAATTTAGGACACAGCTTGTTAAATAAAGCTTTCACTCCGACGCTGTAATTATCTGTAATTGTCAGTCAAGGGAATATCCCTCTGCCTCGGGGCCCTAAAGGAAAAGACTAGGAAGTAGTGGATTACATCAAACTGGATTACTGAGAGCTAATCCTTTCACAACAAATTGATCCGTGGAATTAATGTTACAAAAATGCATTCCTACATTTCTGTATGATGCTGCTTGTGGTTAGGTTATTCTTCTTCTGGGGTTTAATTAAATACTCCTTTTGGAGGTCATTTTCTTCTGTGTTTTTTTTTTTTCTTTTTCAAGTACTCACAGTATATTCCATTACTTCACTAGAGTAACCCAACATTCAAGTCACTGCTTTGACTGGTCAAATGGACAAAAGAAAACTTGCCAAATTACCTTCAGGTGCAGTTTAATGTGAGAACAAAAGGCCATGATAATATAAGGTGCGTGTCTGAGAGAATTTGCTTGCATTTGTGTGTCTTAAAAGGTGATAAAATCATTTTTCCTGGCAGACAGAGGCGTTGTTGCACGGCCACACTGCAGGTTTAAAAGTCTCTTGCACTTCTGAAGTGTGAAGTGAAACAGCACAACACCACAGTGTCATGCTATACATCACTGCTATCGTCATATAATCATCTCAGGGCGCTTCATGTTCAGAGCAAAAGGTTTGTTTGCAAATTTAACACACTCATTGCAGCTGGTAAAAAAAGGGGATGAAACGATGGGGCTAGTAAAAAATAATGAGCTGTGTAGGTGGTCTGTATACTAGCCTAGAGGCTCGAGCTCTATCATGGCTAAACATCATGGTATTGAAACTCCAGATCCTCACAAAGGATCACTGTGATATTTGTTCTCAGAATGATCTGTAAATGCTTCCAGCAGCCCATTATATGTCATGGGCAGTGAAAAGTATTAATACCACACTGTGAAAATACTCCATTCCTCCGTTAAATACCTTACTTGGGTTAAAGTACCTAAATATTGTCAGAAAAATGTACTAATGCAGTAAAATAGTCCCTGTCCCTGCCTGTGTAATATTGCTGTTGCATCAGTGAATATGTTGCATTGTTCTGCTATAGATGTTTAAGATTGCACTAATGTTAACTGCTTTATAAACCTTTTGGTGGTTTCATCTACAGCAATGCATCATATTGTATGAGGTCAAAGTAGGAGGAAACCATAACGGAACATTTTTCTCCTTCAGTTTGCCAGACAAATTCAAAATCACAGAAACTGTAAAATAACAATAACAGTAGATAAGTATGTTTCAAATGTGGTGGAGTATAAAAGAACAATATCTGACTCTGAGAAGTAGGGGAGTAGAAGTATAAGATTGTAAATACTCAAGTGAAGTACAAGTACCTGGAATCTGTACATACAGTAAGAGCAGCACTTGAGTAGCTATACGTGGTTCCATTTCACTACTGATGCTTGGACCCACTTCGTTTGTAGCATTAGCACCCTGTAGCGTCTGCTTACAGGTAGCATTACCAGCCAGCAGTGACCCTCCTCAGTCAGCAAGGCTGAACCCTGAAATCCCCCCAGTGCGTTACAGCACGTGATCACCCTGAGCACCAGATGTCATTTCACCTAAAACGATGATAAAACATCTCTCTTTCAATGGATTTAATCAACTGATAAGTATTCGATTCATCGGTGTGCGCCTCTCTCTGCCCTCGCCTAGTGGCCAACCGTATGACACACAGTGACAGATTATATTTCACATGCACCAGTGGGGCTCATATCAAATGGTTACAAAAGTATGACATGTTATTTATCAATCTTAATCAATTTTATTAAAAATTGCTTAACCTATAGTAACACATCATAAAAGAATTAGAATATTTTAGAGTATTAGAATTATTAAGTGGCATAAAATGGAAATGCTCAGAACTGTACAGAAGTGCTTAGTTATATTCCACCACTAAATGTATGTACATTCATTGCATAGTTTTGTAGCATGTACGTGTAGTGTTTATAGGTAATAATGATAATGTTAAACATATTCATATTAGATATGTACTGAATAGACAGCGTACAATGACAGAGTTCTAGTCTAATGTAGGATAGGCTTCAGCACAAGTCATTAATAGCCGTACAGTAGGGTGCAGAAGTTATCATTAGATAGATGGTGAAGAGTTAAATACAAGTATACTGTAAAGTTGTTGTGCAGTTATGGATCAGATATTCAGCTGCTTTTATGAGTTAAAGTTTGAAGAGGCATTTGCAAGTGGTGTATGATTGATAAATGCTTGATAACACAGGGTAATGTAGTTGTAACAATACACAATCATACGTCTTCAGTAGCTTCAAACATGTATATAAATAGTTACTGTACAAACCTGCTCTAAAGTGTGCTCAACTTTTACACTGGCTGTGCCACTAACGCCTAATATCTAATACAACAATGAATATAATGACAGCCGCCATAAAAAGCAAACTTAAGAAATGTCTGCAGCTAGAAAAGACTTCAAACTGATGAAGACATAAAACTACATATGAAACTGTTGTGAACGAGGAGTCCTAGCTGTTAGTAAAAACATCAATAAACACTTAGAATGTCCTTGTCTCTGTAAGTATAGTGCTTATAAAGTGTTACCACAGTGTTAGAACATCGCTGCCCTGTTGGCGCCACTCAGTGAAGAAGCCTGAACCTGAACTGTCTGGAGAGATTTGGGTGTGAAACACTTCACACACCGTTTGCCTCACACGGGAGACTTTCCTCCTCTTCCTCTTTAATCTGGTGGAGACAGTTGACTGCAGTCTTTTTAAGGGGAAACACATGTTGGGGAACCTGAACATTTTGATATCAGAGGACCACGGAAATAGAAATGACTTCATTTGAATGTAGGTGTTGGGGGGGGGGGTGGATTAAGAGCTGCTTGTTGGAGGAAATCACATTTCTTTTTGGACTCTATCCTCCTGCACCTCATAGCCCTCATCATTTATATTTTACACATCGCTCCTTATTTTCTTTTCCTCCGAGGATCAAACATGTCTTTCAAAAAGCCAGACAGTGGAATTTTTGAGAAGGCCCCCACTTATTTAATCCGCTACTTGGAGCAGCATCCTGTTGCCTCTGGGGAAGTTCACACCGTGGAGTTTTATGGAATACTTTGCTTCACAGACTTCAGACACGTCGTATTGTCCTAATGAACTGATGGAAGCCCGTTGGGGGCTGAGGGAACATGGCAACACAACACCATCGGCTAAAAAGAGGGCGAAACACGAAGACAACAACAACAAAAAAGAGAAAGCAGAGGACCTCACACAGAGAAGTGGTGGCAGGGAAGACTTTTGAAGCGGCATACCTAGATTGTGGACTGTGGAATTAGTTCCTTAGCAGCACATGGTGTGTCCACAGAGTTAGTGACCAATAACTGCCTCATATGTAAGATTTGTATTAAAGATTCCCTCTAGACTTACAGAATACGCTGCTTTGACTAATTTCCTTTCTTTTTTCACAAAAGGGTACCACATATATTAATAAATGGAATTATACCCACACTTTTTCCCTCAATGAACATAATATAGAATCTATGAAAATGCAAATAGGTTTTGTTTGCCAGTTGGAAGATGTCACTACTCCACTGAAAAAGTCTCACTGTTAAACTCAGGTTTAAGGGGAGCACAGAGAGACGTTCCCTCTTCAGCATGATGCATGTGAAAACAGCTTTTTTTTTGGCAAAAAGCTGTGTTTTTGGTATCACTACTCTCTCCCACCATATCTCATTATCACTGGTTTGACTCTGCTGTGGCTGCCAAACATATCTTGCATTATAGAAGCACACATTAACCCAGCAAGACGTCCATCCAACACCAAATATTAGTGTCTCATAACTGCTGCAACTATACGTCCACTATTTGATCATTCGCTGAGATCCTAATGCCGGCAAACCATCACAACTTGATTTAACTCACTTTATTTGATACAGTGTTGTGGTTCATCTGGACAATGAAAATACCACAGGGTCTATATATAAAATGTGAGAATTGAATTATGTCCTTTAAAAGCATTTTGGCTTCTATGAATTCTTCTTGAATTGCACGCGGCAGCACCCTGCTGCTCCAGTTATCTTTTTTATCACGTTGTTTCTTTTCTTTTGCTGTTCGCTCAATTTCTTTGTGTTTGGTGTCGTTGATGTTCAGCAGGATACCCTCTTCATCTCCACAGGCTGTGTTTTTACCACTTTGGGTTCCTTATAAGCTGCTTGTTTACTCCCCAAATGTTGCGGCCTGACCAGCGCGGGTGTCCGAATGTGGACGTGAGCTGAAACTCTTACCACGCTCACTAAATGCACCTCTAGCGGGGTGCTGAAGCCACTGAGTGCCCTTGCGCTAAAATGAAACACACCCTCCGTAACTGAACATAAAAGTGCAATGGACATGTCTACCCTTGTGAATATTGGAAATTAGTTTTGTAGCTTTATGTCATCATTTTAGAATGTCTCATGTTCAGTGCTATTTATCAATAATGCAAATTCTAGTTTTTTGATTGTGACGTATTTATCTTCCCTTCTCTCTATTTCCAGAGTAGCTGCATTTCTGTGTTCTTGTTGCCTGCATTCGTCCACATATTGAGCACATCAAATTCTCTCTCTCACTCTTTTGCAGCTCCCCGCCTTTTTTTTTGTACGAATGTGGAGAACAATGTGGAAAACTGAGCACGTTAGCTGACCATTAGCTGTTCGCCTTAAGTCTCGTGGTTCGGACTGAAAAAAAAAAAGACAGAACAAATGAGCTCAACAGCCTCCTGCAGCACAATCCAGTGACACAACGATCCCAGTTTAGTTAATAGGTGTGTGCCATCTCTGGTTAGCACACAATCACATAAAAAAAAAACAATTTAGAACTAACACTGCCTATATTAGATCTTCAAAAATTTAATTCAAGACTTTTAAAAGTCTCCCAAGCAAAGATTTTAATGTGACTTGCTTAGCAACGCCACACAAAACCACTGACTTTTATTTGTGCAAAAGATATGAGCTTGTCCATAAATAGATGTTCATAAATAGCGTTTATTAAAGCAGCTATCCCCCACGTTTTCTAATATGGAAACTTAGAAGGATGAAGGTGAGAGGTGATGTCAGGAATAGGATTTTCACTCATACATTTAACTGTCGACTGTGGATAAGTATGTACATTACTGTTTATGCAGAAGAATAAACACCAAGCATGTGGAAGATGAATAGGAAATGGAAGGGCAAAACTCAAGAGCTTGCGTGAGGACAAAAATGTAAAAACCATAAAACTGAAGACTTCACAACTTGCTACTGGGCAGATGACAGCATGTGACCCCCCTAGAGAGTAGAAAGCACACACAAGAGAGAGAGAGAGAGAGAGAGAGATTCATAGAATGAGACGTATTGAGAGACGTGGGGAAAAAAACACGTTAATTAAAACAAGTCATAAACAACGGGGGTCACTTTATATTTGCTTGTTAAACTTGACCCATGCGGTGCAAAAACATATACACGCTTAGTGCAACTGAGATAAAGCAGAGCCTTTGCTTGTGTGAGAGCATTTGTATGTGTGTGTGTGTGTGTGTGTATGCACATGGGGGGGGGTGGCGTAATGCACTATGCAACAGTTAGACCGATATATTCGGTTGATACTAACAGTCATGTCTGTGAGAATTCTTTGTTTTAGGAGTTCTATTTTGAGTAAAAGTAGCTGACTAATAGGCGTTAAACTTGCCATTTTATCCCATGTTGGGCATCGCCGTAGAAGACAACAAACAAAGCATCTGGGATGTTTCTGCTCCGAGCCACAGGAAGTAGGCTGTGAGCAGAAGTCTGCCATTGGTCGACTATTTCAGTCGGAATTTTCCTCCCATTCTGGTGCAAGTAACCTACACGGTGAAGAAGGCAATGTGTGCTATCAAAACTGATCTTACTGCAGTTGTAGAATAATAACAGCGTGTGAACACACACACACACACACACATGCAGCACTGACATTGACTTCACACACTTGTATGATATCATTGCGACAACGTTCAGCAAGAGCTGCATAAAGCTATTGAACTGAGCCCGTCCAGAGCCAAAGTGTAGGCAGGCTTCGCCTATAGGGAGACGATATATATATCGAGTTCTGTTTGCGTTTCTTATCGGCTACAGTCATATCACATAGTCGACATATGTCTTTTATTGTTTTATGAGGCATTTCCTTCTACAAGCACAAAGCCACTTTAGCACCAGGGCTCACCATCCCACGTACGGTTGTTCGACTAAAACAAGTTTCCCTCCCGATTCTGTTTTTGCGCCGCCCAAGACATGCAAGTTGTTCCTGCATAGCCACTTCATGACATCCACAATTTGGATTTCTCTCTCCTAATTTGGCCCTTAAAAAAGTGCACAGTGGAAGAATAAAGTACGCACGGTAATGCCTTACTAGCAAATAGACGTGGACGTAAACAATGAACTATCTTGAATAAAGAATAGTTTGTTTGTTCACTGTCACACAGAGAGTTAGATGAGATGATCTCTCATTTCTTTACTGTGCTAGGGTTAGGCATAAAGACCGCTCGCCTGGCTGTGTCCCAAAGCTGACTAATTAGCAGGATGTACAGCCGCCTTGTTTGCTCTTAATACAGAAGAACTTTTTTTGATTTTGACTATCAGGCAAGATGTGAAGCTATAAATGACTTTCGATGTAAATTCCAAACACATTTAGTGGCGTCTGTGTGTATGTTATAGGAGTTCAGCTAATTGTAGCAGTCTGTTGCGAAGGGTTAGTGGGGGTCATGTCAACTGGGTTCAAAGTGTTAAATGTCATGAAATGAGTCCCACAGTGTCCCTGTCACTGAATGGACGTGGTGTGTTTTTGTAGTTTTTGAGCTCCACATAAAAGGTCTACAAGCTGTTTCAGATTATTATTTCCAAAATGTGACATTTCATTCATCGTTACTATATACACAGTATTGGCTTTCCTCTGTCAAAAACAATACAGGTGTTGGCTTTAGTATCGGCTTTCAAAAGCACACATCAGTCCAAGTGCAGTGTGCAGATTATGGCTGGAGGCAGGGAACGGAAAGTAACGTCAGCTCCAAATCTTTCATGACACTGTTATAAACTTTCCTTCCGCTGCTGAGTTTTCCTCTCCGCTCAGCTCACAGCTGCTGATGTCATCACCTTGTCTCACCCTCTTCAGCCAGCCTGCGAAAGCCAAAGAGCAGAAGTGTAAAACTGTCACCTCAGCTCACCTTCCAAACACTCGGTCCAAATTTTCGCAGCGTTATAAACGATCAGTGGGATTCCTTTTCTCCACGCGCTTTGGGCTGAGAGTGATGAAGCTCTCTGGACAAATCCACCTGGCGTGATTTGTCTTCGTGATTTGTCTTCGCTGTTAGTTGCATAAATCTATGATTCTGGTTGTTTGTTTAAAGCGTAACCTGTTAGTCAGAAACCCCCAATGGCTTTGGTGAAAACTGTTTTCCCTGTGGAGTGCCAGTCACAGGTTGCTACAAGTCCCTGTTGGCCCTCTCTGTCTGTCTCCCTGTGATGTTCACACACATTCCTCTCTGACACCTGGAAGCTGAGGGCTCAGCACAGGAAGGTAAGAGCCTAAACAAACATGGAAGGTGTCCCAGTGGATCTGTGGTTTTGGGTACCCACCCACTCTTGTGGGTCCAGGTGAACACGATATGATAATGCGGATGTTTCCCTTCCAGATATTGTAAATCACATGTATTCCTACACTACTACTACTACTACTACTACTACTACTACTACTACTGCTACTACACACACACACATTGTAATTAATGTTAATTTGCCAAAGGGAGGACAACCTTGAGCATCTGAAGAGAGGGTCGGATGAAGCTAAAGCCTCAGTCAGCATTATTAACTTTGCCTGGCAGTTTTTCAAGTGAAAGATGCTGAGTGAAGCTGCCATGCTCAGCTGTGTCCGGAGTGCCTCCGCCAGCTGCTTTGCATTTTAGGAGTCAATTTAATGTGTAACGCTTTTGCTTCATTTACAAATCAGCAGCACAGTCCTTCAAAGCTAAACTACTCTCCACACTGCAAGACAATGGCACTATACATCTCTCCTAGTGTTAATTGGTTTTGATCAAAACGTCTCTAAAGCCGACTAGCTAACGCTGTATCTCATTTATCTCATTGGTGTTGCAGAGAGAGAGAAAAACCTAAATTATGGATGTTACGGTCTTCGGAGGATTTACGTGCTGGGACGGAGGGGTAATGGCTGCACAGCTTCTAAAGACTTGACATCACGATGAGATTAGTAGGTTTGGTACCTCAAGACCAAAACATCTGCTCACCAACCCATTTGGCAACCTGTTTTATAGCCGGATCTGCTGCACAGAAAGTGATGCTCAGATCGGTAACTTGGGTGACCATATCTTCAGACCCTGATAGCCCTGATTAAGTGGGTCTCTCGTATGTGCTTGCACGCACACCATAGGCCTGTCAATCAGAATGGGGGGGGGGGGCATTATTTCAATGCTTAGCACACCTACCAAGCGCAAATTTTTAAAACCACAATGCCGGATTCCTCTTTAGCACGTCAGCTAACTGTTGTCATACAGACAGGTTCTGTTGGAAAGAGTTGCAAGTGACGCCTGCCTGTGCAACACACTGACTGACACACACACGCCAATCACTGTTGAATTTAGATGTGTGGTGCAGTGTTTGCGGTTTCATACTGAGTTTGGAAATGAGTGGGACAGGACATTCTAAACTTCTAGCTGAAAACAAGTTTAACATTATAATAAACATTTTAATTGTGATAAAAAGCAGGATATAGGGAGTGAGTGTTGAAAACTGAAAGAATTTGGTTGGGAATGTTGAAATACTTGACTTGAGAATGCCGGACAAACCGTGGCGTCTGATCATCATGTGATAAACTGTTAAAATAAGAAATACCACCTCTAGCAACAAATCACAAAAGAGTAAACAAACAAGATGCATTGTAGTTAGTTTCCGAGGTGCTGCATGAGCTCAGGTGTTTCCCTCTGCCTCCCGTCTTTGTGCTAAGCTAGGCTAAACACATATGGACTGCGTTTTATTAGTAGCTCAACGTGCCCTCGTTGACTTCCCCTTAACACCTGCCCTCAGAGGAATCCCTGCCACCATCGCAAGTGTTCCCCCCTTTCTGAAGGGAAAACTGAAGGGAACTTGGTGGGAGCGACCCTCTGAGGGCCGAGGGACTATAGTGCATCCCTATTGGACAGTTTGGGATGAATGTGCAAAGGCAGGTGCGTTCCATTTAACCCCCCCTGGCACACTTTCCCTCTGCTCTCCAAGTGGCCTCCGTGTAGCGTATGCTGTCACAGCAATACCATGGGCTGAGGGGAAGTGAATGAGGGGAAGAGGAACTTCGAATGAATCTTTGTGATCATATATATGAGATGCTGGTACAGTTCATATTTTGGGAAATATGCTTCAGTGCCGTCTTACCGAGAGGTAGATGAGGACATGGATACCTCTGGTATGTCTATAATGTAAAAAAAAAACAGTGTACCATAACCTCTAAAGCAGATATTAAACATATTAAACCCAAAGTATTTCCCGGTCTTGATCAGGTGCGTTAAGTTCCCGGAGTCTCCGTTTGGCTTGTCTGGTGGATTTTCTTCCCTTTGCAGGGTAGCCACTTCCTCGTTTCCAGTCTTTATGCTAAGCTAAGCTAACCGACTGCTGGCAGTAGCCTCATATGTGCCACACAGTCATGAGAGTGATATCAGTCTTCTTATCCAATTCGCAATCTCAAATTTAACTGAGCGATGAATCATTTCTTTAAATGACTAAAACACCTTGTACATAAAGAGAAACATCTGAAGTATTCACAGGTGCAGGAAGGGTTTGGTTCTGTACCATTGTTTCAGACATGTCCGTGGTTCTTTTTCTCCTAACGCCCTCTTGTTGTTGGCTAACCTGGTTCTGTGCGCCAAGAGCCTGGAGTGCAGCTTGTTTGTCTCACACACACACACACACACACACACACACACACACACACAGCCTCTCCTCCCATTTACAAACCGTGTGCCACATGAAAGCGGTGTACACCCGTCTCTCTCTGTGTCAGTGGTGTGTTATTAGTATCCAGAGACTCCAGAGTGTCTGCTGCACTGTCACCTCCCACAACCTTCTTTACACGCACTTTGCATGTGTGTGTGTGTGTGTGCATATTATATAGATGGGTGCAACCTGTATCTGTTGTCTGACTCACTCTGACGGGCGCACCAGGAAAGCACCGTCAGCACGCTTTCAATGCCTTTGTGTGTGTGTGTGTGTGCCTGTGCGTGTAAATACACACAGAAAATAACACACTAGTAGCTCATTCAAATATAGACACTTTATTTTTTACTGAAGAAAACAAAAATGTTCCTAAGGCACAAACTGTTTTGCTCTACAGTTGACACTATAAATAAAAGACCTGAGTACAGCACGTTAACAGAATATAACAACTTCTTTTTCAAATGTTTAAGCACCAACTCATGATTACTTTAGCTCTTGATAGTTTTTTTTTTTTTTTCGAGGTCAGGTTCTTGTAGTGTTTGTGAGAAGGAAAGTTCATCACGAAGAGCACGACTGAGCCTGTGAAAAGACGCGAAGCATGATGTCCTTCGTGGCTCTGGAGGTGCTTCGTCTGAGAGTCTGAGAGAATTACCCCAAAGATGCAATAGTGATGTCATCGGGGTTATGTAAGTATTGGTGTGGAGGTTTAGAATTTCTACCACAAAGTCTGCCTTAAAAACTAAACATGGAGTCGACACTATGGAGTCGCCTACGAGCTCGACTGCTACAAGGTTTGGTCAAATTTATCGGAGATATATATTTCAACTACTTTTCCACCACACGTCATCCAGCTCTCACTGCTCTTACCCAACAATTAGTTGGCTTGTTTGGCATAATATTCAAGAATTTAATCCAGATCCTAAACCGAGACGGACTGGAAGAAGAATCATATAACTCTCTCTGTTCTAACATTTATCCTGCACACCAAAGAATAAAATGGCATTGCAATATTAGTTATGTCATACTGTCAGAGCAACGCTGGCAAATGATGCACAAGTCTTCAAATGCAGATTATTTGTCAGTTTGCAGTTCAGCTTGAAAAACGTGGCCTCGAGTTATTTCGCTGGTTTTCGTGTTCACGCTGATTAGAAGGCATCAGCACAGGGTCATGTGGTGTTTTTCAAACACCTTGAAGCTGCTCAAACATTTTAAAGGCCCTTAAAAGAGGACTCCACCAATTTACAATTGCACTTAAAAAAAAAGACCAAAAGCCTTCTACATTTTTGATGCAGTTCTACTTTTTTCCTGCTCCAGGTGTGTTTTAGGGGAATAAAACCCTTTGCGCAAAAAATATGGCATGCACACGTTGTTTGTAGAAGTAAATCATCCGCTGAATGTCCTGTAGGACCTGCGCTGCCGTCCATGATGTAATTCTTACATTTTTCTAGTGGAAATGAGTTTAAATTCAGTTTGTGAATTGTCCCTTTTTAAAAAAAACACCCTCTCGTGGATCATTCCAGCGTCTCCACGGTTTGTCTCCTGGGTTTGGTTGACAGCGATGTTTTATTTTAAAAGGTTATCAGCCTTTCAGTGTTGGTCACCTTCAACATGGTGTCTGAACACAGGTACATCAAGCAGTCATATTTTCTTTAAGTTTGTGGGTGGGGGCTTCAATTTCCTAGGGCCAAAGTCTGGAGGAATTTCAGTAGTATTTACTTTTAGAGTGAAAATGCTGTGTGAGAGAAAAAAATGAAGGGAAAGACTGACTCAATGCAAGGGTTTTTTTTGGCATAAATATGGTTATATTAAAAATATTAAATAGACAAAATAATATCCATCATCAGTTATTTGAAATGTCAGTAAGAGTCTCAGCACTGACAAACCCTCATCAGTCACCCTCCACTCTAACTTCTGGGTAATGAGTTCATAAACTTCAGAGCTGAGGGGAACAGGGCACCAGCACTAGAAGAGCCTCTTTTTTTATAACATGTGTGTCAGGTTTTATAGTCATGACTGGTGCGTAATGATCACTGTCACGTGTGTCTGGTCACAGCGGCGCTCAAAATCATCCGAACAAATCCCGCAGGCCTGCAGTCAGACTGCTGTGTGGAGTCCGTGCTTCAGTGTCAGTAGACGGCTCCCATGCTCTGCGTGGCTGCCGGCGCCGCTGATGGTGTGTGGTGCGTCTGGCCCGACTGCTGCAGACCTAAATGTGCACCCTGCTGCTGGTACCAGTTCTGGTGTGAGTACTCTCCCATGCAGGCAGGCGAGGAATCCACTGCGGGCTGATAGTGAGCCTGCCCCCTGCTGGTAGGCTCCATCATGGCATTGCTCTTGATGCTGCTGCTGCTGCCTGTGTTGTTGTTGTTGTTGTTGTTGTTGCTGCTGCTGCTGCTGCTGCTGCTGTTGTTGTTGTTGTTACTGTTGCTCATGTTGTTCTCCCACACAGCTGGGGATGGAGGAGAGTTGCAGGCCATGGAGTCGCTGGCATCTGGACTGTGGTCAAGAGGAATATCCCCGAGTGGAAACTCTCCATTCTTGTAGAGCTTCTTAAACTTTGAGCGACGGTTCTGGAACCAAATTTTGACCTGGAAGGAAGAGCATCAAATGTTATGGTAACGCAAGATTAAAGAACTGAAAAACTCTTCTCTTCCCTCTTCCCTCACTTGTTTTAGCTCTGTTTTTGGTCTTCACCATCCCCAGGAGGGAAATCTCCTTGTGACTATTGGACTTCATGAATGCTTTTTAGCTTGCTCTTCTGCAGCCGTGTAATGCAGCTCTACAGAAATGTTCTGTCGGCTTGCTTCATTAACGTGATTTACACAAGCAAGTACAATAGTCATCAAGTTTGTTCTCCCACTTCTGATCTACACTATTCATCACATGCAACCAGTAAAAAGTATGTTATAATAGATATTACATAGTTTTACAAACATTATCTGTTACTGGTCATTACTCCCAATTATTTACAACTCCTTTAAATGTAATTTGAAGAGAATGTGAGAGCTGCTGTAATGGAACAACATCAAGTCCACAAAGGCGGTAAAGCCGAGTGACAGGACAATCACAGGTTTCACGCTGACTGGGATCGTGCCTTTGTTTTCTCAAAGCTCGATATTGGACGATGACGTTCAGCAGCAGCCGAGTGAAGATGATTCATGTGGCAGTAAATCGCGGGGCCAGACACAGTGTGACTGCATAAACCAGACGAACACAGCGGTGACAAGTGTGAGGGCTGCCTGGACCAGACGCACTGTGTTCTGCTCTCTTCTTAATCTATTCTGTTAAATGTTACAGAGCGGTTTTGCATCGTACGCTGTTGTATTTATTCCCTAAATCGGCGACCACCCTTCAGAACTGTTTGCACTCTTCTGCAACTATCTCGGGAATTTCTCCTTCAATTAAAAGTTCTGCTTTTCAGCCCTGTGCATCCGACACTTCCACTATTTTTCAAAATGAATTCAATCTAATCTCTTTGTCCATCCAGCTGACGTCAATCCGTACACATTAACTGTCACTTCAGCTGTTTTCAGTGCACTCACACTATCCCAGGCGATTCGATGGGACGTTCACATTTCAGCTGCTTTATATGACGGTTCAACTGCTTTCATCTCTTCACATTCACATCAAATGACAGGTCAGTTACTCTACAAATGTCAGTGCTTACTTACAGTCTGACTACAGCGCAAATGCTTTCAGGGGTCACGCTCATACGCTTTAAAGTATTTCAGATCCTTTCAGTGCTTCAATTTCAACTGTTTTAAGTGCCTCAACTTTAAACTGCCACTCCAATTTAACATTTCACATGTATAAAAGTACAATTTGAAGCCTTTTTACGCATGTATTTACGTGTATTGGATTTATTTCAGTGGAAGCCTTCTCACTGTATTATATACTCAGCATATATGCTGAACTGCAGCCTCACCTGTGTCTGCGTGAGGCCCAGCTGTGCGGCCAGCTCGGCCCGCTCCGGCAGGGCCAGGTACTGCGCCGACTGGAATCTCCTCTGCAGGACTGCCAGCTGGTAGCTGGAGTAGATGGTCCGAGGCTTCCGCACCTTCTTCGGCTTCCCGTTGACCATCCGAACCTCCACGTCCGGTTCCTCCTTCACTGTGGGGGGAACAGTACAAAGCCATGTGATATTCCTGCACTCCTGTAGGGACCTTTTGTGTGTTTGTAGAAGCTCTCAGTTAAAAAACGCCGTGGTGCCGTCACCTTTTCATGGAAAATGTAACACGAAGTGAGAAATGAGCTTGTATCAGGCCTCCACAGGGCAGTTTGTGCAGAGAGGTTGTAGCACAAAAATAGCCACGGCTGCTACAACCCCGAAATTTCAAAGAAATTCCGCCAGCACTCTGAACTTATAATTTTGGTCTGAGTGTGTCCCACAGCCGGGGAGGGAGGCGGAGATTTATAGGTGCTTTTCATGTAGCCTAGAGGCCCGCGTGTATACATCCCTCCTCGTTCGTGCTGTTATTCTTGTATCTGATTTTTTTTTGTGCGTGTCTTCCTTTGGTTATGCGACCAACCAGAACATGTATTATTTATGAGCTTAAGGTGGGAAACGGTACGTTTAAAATGACCAGACAGACAGTTTTTATATGCAGTTTATATCAGAAACATAATTCAGTATCATATTTCATAATATCTACACATGTTTTATTCATTGAACAGATTTAATTAAGATGTTTTAAAATAATCCTAATTCATTTTTAATACTTCGTCCATATCTATCATCAATGAACATACATTTTCATATGTGTCAATAGAGACTCAATGTGAATTTCACTTATCAGTTTCTATAACTTGTTGAAACGTCTGCACTACCTTACACTGAGCACACTGACGTAATGTAATCAGTATCTTTTCTATGAGTTTACATTCTACAATTAAAAACAAGTATCTACAAGTGTTTTGAATTGATTGAATAAATGAAAATTAAGAAATATAGAGGAAAGATTAAGAAGTACTCTAAGGGGGGTGGGGGTGCATTTACATCTAAAAATCTGGCTGCTATTTGTTGCTTAGTTGTTGCCCCGTACTTATTTTTCCCCATCTATTTGCTACTTTACTCACATTAGTCATCATTACCTTATTATTTCTTGTTGGAGGGTTTATTTATTATTAGTTATTTGTAATGTTTTTTATCTATTGTCATATTTTTCACCTGATTGAGTCACCTCTTTGTGCATTCATTTTTTTTTTTGTCTATTTGTTTGCCACAGGCGTCGCATGATAAGGCGCCGTCCCCTCTGGATGATTCGAAGGCAAAGGCTAACTGACATGTCGTGACACCTGACGTACGTGGCTGTGGGCCAAAGTCCCCTGGGGCCATTTCCAAGAGTCAACTCCCAACTGGAATGTCAAAAACAGTACACCCGTCTGTCGGGTTTGTTTTCCCTCTGTAGTTTGCACATTGTCCAATCTCAAAAAAAAAAAAAAAAAGAGCCAGAAGAAAAGGTTTTTGAACGCAGTCTGGCTGTAGGGGAGCTTAAGTGATGGTTTTTGTTCCAAATGTTGTCTTTTATGTTCCTGTACTGTTAGTGAATACTGGTATTTTACCATATTGTTCATAATACTGTACGATTAGTTTATTTGTGTTAGCATAGATCAGTTAGTGTATCTATTTAGTGCACATGAGCCAATTGTGTGTTAAAGAATTACTACTTCGTGCCAAATATAGGTGAGGTAGAACAGTCACAAGCTACAACTAGGCCATGGCGTCCATCCAAAGGCCTTTGGGCTGAACTCTATTTTCCTTTCAGAATGAAATCTAAAAGAAGTTCAAGGACGAGATGATGAACAGGTTAGTTACAGAAACAGCAACAAGAAACGATAACTTGGAGAATTTACTTCCTGCAGCTTGTCATTCTCCAGGCTGAACCTTTAGCTCCCCTGAAATGATCTCTTGCCCCCCCCCCCCCACCACCACCCCCCCACAGCCCTTGGTGTAAAAGAAGAAGCTGCTCCACTGGCAATAAATGATAGATTGAGCTTATTTGAGTTCTTCTTGCAGCTAAATAAAATTCTATTGATTATAAATGCTACATCTGCAGCCCCATGGTTGATCTATTAATTCAGATAGTTTTGGAGAAATGCATTTGGTACAAACTTTACTTTTATAGCTGAAAAGACAACTCAAACAAGCAGGAGTGAGTGTTTCAGGCAAGTCCCGGGTCTCCCCCTCTTGCGTCTTGCATTCACTTTAAACCTTAGTAAGTCTCCAAGTCCTCTAATGGTTTGGAGATTTGGAGGATCAAGACTGAGAGAGCATCAACTAAATGCTGCAAAATGTGACTAACATGCAGCAGTGAAATCACAGTAACTTCATTTTTCCCCCCCGTGCGTAAAACTCGTGCGCAATTTAGATGGCAAGACGTGAGCACTTGTCCCACATCAGCCTCAGGTGGTCAGTGTGGCTTTTCCAGTTCTGCAAAGATGGAGAGGGTGTCTGATACAGCTGAGCAGGAGGGGAAAACATCACTTCTTCTCTGTGTAACGTTGTTTTTAGTCATTTGCCCCCCAGCTCCGGTTAGAGACATTCGAACTTTTCATATTGGCGTTAACGTACCTCCGTCTTGCAGCGTCGCCTGTGCCTCCCTGCTGAACGCGCCGTGCTCCCTGTAGGCTGCGTGGGGGTAGGAGTATTCTGCCTTAGCGACAGGGTAGGTGCCGCCAGCACCCATCCCGTTCAGGTTATAGTGGTGGTACGTGTACGGGTTCATGTGCTGAGCCGCGTACGGCTGTTGCGCCGCGTAGAAATCCTGCGAGCTGTGGAGCGCGCTCTGGCCGCTGAAGAAGCCCATGTCTGTGGATGAAGACTCCGGCAGGGTCGGGGAATCCTTGGTAGCCGAGATGGAGCTCCCAGCCACGGGGAGGGAAGGCTTCTTCTCCTCGAAGGCAGGTGAGGATTGCCCGTTCATTTTCAGCCCTTTTTTGTTGTTGTTGTTGTTGTTGTTTGCTCTAAACTGTAACCCAGGAGTGCTCACAAGTCCCCGCAGTCTGAAGCTGGCGTTCCCAAACTCCCTTGACGCAGCAGCCGGGCTGTCCACCGTGGCGGCGCCCAACCCAACTAGAGCTCGTAATTACAGGGCGCGCCGAGCAGAGCCAAGCCGGGCAGGACAGAGGGGAGTGGATGTCTCCTTCTCATTGGCTCGCCTGCTCGCTCCCTGCCTCTGCCCCGAGGCCAAGACAGCGCTGACTGTCGCCTGTCTGGCTCCCTTCTTCTCCCCACAGAAACCTCCAGTAAGCCTCTCCTCGGGCCTGCACCAGAGCGCGTAAACAGTTGGCAAGCCAGTAAAAGTCCTCCAACTAACATTTACCTCCACATATCTGGGAGACTTAACAACAGGCACGACTCTCGGCGGAGTAGATGGAAGATTAAGGAAGCAATGCGCGCATAATGAGGATGTGATAAGGTGTGTTTACGCATTAGCTTTAGGGTGCCGTCTCCCATTCACATGCAGATACGGAGCCAAGTGCTGCTGTCGACCCACGTTGGGAGTTATTTACACTTAATCAAGGCTTATTTTAAAAAAAAGCTTTTCCGTCTTTACATGTGTTGACTTGGCTTCTCCCATGCCCCAGGGGAGAGGAAAAAAACAGCCACCATAAACTTACAATAAACTTTGGGTGTTTGTAGCATTCCTAAGTGGGCACATGGTGGTGACACTGCATGGGGCTGCTGCAGTTACTAAATAAAGACCAAATCTATAGAAAAACGAGCTGAGGGTTATTTATTTCGGTGTCAAGTCAAACCTGACTGTGTATATCTGAGATGTGTTCTAAAATCCTTTTCACTCTTTTTACAATCTACACATACTAACTACAATAAAAATAGAAGTGAAGTGAAGTGACGTACATTCACCACCAGATGTCACTGCTGAGTCTTGAACTGAAATGAAATGGGAACAAGAAGACTCCAGGTGACCGCCAGCTACATTACCTGCACTCCCTGTTAACTCATTTTTGCAATACACTGACAATATATCCATTACTGTGTTTCCATTCACTCAGTCACAAAGGTGTTCTGTTCAGATCTTATATGATTTGCAGATTGTTTTTTAAACCATATTGTTGAAGATTTTTTTTTTTCAATTAAGGTGAGCTACACCACAATGTTTCCACATACTCCTCGCCAACTGCACAAGCATTCCCCGGTTGGAAGTCAGCTCAATACGAGGGCACAGGAACACTTGACTGAGAACAATGTAACCTCATATGACACTCGGAAGCTCACAACAGTACAGAGGAGCTTAATGAACCAAAGAGGAAAAACCTCTGACACATTTTCATATCCAGGATCCTAAAATCACAAAACTGTCAGGTTTCTTTTTTTTTTTTACATTTTTTTATTAGCATTTGTCTTTCTCTATGTCATATATGGTAAACCCTCGAGTCCTTGCAAAATTAAGTTCCCAGAAATGTACAGCTTGATTTTTCTTCAGCGAAACCCGCCTTCTTCTGCACGACAAACCGTCACATCTCAGGATGCAGAGTTCCCTCTCCGGTCACATATCGAGCATCAAAAGCACTTTGTGTGACTGACCAAGCTCTCGGTGGCGAGGTTTGTTCTGTTCTTACGCATTATAAAAAAAGGGGACAGTGTGAATACATCGGGCCTTGGATGAACAGAGGCGCTTGGCAATGTTATATACAAACAGGAAGTAGGAGTGCAGGGCAGGGGGGCAGGGGGGGGTATAGGAGACCCCAGTGGGGTGATGAATGTCCTCCTCTCCTTGTGGCATGGTCCCAAGTGGACAGAAGAGCAAATTCCCTGTATGGTCCACGAATCCCAGAATGCCTTGTGAGCGAGTGAGACCACTCAGGGTGAAAAAAGGGTGAGTGGGTGGGGGCAAAGGTCATAGTAAGAATGTGAGAAGGGAGGGGTTGTTCTGACAGCCTCCATTTTCAAAGCCTTTCTTCAGGTGACCGAGTTTAACTCTGGGGTGATTCTTCAAAACCGCAGAAAATCACAGAAATTCAGACATTCAGTTTCAGGGTTGGTTGGCAAATCGAACGGAACAGGTAGAATTCGGTGATAGAAACAGACCAACCAACCCACGTTTACCCTCGGTTACACTCCGAGAACAGACCGAGCGTGTGGTTTTTTTTTTGTTTTGTTTTTGTTAATATATATAATACATGTATGTATAAGTACTGTATATGTATTCTTTATTGTTATTTTACAAGATTCCCTGATGGCCAGTGCAGAGAGAAACAGAGGGGACAAATGAGGGAGACTTGTCCAATTTTACATACAGTAAAAACCAGTGGTGGGAGGAGAGAGGAGGGGCACAGTGCCTGGATTTGTCCATAGGGAGGAGCACGTTGTGTCAGATCAACCCCAGTCAGATTGGAAGGAAGAGACAGGAGGGAGGGAGAGCAGAAGGCTGAGGGCTGAGGGAGGACTAGGAGGAGCGGCACGTCCACCCACTCAGTTTGTGTTATTCTGTCGGGTTGTCTTCAGTTGGTCAGCTGGTTTGTTTGCTTGCTGGGTTGTTGAAGTGTTCGTGGTCTCCTCGTCCTCCTCCCCTCGTCCCTCCCGGGTTGAAGTGAACGATCAACGGCGGTCTGACTGGCCCGCATCTTCCCGGACAGGAGGACCGATGGTTTCACTCTCTCTGCACAGAAAGGGGTTGAGTGGGGAGAGTGAAAGCTGAGATCTTACAGAATCTTGTGTTTATAGTAAACACGTTAGATATATTCTTATATTTAACAGACAGATATGACAGGATTAATATTCGGGATGTTAATAATCAGCCCTCGAGCTGTTAAGTGACTGAGAATTTTGATCAATGAATACTATCAGTTAAGTGTTGTGAAAAAAATCCCAAAAGTATTACCAAAAGTTAACCTAACACATGAGATACAGAGCACAATGTGGCGTCTGTGCACCTCTCCACACACCGGTGCTAAGCAGTGGACCATTTCGCAGCAGTGGCAAATAGAGCTCGCACCATGTTCTAATAGTGTGGCAGCAACACTTCTCTATGGGACCGCTGACCATCCACTGCAGCAAGTTCTTTCTAAATAGTACATTTTAATCTGAACACTTAACAAGGGTTGGCTATCAGTCAGGAAAAAAAGTTAAACTGAATTTGCATTCGTAACATTTGGTGAGCTGCTCAGTATGTATGACACCAGGACAGTGTATGTGGCAACTTGTAAACTAGTGCTAAAACTAGGGGACAGGCCCCCTGGGGCGACACCGAGCCCCTGCACACAAGGTTGGGACGACCAGGGGGTGGAAAACGAAGAGAGGAACTTGCCAACTTCATTTTTTAATTTCAATAAACTTCAATTTTATCAGTTGTTTACTATTTAGAGACTAGAGTCGGGCCAATTAAACACTTTCAAACCAGTCTGATATTAAAACTGGAGTGCACACGAACTTTTCATTAAACCGCACACGCTTTCTTCCCTCCGCCCACCTTTCAATGGTCTCCACTAGAGGTTCCGTTTATAGCCTTAACACACATAATATTATTTTAATCACGTCGTCACATTGCTTATTACTAATGCAATACAAGTTGCATTTAGTGCTGTTGGCACATGCTGCTAATGTAGGTTCCTTTATAATTTGCCAAAATATTTCATATTGCCAAATGCCAGCTCAGTCAGCTCGTATAAATTCTAACTGCTGGTACACCGGGCCAGACTGGCAAAAGCAGCTTTCGGTAGTGACTGTGGACAGGCGCGCACCGCTGGAAACATCTTTACATCTGTTGCTGACCTTATGTTAGCTTCTTGGCTTTGTTGTAGAGCGAGTCGACCACTTTGCTCATGTTCTGAATGGTCTCCAGGGCCGCCTCGTACGTCTTGTCAACTACTGGCTCGTCAAAGACAATCAGCACACCTTCGCCTTGGTCCAAAATACCTGTTAGGGAGGGTGAAAAAGGGGGTGAAAGCAGAGGGGGGGGGGTGAAAAGCTGCCAATTACAGGAGCGCCCAATTAGCTTGGTTAATTTCCCCCATCAAAAAAACTATTTGTGGCAAAGTAACAAAGCAACGGCAATGAAACACCTCCAAATCTTTTAAGCATTACTTTAGCTTGAGTGCAAATCACATCCGTCCGTTGGAAACAACCACAAAAAAGAAGGAAACACTACTACAACACAATATTTAGCGCACACGAACAGAGCTGCACAGACTCATACCGTGAAACTTCTCATCCAGGATCATCTGTGATAATTTCCTCTCCACGTCGCCCTGCAAGGCAGACACAGTCAGACTGTAGGTAGGTCACTGTAAAAAGCTGGCGAATTACAAGGATCGAGCTTCAAGGTTTAGGGTTCACCTTCACCGTCACATAGGACAGGACGGCGCAATGAAATGCAGTGCAGGCAACTTGTGTATAATGAAAGTGAAAGTCTGAGTGTAAACGCTGACATAGACGAGCAAAGTCTTACCTTAGAGAGTTTGATAAGGGAGGAGATGTGTGCTATCTATTCGAGACAAGAAGGACAAGCATAATGATTTCAGACCAAGTATTCTCAGTGTGCTTACTCATATTTACTGAGGATGTTTAGTTTAATATAACCAACCACTGATTTTCACCAACAACATTATTAACTCCTTACTTTGCTGAGATAATGTAACTAAATCTGGATGAATTCTGGGGCACTGAGCAAAGTCGGCATATTTAAGGTCCCATATCTTTTCTGAACTAAAAATGAAAAAAAAAAAGCTTACCTGGACCCTGGAGAAAGGTTCGATGACCCTGATGAGGTTCTGCTCCAGCAGGTTGTCATACAGCTTGGTCAGATGGGTGCTGATGATGGGGTCATCCCTCAGCTCTGCTTTGTACTCTGTTAGTGCCTTGGGGGGAGGTGGGAGAAAGACATTTAAAGCACACAGAAAGACGGACGGTGTTCCGTCTCATGCGCAATGCTGTGACAGGGCATCATCAAACTGTAGACACAAACCTTTTCAAAGTCTGCGAGCGACCGGTTCTTGCTGGCTTGTGCCACACATTTCAGCGAGTCTGTCTGTAGAAAAACAATACAAACAAAAGGTTATGGGCACACTTTATCAAGAGAGACTGAAGAATGGCTACACATGGGATAATGTGCTGTGTCCACCAGGCAAAAAGAAATTGGGGTTGTTGGCAGTGTAAACCTTTGCAAAGCCAATAAAGCACAGACCTCCTGACCTAGGACTGGACTCCACACAGTGGGAAACACCTTCACAGTGAAGCTAGCAGACACACCTTGTGGCCCCACAAATGTAGTTATTTAATAACGTGTTCTTGGTCTTGGTCAGATGTAGGTAGTAAGTGAGCTAGCCGGACATGCTAAAAATCTTAGCTTGTGTTTAGGGTGGTGTGGCGGCCGTGCCTGGTTACTGTGGCTAAGCTGCGATTGGAACATCACTGTTCTGGGGCAGGGATTAGCAAACGGTCAGTTAAATTGCAATTAAAATGGAATCAAATTCAAATTAGGAATGGAGAGTGCTACCTGTCTGCCAGCATACCGCAGAGCTAGCTTGCCACTGATGAGGGCCTGGACATCTTCTGGCCTGAAACAGATATAACAGAGAGACATCAGACACAGCAGAGCAAAAAAAAAAAGTTGTACGTCTTACATTAAATTGTTTAAAACCCAGCATTCTCTGAATAAAGAAAACGTGTATCATGATGAATACTTATTTTATTCTTAAATGTGCAAGCCTGTGTAGCGTGATGTGGTTCTGAGCGTGGGTTTGGCAGTCTATCATGTATCTGAGTGGCGCACCACGTACGCGTTGAGCATGATTTTGCAGAGCAGCATGTATTTGAGGGCTGTGATAGCTCTGGGGCTGTCAATGGAGTCGTAGCCCTCAAAGGCCTCATAGAAGTAAGAGTACGCCGTCTTCCAGTCTTTCTCCTCCGCTGCGTGAATGATCCCTGGAACACAACCAAACACACACATAAATGCCAGGTTCACTGCAATGGAAAATAGCTACTTCAGTTTTCTCCACCTACCATGTTTTTATGAACTTATACACTCTGGTTTACTTGTGTTTGAAGGAGTAAGTAGTGTTCAACAAGTAGAATGTACACCTAGAGCTACATGCAGTACAGTGATTTGGTTAAGTCCTGCTCTGTACCTGACTGCATGTCTAAAGCTGCTTGTAGTTTGGGTGGGCAGTAGATGGCGTTGGCGGTTGTCCTGGCAGATGTGAGAGCAGCGCGGGCCTTGGGCAGGTTGCTGAGTGCATGGTATGTCTTACTCTCCAGCAGCTGAACCTCCACCAGCAGGGCCTTGTCGTCCATCTTCTTCAGCTCCTGCAGCAACTGGGAGCCTGGAGAGAGGAGGGCGTTTAGAGTCAGCGCACTGCTTTCTGTAGGGTTCCTTTGTGTTTAGTCGGCACACTGACCCAGTGTACGAGCTGTTTTTAGTCCTTTGTTTTTGGATGGGAAACTACCCCCATTAGAAGAATGACAAATTTTACCCCAAATATGAGGATGAGAACTAAAAAAGGGCACTGCAGGGGTCAGAAAACAACATCCTCAAGCCAACATTCCCCATCCATCCTGTATTTGTGTTTTATAAACAAGGTTTCTTTAGTCCTCTTAACATTCTCTAACTGCCGATATAACCAAAAACAACGCTTACCAAGTTGTAGAGCCTCCTGGTAGCACTTTGTGTCAAAATACAGTGAGATGAGACGAGCCTGAGGAGAGAGGAGAACAAGGTTATTTCACGGCCCAGGAAAAGTACGCAAAACGTTCTGAGTAGTGAAGAGCAGTTTATAATATGCCTACACACACAGGAAGGGATGCTTATTTTTCAAGAACTTCCTTATATAATTATCTGATGCAACAACCATCAACAGTTGGTTAATTATTTTAAAAAGTGGCCCAACACAAAGTTCACATCTAATAACAGTGTTTTTAAACTGCTGGAGCAAAAATCGCCCCCAAAAAAAGTAAATTAAGGCGTGTTATCGTTCTGTCATTGAATCCACACTGACTCCTTCTTCTGTAAACAGCATCCTGCATCTGGCAGCAGCTGCTCCTGTGAGCGGTGTCTGGCCTGCCTTCACCGGCTGACCAACAGCAGAAAGTTACTGAACTAGAACAGCCTTCATGTCAGCTCCGTGGGAAGAAATCAACAGTGTTTTCATGTAGCCTGCTGATTTATTGATTTTATTTCCCCCGCCCACCTGGCGAGTGTGTGTGTGTGTGTGTGTGAGAGTAAATGAAACATACAGCTAACACACAGACAGGGAGCCTTGATCAATGGAGACACAGCGAGTTCAAAACACATAAACAGTAGGACGGCTGTGTGATTAAAACAGCCGTCTGTCCACTAAATGCCACAAAAATAGACTCAAAGTGTAAAAAAACATGGAGGGACTTGAATCGGCACAGAGGCGTGTCTGTTCTGTGAGACGCGATTTATGGACATCAAAAACACTTCTAAAAAGCTGCCTATGGGGATTGCCCTTTACACTTAAGATTGTGGTGATGAATGACTTTTTGTCTGTATTGTACAAATGGCCAGAGAAGTTTAAAATATTACACACAACAAATAATGCTAATTTGTCTAATGTCTAATTTATGTCTTAATTTTAGGAAAAATTAGATAACTCTTAGCCCAATCATTTAGATATGAGAAAAAAGGGCTAGACTATCTGCTAAGTTATGCACTGTTGCACTGCACTGCTGTGTCTAGTCCAGCTGCTGAAGACTCCTGCTCAAATAGAACACTTCACTTTCACTTTGACCGGGAGATTGGATTCATGCCCAAGAAAGTTTTTTTCCACACAGCTCGCTAAACCAGACAGCCGCCAGAAGACAAGCTAATCCTAACATTGAGGTGGCCTGTCTGTCTGGGCTGCTGGACAAACAGCACCAGTGAGTCATATTGCTGTTTGTTTGGAAAAGTTATCTAGTTATCTAGTGCCACTTGAATATGAACGACCTACAAAGAGAGCTCCAGAGGCTGAACAAAAACGCTTAATGTGAACAAGCCCTGCGACACCACCAGGCCTCACCTCCAGTGCCTGTCTGAGGAAGGTCCTCTTCTCAGCCTTGGCCCATTCTATGCACTCCAGACAGAGTTCTACCTCCTGACCAGTGGCGGCCTCCATGTCCAAGAAAAGGTCCAGCAGGGAGCGGACCAGCCGGGCTGCCTTGGCCTTGGAGATGGAGTTGAGGAAGGGACGCACATACTTCAGTAGACCCCCAAGCTCTGGGAAGAGGGTGAAATGAAAGAAGAAAAAACTGTGTAAATAGAAAAACAGTCGAAAATAAGCTTATGGTCAATCTGCCACAATGGCTAGTGATTGCAAACAGTTTATTTAAGTAAGTCAGATTATTCAAGAGATGCAAAACACTCTGCTACTTCTGTAATGTTTCCTAACAGATAGAATTAAAACTCTTTAATCACAATATCACAGAAATTTCAAGTAGTCTAATGATTTGGGGAAAAGTTAGGGGTTCTGATCGAGTCTTATTTGCAAGTAGGGAGCAATTTCGGACCCAACCTGGGCCTGTAGAGTGCCACTTAACTTCATGACAGTCATGCTTTCTTTCCGTTCCATTGTTCTGATGAATTCCAGCATTTCCACTGGCCCAAATTTGAGGCAGGGACAAACTTTAAATCCTAAGGACACTAAGCCTATTCCTTCATCAGTTACATTGCTTTTTTAAAAGGTTTTTCACAAGAAAGTCTACAGATATCTTACAAGAGGTTTGCTGACATTGCTTATATCTAAACTTAAAGAGCAACTTCCTTAAGAGATTTCCATTGACAAACATTCCTGATCTAGTACTAAAGTGACTCAATGTCTTAATACAGCCTGTAAAAAGACACTTTCATACAACTATGTGGCAGCTTTTTGCAATAAATACAGCAATCCGATCTCTTCCTTCAGTATCCTTTACTCCTGGATCCTGTACTTGTGTAAAAAACAACTTTTATTTATGCTGAATCAAAGGAAAAGTCCTGTGTTGTGAACAAATATTAGGTCAATGGACTCAGTTGCAGTCCGCAGCCAATGACGTCAGGATTCCCTCATAAGGCTTTGTAAGGAGACATGATTTGTTAGTCCACCCATATTTCTTTGCCACACAGAGGTTCACAGAGAGTTTTTTTGAGATGAGGTGAACAGTTAATATTTACATTTGACAGCACTCTTTCACGATTTGACCACAATACCAGATCACAATGGACAGAAGTTAAAAATCTGTCCAACTTGGGAGAGAAAATTTTTTTGTGAGTCTTCATTGTAAGCAAAATCAAACTACGTTACAAGATGTGTCAGTAGGAGAACAATCCAATTAGACCAAAGTGAGTGTCACTTCTTCATCATGTGGACACTGAGTCATGACTTGTGTGTGTGTGTGTGTGTGTGTGTGTGTGTGTGTGTGTGTGTGTGTGTGTGTGTGTGTGTGTGTGTGTGTGTGTGTGTGTGTGTGTGTGTGTGTGTGCGTGGCTGGGGTTTGAGACCTGTAGTGTTGAGTCAAAACAAACCTATTTAAACAGTATCACATAATGCATTGTGGGCACGCAAATCAAACAGGACCTAGAAGTGTGAACACATCATGTTACCTGCAGCCTGTCCTGTCTTGGCCAGCAGCCCACCCAGCTCCAGGATGCTCTGCTCTTTAACACGAACCGCCTCCTCATCACTATCCTGGATGTCCCGCTTCACTACAACACACACACACACAAACACATATCATGATGTAATCTGATCCGTATTCACACGAATCGCCGCGATATACAAACATTAAGAATGCTGCTGTTGCAAAATCCTTCCCCGTGTCTCTGGAGACTAGCATCAAGTCATGTTTTAACATGGACAGGTTTGGTTGGATGGCGAGGAGCCAAGGGGCTAGCAGAAAGCTGTGAAATATCGGACCTGTCAAATTAAACAATAAACGTTAGTGACAGCGACATAGCTGCGCTTTAGTAATCAACATAAGACATGATACGGTACATGAGCATGAAGTAAAAGCTGTGACAAAGTAGGTGATGCTAAGAGAGTCAACTCAGTTTCAAATGAATTTCTTTGACGGCCTGACATCTGACAAGACGGGGCAAAGCTAGCTGCTAACAACGTTAGCTGCATGCTAATGTTAACTAGCCAGCTGTCACCCAAGCTCCAGTCAAATGAATGAGCCAGGCTAGCTGACGTTAGCTTGTCTGATAAGCTAGCCGGTATGCTTCTAGCCGGCTAGCCCACTGCTGCTGACTCACTGTGCAAGCTACGAGGAAAAAAGACACGGCCAGCACTGGGCTAGCTAACCTAGCTTAGCTGCTAGCTGGCTAACAGCAAAGATGGCTAACCCAGCTGCTCCACATTTGATAGAGGGCTGTATTGCTTTAGCGTCTGAGCATACAACTATGTTCTCTCCAATGCCATACTATGTAGTTTATATTTACCTATTGAATGTAAGATATCGATAGAGGCATTCCGGTCTGTTCCAAGAAGAGACTGAGCTCTCTGAAACTCAGCCACTGCCGCGGCTGCCATCTTTCCTCTGCCTGCCTCCGCTCCGCTCTGCCCGGTTGTTTTCCGGTCAGGTCGTTCACATGGTCGGAACAATGCTGCCCCCTACCGGTGATGCCGAGCTCCGCCTGCCGAGAAGTACAGGCACCTCCAGCAACTATTAAAATCCTTAATCATTTCTGATTTCACATTTTGATGTGTCTGCTTCCTTGTAATAGATGATCTGTCTATTATAGCTTATGGTGATTTAGACTGATCAGTGCCAGGAAGAGTGTTTCAACAGGCAAACTCTTTTCATGTCTCTAAGGTGAGTTTTTATGCATTGCATTTCAGACAGTTATACTATGGATTATAATTAGGTTTTTACATGACAAGAATGTCATCTCATGTAACAAATATAGCTGAAGTAGAGATCAATATATGCTAGTAACAATGTTTGATTAGCAGCTGTGGACGCACCATCAACAGGGCTGATTTTGTAGCTGCAGAAAAGCCAGAGCAGGCCAAGATCACTTGGTCCACATTTAAAAAAGGGAGGAAAAAAAGTAAATAAATAGGGAAATTTCACACCGGACAAAACAATACATTTAAATATTATAAATAAATTTTATTTAAATCATTTGACAGGAAAATGGATAAGCATACAGTTTAATAAACATCTACACATAACAAAATAGCCTTTATTTCACAAAACATACAGAGTACAAAAAGCTCGACATCAGATCTCATGAGTCACGTCTGCCTTCACAAGACGATGGACAGGTAGTCACAGACCTGAGGACAGACAAAACAAAGAAAAAAAAACAAAAACTTGTTACTCAATAATAAAAGGGAAAAATAGCACTTTGATTATTATGACAAACATTACGTATTTTAGGTTTCCAGCAGCACCAACAGATTTGTTCTGCTAAAAACCTCCTGACACACTTCGGAAAAATGACTTTCCACTGACTGTGTCGTACCTTGCAGCTTATCATCAGGTTGGCAGAGCCGCCTGTGTTGGGAGCTACAGAAAAAACAGGGTTGTGGAGACAATCCTCCATGTGCTCAGACACCCTGGATTCCAGGAGATGTTGCAGGATATCAGGGGTGATGTTCTGCTTCTAAAAGGTGGACAAGGTCGACATATGAATTACTTTTACAATGAAAAACATGTTGATGAAGTTCTGGAGTTATAAAGAACATATTTTTTCCTATGATTTCTTAGCTCAATCAGGCGCCAAAGGTAACATACTTTGCTTCAGATGAAAACAACCTTCTCACAACTTTGGTTGAGGTCTGTGGTTGTGCTAATATGATTGCTAAAAACATTCCATGTAACATAAACCCAAGTGCCCTCATTTGTCTTAATGGGATACTGTTGGATAAACAAACCTTAGTGTTAATGTACACTCCACAGGTGCAGGAGATGAAATGGCTGTTGATGTTCAAGTTATTCCTGCAAGACACAAAAGGCACATTAGTTGATAGGAGTGAGTGAAAAATCAGCTTTTGTCTTTATCTTGATTCACAGCAGCCATTTCTGTGACTCACGTGTGACATACTGGGCAGATAATATGCATCTCTCCCATCCCTTCCACCACAGACGATATGTACTGCTGCTCAAACTGCAGGTTCCTCTCGTATTCTTCGATGATAGACATTTCTGTGGCCCAAAGAAAAGAGAACTTTAGAAAAGGTTCAGAATCAACAGGCTTATTTACACTCTTGTTTCCAATAGATCTGCAGGAATATGTCAACCCTAATTACTATTGTCTCTAAGTATTTTTTGGATATGTAAAGGTATTACAGACATTCCCACACACTTTACTGGACATGCGTTTGTGGAGGTTTTGATGGGTCATTCATAGAAATGTATTACCATAAATAATAAAAATAATAATGGTTTCCTTGGTAGAACATTCCTACCATGAGACATGAGCTCTTGTTGGATTTCTTCAAGCACTGCCAGCTCATCGTAGTCCTTCATGATGCTGAACATCTGTTTAGAAGTAATGAAAGCAGACTTCCACTTGGTTATAGAACTCAGAGATGGTTGTGGTCTTTACTCTCTCATTAAGGCTACTTATTGAGTAGATTTCCTTCACTTTCTGATGATATACTTATTTTTATGAAAAGGTGCAGAGCAGTCTGAAAGTAAAAGTAACTGTGTCTGGGATCGTGCATTTGACAGATCTAGGGATAGAGAAAGTAAACCAAGTGAGAGAGAGGAAGACACAGAGCCCGACCTCTGCCATGTCCTGTGGCCCCAACAGGGAGGGTAGTCTCCGGCCCTCAGACTGCAGGGCGGTCCACTCCTCCTCCATCACCTCCTGGACGATGATGGAGGCCCCGGAGCCGCTGCGCTGCTGGCTCTCTCCCATCTGCCGGTACCTCTCCAGCAGCCTCGAACGGCTGTTTTTCAGTCTGTCTACGCAGCGCTACAGAGATGACAACAAGAAAAAACATAAGCAGAACAACATTAATCTCAGACATTAATCTCAAGATGCAGCAGTTCCCCCCACAAAGCTAGCTAGCTAGCTAAGCTAAGTGCCGAGTTTCTCACCTTGCGGTACGTTTCTTTCCATGGCGGCGTCGTTCCTTTATAAAGTGAACGGTGTCTGTGCAAAGCGTCCATGTGTAGCGCTACAAGCAAGTGTAGAGTTAAATACATAAAAAGTCTCGTTCAGTCAAACTGGCCAAACGGAGTGAAAACTTCAGAAACAAAACATTGCAGTTTTTAACCCCATGCCCCGGAAGTTAATGTGCGCGGCCGCGGATTGCATGATGGGTAATGTAGTTTAGCTCTGACACAAACGGTTTAACCGTCTATCGGCGTTTAACGGCGACCAGCAGTCATGAAAGTGGTGTTTATTTATTGTTTCCATGGTAAACATGTAAAAAATGATACATAATCAGGTAATGTCATGGGATCAGCTCATTAAAAAAGATGATTATGGTTGGAAAACTGATTTTGCAAGTAATAAAATCATTTCCTTTGGTAGATGTGTAAGTAAAAAAAGCCAAATATTGCATTTTCATTGGAAAGGTGAATTCAGAATCAGTATATTGGGAAATAAATGCAAAAAAAAAAAAAAAAGCCACAGACGTGGGGACAAGACTAAAGTAAATTTACAAGTCTTCCGGAATCAGTTGGCAAAATGAGCAGGCCACATCAATGTCCTTTTTATATTTTTGCAGAAATACTTTGGAGTGAATCATCTTAAAGTCACTTCTTTGATCTTGTAGTCAGACATTTAGAAGGTAGCATAAAAGTATGATTCAGAGACAGAGCCATAATGCAGCCCGTGTGTTAAACCAAGCAGAATATTTTTTATATTTTAGATTCTTTAAACCTTTTGCCTTGATGACAGCTCTGCACACTCTTGGCGTTCTCTCAGTCAGCTTCATGAGGTCGAATGGTTTTCAATTAACACGTGTGGCTTGTCAAGAATTCATTTGTGGATTTTCTTGCCTTCTTAATGTGTTTGAGACCATCAGTTGTGTTGTGGAGGTGGGGCGGGTACACAGTTCCTTACAGCGAGTAGCTTTATCCCACTACTGTTCTAATCCATATGTTACACAGTCATCCAGCGGCAGCTGACTGACTCACAGTGTGTAGGTAACCACCCCCCACCCCACTTCCTCCAACTGAGTGGCCTCCTTTGCCTATGTGCGGAGCTTTATTGGGAAGAAAGCCATTCAGAGAAATCCCCTTTCTATCCTCCCTGCTGGTTTTATAGAGACTCGGTGATGACTGAAACATGTTGATGCCATTAGATTGCAGGTGGTCCTCTGGGTGACACAGAGTCTGTACAATGACTCTGATCTGGAGAGAGAACATGGAGAAGGGTTAGTTTGATGCAGACTTCCAGGAGAACTTCAGGAGACCTGATGGTAGAAGACAGTGACAAACATTACAAATCAGACCCTGGCTAAGAGGAGCCTTAAAGTGAAGCCTTAAAGTGGCACTCCATACACCATCGTTTCTCCACCCACAGGAACCTGTGGATCCTGGTCCTGGTTCTCCTGCTGTGGTTCTGCTTTATGAATCACACCCGCCAACACTAATAATATACATAATTCATATTATTATTATTCATATATTAACTATTGTTGTGTTTTTCAGTGTTACCATATTGCTCATTATTAGTCATATTCCCATTGTCAGAACTATAGTTGCTCCCCCCCATCATCATTATCATCACCCATACATTCAGTATTCCTTTGTTGTTCAAAATGTCATTTTCTGAACTGTATGCTTGGCAGTACACACATTTTAACTGCTGTGCAACAGATAGAAGCCTCTTTAGGTTACTACTACATGTAGCTGGATTTATGTTTCATTTGCATTCTACTGGTTGAACACGGTCTCTATTTCTGTCTGGTTACTTTTGTGTCTTAATAGTAGAACTAATTGCAGTATGGAAAGTTTTGCTCTCAGGCCTACTATGTTTGTTTAACCACATAGAAATAGAGAAACCTCGCAAAAATGGTTTTTATACGAATGCTAATGTTTATACTAATACACAGCACAGTTAAAGGTCGCTGATGTGTCTGGAAGCCATCAAACTGTGAGAAAAGACCACCTTCAGTTCCATCTTTAAACTAATGTGTGTGAAAACGTTCCGTTTATCAATCAATCAATCAATCAATCTTTATTTATATAGCGCCAATTCACAACAGTGTTATCTCAAGACGCTTTACATAAAGAGCAGGTCTAGACCAAACTCTTTAATTAGAGAGAGACCCAACGATTCAGGAATTCAACATTAAGGATTCAAGAATTCCCACATGAGCAGCATCAGATATTACATTGAGCAACAGTGGCAGGAAGAACTCCCCTTTAACGGGAAGAAACCTCAAACAGACCCAGGCTCAATGTGGGCGGCTTCTGTAGGGGTCCGCGTTGGGTGGAGGTTGGACAGAGAGAGACAGAGAGAGGGAGAGAGAGAGGGAGAGAGAGACAACACAAACAGCAACCAACGTACTAGCAGTGACTATAGCACTAACAATAGGAGTGTGACTAAAAGATTAGCAGTATGATATTATTGAAAAACATGACGAGTGGCTGACAATCCGCAGCAGTGATTCATGAAGCAGAGAACCACATCAGCAGGACCAGGACCAGGATCCACAGGAACCTGAGAGATGAGAAAGCACAGAAAGGCTCCAGGGAAGATAGCCAGTTAGAGGCAGACATTTAGCTGACATGAGACATAATGATGGAGAGGAAGAGGAGGATAGAGAATAGAGGAGCTCAGTGCACCATAGGAGTCCCCCGGCAGTCTGAGCCTATAGCAGCATAACTAGGGGCTGGTCTAAAGCCTGAGCCAGCCCTTAAATATATGCCTTGTCAAAAAGGAAGGTTTTTAGTCTACTCTTAAATGTAGAGAGGGTGTCTGCCCCCCGAACCCAAACTGGAAGGAGGTTCCAGAGGAGAGGAGCCTGATAGCTGAAAGCTCTGGCTCCTGCACTACTTTAGAGGACTTTAGGAACCACCAGTAGACCTGCATTCTGGGAGCGCAGTGCTCTAGTGGGGTAGTACGGTACTATGAGCTCTTTAAGATATGATGGAGCCTGACCATTAAGAACCTTGTAGGTGAGGAGAAGGATTTTAAACTCTATTCTTGATTTTACTGGAAGCCAATGAAGAGAAGCCAGTACAGGAGAAATGTGGTCTCTTCTTTTAGTTCTCGTCAGAACACGAGCAGCAGCGTTCTGGACCAGCTGGTTTTTTGAACATTCAGCCATGTAAATACGGGACCTTTAAGTAGTTTAGTCCAGTGCTTCCCAACCTAGGAGTCACCGCCACCAAGCGGTCACAAAATCAACCAGAGGGATTGTGAGTTGATCACATGGGAGAGGAAAGCAAAAATAAAACAAAGTTCTGTTACACAATTATGCATGTATTCATTTTTTAAGTGTCCCAATGAGACATTAGACACAAGCTCTCTCAGGTCTCTCAGGTCTCTCAGGTTCCTGTGGGTCCTGGTCCTGCTGATGTTGTTCTCTGCTTCATGAATCACTGCTGCGGATCGTCGGCCACTCGTCATGTTTTTCAATAATATCATATTGCTAATCTTTTAGTCACACTCCTATTGTTAGTGCTATAGTCACTGCTAGTACGTTGGTTGCTGTTTGTGTTGTCTCTCTCTCTCTCTCTCTCTCTCTCTCTCTCTCTCTCTCCCTCTCTCTCTCCCTCTCTCTGTCTCTCTCTGTCCAACCTCCACCCAACGCGGACCCCTGCAGAAGCCGCCCACATTGAGCCTGGGTCTGTTCGAGGTTTCTTCCCGTTAAAGGGGAGTTCTTCCTGCCACTGTTGCTCAATGTAATATCTGATGCTGCTCATGTGGGAATTCTTGAATCCTTAATTTTGAATTCCTGAATCGTTGGGTCTCTCTCTAATTAAAGAATTTGGTCTGGACCTGCTCTTTATGTAAAGCATCTTGAGATAACACTGTTGTGAATTGGCGCTATGTAAATAAAGATTGATTGATTGATTGATTGATTGATTGATTGATTGATTGATTGAAGCCAAGAAGGTTAGAGACCACTGGTTTAATCTTTAACTATGTAATAAACACTACTATATTTTGTGTATCATGTAAACCCTCAGTCAGAAACGGTAATAAGAACAATATTCCCTGGATTAGAAAGTAGGAGAACATGTAGTAAATGTACGCAGATCTTTTCCACCAGTGGATGATTTCTAGTAAATAACCAAGTGGATGCAGTTCTCTCTCTCTCTCTCTCTCTCTCTCTCTCTCTCTCCCTGAGAGTGACTGGAGCCTATAAGCTGTCAGCACAGGTGTAGCGGGGGCTCGGCCCACTAAAAACTGATTCACAAAATCCTCGGCGCTCCTCTTCAGCAGCCTACTCGGCCTCCTCCTCTGCCTCGGCAGCAGCTCCAACACATCTGGTCGGCTGCATCAGCACCTCGGACAGCGCCCTCTCCGATAGGCCGGAGCGCGTCGGCGGCCAATGGCTGCAGCGGCAGCGGCAGCAGCAGCATCCCGGCAGCAGCCAATGAGGAGGCGCCGCTTCTCTCCCGCATCCAACCCGAATAACTGCAGATGCCCGCATCGAGGCGACGGACCCCCCCACACCCTCCTCCCCTCCTCTCTCTCTCTCTCTCTCTCTCTCTCTCTCTCTCTCTGGCAGGTTTGCATAGCTGAGGGGATAAGCTGCTGTCTATTTTTGGAATTCATAGTGGCCATTTTTCCCCTCTTTTTTTTTGATATTCTCTGCCTTTGTTTTGATTTAGGGCTTCAGACCGATATGTGTTGACTTGCTCCTGTCGGGTGGAAGTTCATCCACGCTGTTAACAGCCGTCACCGTAGAGATTCTCGGCTCTCAATGGAAGACATCTCCTGCTCGCTGCGAGCGAGGGAGGGAAGCGCGTTTCGCATCTCCTCCGCATCTGTATTCCAATTGAAGATCGAGGGACTTTTTCTAGATGACGGTTTGAAAGAGAAGGCAGCACCCCCCCGGGAGACAAACCTGTGACTCCGGGCTTTTCTGTAACATCGGGGATCGAACCGCTTTTTACGCCCCTGGTTGGCGGCGTGGACACCAGCAGCGGAACGGGTGGAGAGCGTCCTCGCATTTTGACCGCAGTTGCCCAGCAGCAAGGGGGAGGGGGGTCAAGGTGTGATCCATGGATTTCACAAGAAGAGCCGATTAATAAGAAGGTAGGAGAGTGGTAACACCATTTTTTTTTCAGCTCTGCAAATTGAATAAAAAAAAAACATGAGACAGCCTAATGACAAGGCCGAGATGATGCTCAGAGCCAACAATATAGACACGATCACTGAACACACAGGTGTGTGGTCGCTCCATTCGTCATATTTCCGTGATTTATGTGGCTCAGAAATGGATCATAGGAGCGCAGAAGAGAGCAGCACCATGTTTCTGATGTTCTGTGGGTGGATGAGAGCACGGGGCCTATCAGCTGATGCTTCTGGAGCTGCCCGGTGTTGGAGGGGCTGTTTTCAAGGCTTCCATTTTGAAGCTAAGATGGATGCTTGCGCACATTTCTTCCTCATGCCTTCGTGGCCTCACCTTGGTTCTTATATAATACTGATGAACAGGCAGGCCCGCGTTACGCAGACGCGAGAGATAATGCATCCGCTTTCTGTGGAGGGAGCTCCGCAGCGATGCTCAGGCTAGACTGGAGATTAAAACCGGAGGAGTTGAGATGAAATTCACGGCCTCTGAGGTCCCCTCCGTGCTCATTCTGTTTGGCGAGGAAATAAAACAGCAGGCTCGTTTGTGTGACCACTATTTAGCATTTACAAGAAAGGTGCTGTAGTCCTGTGAAGGAATGTAATCCAACTATGTAGCTATAGAATGCATAATGGAGCTCTCAATCAAACATAGTGAGACGATTTTATATGCAATGTTGCTGTAAGTTCATCATAGGTAAATCTTTTTATAAAATTCTATCATTGCCATTGCCGTTTCTTCTGACTCACTTTCCAAGGAAACAGAAATCCAAGCAATAATGATGATAATAATAACTCAAGGTCCACTTGCTGGCTTGTGTGAATCTTTTCAACCTAATTTCATGGTTTGTATGTGGACCTTCATAGGTTTTCTACTCGTTAAGTTAAAAAAAAATCTGAACTGAAAGTGAATCTGAAAGCCCTGAGCTCTTAGTCCACTTTTCTGGCTTTTTAGGGACTTTCAGCTGCGTCTTCTTCTTCAAGGAATAGGATTTGCTCGGTTGATGCGGTTCTAATGGAAAAATCTATCTGTTAGATATACTTATACTGTTCCCCAAGCTCTGTTAGCTGAGGAAGACTGTGAGATGCGGCTCACTCCTCACAAAATGAGTAAAATATCAGCGTCAGTCAAACATTATTTGACAAAAATATCTTCACGTCTGTATATTAGCTTTTTCTGGTGCTTTCAACCTCATCTCACTGTCCTCCTCTGCAGATAGAGTTCACTGAGTTGTCACTTCTGTGTCTTCATGAAAACAGATTAAATTCCATCTGCTGAGGATTTAAACACTGAGAAAAGGCTGATGGCTCAATAGTGTCTTGTTTATTACATATAATGTAATGGAGAATACTCCTTCTCCTGTTGTTTGCTCACAGGTTCGACTTCCTCCAGAAGTGAGATACTTCGGTCTTCTCAAAGCTCTTTGTCTAGATCAATCAAAGAGCTTTCCCCCCACTGCTTCCCACTCCATCCTTCCTCTGTCCCACTGCTAACCCTCGCACAGGCATAATGGGTACAGTGCTGTCGCTGTCTCCCAGCTACCGCAAGGCAGTGCTGTTTGAGGATGGCCCGGCCACGGTAGGCCACTACACAGCAGTCCAGAACAGCAAGAACGCCAAGGATGCTGCAGCAGCAGCCGGGAAGTCCCTCAAGCGCCCCTCCATCATCAATGTGTTGCCATGGAAACGCATTGTGGCTGTATCGGCGAAGAGGAAGGGCTCCAAGAAGCTGCAGTCAGACGTTGGGGATGGTGGGAAAGGGAGCTCTCCGGATGGCCACGCCAACGCCACGGCAAACTCGGGCTCCAACAGCCTGAAGCTGAAGAAGTCTCAGTCCTGCGCTAACCTTTCATCGTACACAGCAAGCCAGGACCCCTCAGCCACTACCACCACTACCTCCTCCCACCTGCCCACCTCCAAGACCCTGGCTAACGTAGTTACTGTCGCTGCCAAAAAGAATTCTCTCACAGGCTCCGGGATCCAGCCGTCAACAGCAGCCGGCACGCCAAAGCGCGTCATTGTCCAGGTAACCCTAACCATGTCTTATTTGGTCTCTTTTTGTGTTCACAGAAAAATTGACACTCCTTAAGATCCATGCTGTGTCATTTCACCAATTCATCACCTTACCTGTTTCTTCCCCTCCTGTTTTCCCTTTCCATCTCTCTGTCCAACCCAGGCCTCCACCAGCGAACTCATGCGCAGCCTGGGTGAGTTCCTTTGCCGCCGGTGTTACCGACTGAAGCGCCTCTCCCCGACAGATCCAGTGCTGTGGCTGCGCAGCGTGGACCGCTCCCTCCTCCTACAGGGGTGGCAGGATCAGGGCTTCATCACCCCGGCCAATGTGGTCTTCCTCTACATGCTGTGCCGCGATGTGGTCTCATCCGAGGTGGCCTCAGAGCGAGAGCTGCAGGCCTCGCTGCTCACCTGCCTCTACCTGTCCTACTCCTACATGGGCAACGAGATCTCCTACCCCTTGAAGCCCTTCCTGGTGGAGGCGGAGAAGGAGGCCTTCTGGGACCGCTGCCTGGAGATCATCAACCGCATGAGTGGCAAGATGCTCCAGATCAACACCGACCCGCACTTCTTCACCCAGGTGTTTGCTGACCTGAAGAATGAGAGCAAGAAAGAGGAGGAGAAGACCAAACTCCTCATTGGCCTTGACCGATAAGAGGGAGCTGGGAGGGGGGAAGGAAGGAAGGAAGGAAGGAAGGGAGGAAGGAAAGATTGATGGAGTTAACAGGTTGAGGATGGATGGACTAATGTAATGCAGTGTAGTGAAACCATGGAACTGTTGTCTGGCGTCTCTACTGGTTCATTATTGACCAAATCTCCTGCTTGTAACCATGGACGAAGAGTCTCTGGGATTAAACACAGCGTTTAAATCTGAAGGAGGGTAATGACCCACTTAAACACAAACAGGCTTTCAGACAGAGGCAGTAACTGATCTGCAGCGCTTCACCTGAAGGCCCCACTGGGCCCACAGGGCACTTTTACACAACAAAGCAGATCAAATCAGGTTTGCTGTGGTGCTGGCCTCACCATCAGCCACATTATCTGACATGATTGGATCTGATTAGATTCTCATGACTGACAGGCTACTTGTTGGTATCCAACGCCAGGGTCTCTCAGCTCAGGATGTGACAATAAAACGCTTTAAGGCAGAGATATGATCGTTAGTTTTTCAAGAACAATTTGACAACTCAGAGGGGGCCAGTAGGATAACAGCCTGTGGGAAAGAGCTATCGTTTTTATTTTGTGCCTGAGGCACAAGATAAAAGTCAGATAAAGTCTGGCCTGTACCTTGTTTTAGTGAGATCTGAAGTGAAATCTGATTCATCTGAAGTATATTTTCTGTCTTTTGATTGAAAACTAAAGGGTTTAGAAACGCCAGACAACACAGACGTACTAAGGGTGATAATATAAATATGAAGAAACAAGATTATATTGTGTGATAGCATCCAGGCATTTCGCTATAGAGAAATGTCAGTGTAAGGAAAACCAAGAGCCACCTTGCATGAGGTCACTTCATTTGCCCCCGCACATGACCACCTGCTTATTGCCAACTCCACTGTACCTTATTCCTATCGTCCTGCCCAAGCTTATTGCACTCACCAACACTGCCTGTGAGGTCCACTGTTGAAACTTTAAGAGCATTAAATACATGAGCTAGAATCAACCACAGCTAGTCTGCAGACCTGTCAGACTGTGAAATTGAAGTCGACATTTGGTGCAAGTGTACTGTTGTGGATTAATTCATCCACATTTTTACATAAAGTACTGTACTTTTAAGGGGACATTTGGGTTTATCCAGTCAAATCTGCTGTGAATTGGGAGATAATCTATACACTTTTATGAAATGCTAAACCGTTGGGCACAGATTAATAACCATTAACCTTCTGTAATCTGTTTACATTAACAAAAACATGGGAAAATGCAATACTGACCCCTCCAGGGCATATTTTACACAGGGAATTATTTCACTCCCTCCTGTTCTCCTGCACTTTCTCCTGCAGTCCATATTGGTGCTGTCCTGAAGGACTACAGGAAAACGTTTTACAGAAAGAAAGAAAGAAAGAAAGCGATTTCTGTTTGAAAACACTGCTGCATACACATGTTGCATACTTCATACTGTATGTATGATTGGAGCTGGGTCGCCGATGGACGTGTTCAGAGAGTGTGTCACGTGATTCGTCTCAACCAATGGCTGCACACGTCAGAATGAAAGATTATATTCCAGGTGTGCGTGGGCGGGGGCAGACACTGCAAATTTAGGTGTGACTTTTCTTCCAAAAAAAATGCTTTGATGTCGCCGTCGGCACGAGGGACTTCCTCTGCTGTTTGAAGTGTCGGCGCCCCCTCCCCACCTCTCTCCTCTTCCCTCCGCTCATTATTCTCCAGGGCAACCCGACAAACTATAATAACACAGATTCTCTCTCCATCCATCCGCTCTGGCCCGGTCTGAACCGGTCCTGTCCTGTCTGGTGCGGTCCAGTCCAATCCAGCTGTCCCATATTTAGAGACTCTCCGGTCTGTTGACCCGATGGCTTACTTATTCAATGAGTTGTTTGACATGCATGTGTGCTTCTATAGGTTTCCTAGCATGCTGCTTTGTGTTGGGCACACCGCACCACATGTTACAGAAGAGACTGAGCGGTTGCCACGCTGAACTGCTGAAAGCTAGACTCAGTGATGTGACATCTAAGGGACCCAGCTCGAGGACTCTCTAGTGATGGAAGCGTGTAAAAGGATGGTTGTATTCTTGCCTATGCTGCACATTCATAGATAAAGGCAAGTCAGAGCTTCAGCCCCTCATGGGGACTTCCGCTCTTCTTGGTTCCATGTTGCTTAAGGGCCTAAAAGATCCCTCCGAGATAAAATACTTCATTTCTCCTTTCAGAAAACACTTATAGCCTAGTTGGGGTTTTAAAAAAGTTTGGATCACTTTGAGTGGGTACTGCAGCGATTCAGGATTGGAGTTCAGCAAAGCTGAGGGGTTTGCGAGAGACATATTTGAAACAGAATGGTTAAAACTGAAGCAGCAGATGCCAAGATATGCTATCTTGAGTTTTACTCCCCAGTATGGGAGAAGCTCCAAAGATGATGCATCCTACATTTCCCATAATAAGCGGATTGCATCCTCACCTTCAGGCGTTTTGTTAACAAGCCTCAAGCCCAAGCAGAGATGACCTTGATGACACCTCACCAGAGCTCTGGAAAGCTCCCTCCACGGCCACTGAAGACATTGTACAACTGAACTTTGTAAAAAAAAAAAAATCAACGGATTGCCTTCCTTGCCTTGATGATGTCACATCACTAAGTCTAACTGCAGCCAATAAACTGTCTACAATTTTAGAAAAGCTCTGCCTTCTCCAACAGGGCAGAGCTCCTGTGCCATATCATTCTAAAGACTCATCATTTCATACAAAAAAACCCAAACATGTAACACAAAGAAACATGAGCCAACTCTAAGTCTCTGACTGCTGGGCACGAAAGACTATAAATGAATTACAAATAAGCTTTTACATGATGTTACTACGTCACATGTCAGATATGTAGACCGGAAAAGAGGGACTTTGTCCCGATGGCGAGGACATGGAGTGAAAATGGAAAGCCTGTGGTTTTAATATACGATGAAGTTTTACGTGTCACTTTGCAAAATGGAAGCCAAAATTGGACCCATCCGAAGCTGGAACATTCAGCGTTCTGATAGTGACTTCGTGAGTTATGGAAAAAAAAAAGACATTTGGCTTGCGCTCAAATAATAGTTCCCATTTACAAATACTGGAGGAATGGGATTTTAAAAACTTGTAAGGAAAGCAGAACGTCATTCCTCTTTCCACACTGGGTGTCTCCACGGTGCAGGGGGTGTTTTAACTGGTTGTTTTGTGCTCAGATGATAACTGATTGGGCTGCAGTAGGAACCATGCTGTAAAAAATAATGTAGCCTTGATGCAGAGTCAGACCTCAAGAGACAAATATGCACACGAAGAATGAAATCCATGACAAACAAGCTTGTTTACACGTCCTTCCTCCTAGCTGTTTCTGATGGGTTGAGCAGTACACAAGTAGCATTTCTCTGATCATTTTTGTTCTTAATTTGTTGTACTTGAAGATCCAAACTGCAAATAGTAGGTTTTGGTGGGAATTATATCACAGTGGGATGAAGGATGGGATGTGTTCAGAAATGACGAGACATTTGGTGAAGTAAAAGACGTCACTGTATGTTTTTGTACAACAACTCACCCAGATGTATTAGAGGGATGGTGAATTTTTATGTTGAATTCAAATACTGTTACCCAGTGTGGATTGTTTGAGGGAAATCGTAAAGGTTTTCGACCACAACTGACCACTTGCTAAGTCCTGCCACCTTCAGCTACAGTTGCTACATCTGTCAAGCTTTCTGTTGTCGCGCAGCAGATATGCAGCAAACACAAATTATGATGAATGAAACTCCAGGCCAAGAGTCAGACAAAAGGCAATGGTTGATTTCGCACCCTAGGAGTCGCTGGTAAATAATATCAGCTGTAGTTAGCTAATTTAGCTAATGTTACCTCAGTGAGACGGTTAAAAACGCTGTCCCTGGCTGACTTTTTATTCTTTCCTCCTTTTAAAGGTCCCATATTAGGCTCATTTTCAGGTTTGTGCTTTTATTTGGAGGGTCCAGACCACAGAGCAGGCACTGGTCATGCTGTTTCCACAGCAGCTTTGTTGGTGTTTCCAACCAACCAAGTTTAGCTAGTGTGACTGCATTGTTGTGACATCATAATCTTAAGGAAGTCCAAGCTGCTTGTTTGAAGGCACAGTGTCTGGATACGAGCTGTGTGCGTTTCTCTGTGGATTGAGCACTTTGATACTTTCGTACAGTGTTTATACAGCACCTATACCTGCTTTATAATCTGAAACAAATGGAAATCTCTCCTTGCACAATATGGGGCCTTTAAAATCATGAAAAAGGATCTTAAATACGCACTTGATGGGTACAAATGAAATGATCGAGGGTAAAGCTAATGGATCTCAGGTATCCTCGCCTACTTGGATGATCCATGTAGAAGACAAGCAAACAAAGAATAAGAATTGTTCTTGTATTGTAGTGAAAAGGCAAAGAAATTCCATGTCTTGCTATATCTAATATATACATCATAGAGAAATCCAAAGCTTGACAGGCTATCTGTGCCTACTTACAGTTGCTAAGCTGATTACACAAACACTGTTTGAGATTTAGTGAATAGTCAATTCAACTATTTTTATCAAATATGACACCCTATCCTAGAAAGAAGAAAACCTAATACAACACACACCTAACCGGATTATATTTGGATTATTCAATACTATGTGGATGTCAGATGACAGCTTTTGACAGATGAGAGGCAGTGATGTATTTATCGGCGAAACAAAAGAACCCATGAGCAAAACTCCCTTGATATTTGATTCATTATTTTTGCTTCCACTTGCTCCGGTCCTTCCAGCTGTGCAGGGACAGTAAAAAAAAAAAAAAAAGAGCCTAGGAAGCAACAGGCGAGGAAAGGAAACTTATCCTCTGAATGAACCTTTTTTCCAGCATTCGAGAGGGAAGTACAGGTGAACTACACCCCTCCTATACACGCTCTCATCATCATCGATCAACTCATAACTATGTGCCATATTTTATCTTGCAACACGTACAAGACAAAAAACTATCGTGTAACATATGAAGCTTATGATAATGACGATGAAGTTATTATGGTTTTCCTTCCTTTTCATTTGTGAATCTTATTGTGTAAACAAGAATCTTTGTTGAACAAAAGTCGAGGCTACTAGTGTTACTAGAGTGTTGATGCTGCAGTCTGTTACTATGTGGATGTATGAATATGTATGTGAGAAATAAGAATAATTTGATCAACTGTTACAAGTACTTTATATAAAAACCTTTACAAGCATGGTCTTTGTGGTTTATTTTCAGGTCGTGTGATTTTATAGATAGACGTTATGACCCTACAGACAGTTCTTACCCAGTAAGAAGCCCCATAGTAGGATATGCAATTTTCACTTGCTGGCTCTGTAGCACCTAATGGGTATGGTGTTGACAGTGGTTGTTCTGATGTACTAAGAGAGCCCTCAAAGATTAATGGAACTGTAGCTGAGGTGATGACATTTCAATACCAAGTGCCACAAGGAGGCAGCAGCCTGTGAACACTTTAGGAAAAGTTCAACTCACACCAATGGATGGATATTCTGAAATGATCTGGGCATAATACAGGCTTGGATTATATGAACACAGTCCCGACACACTGTGATGAGTTTATTAAACTTTAACTGTGTCAAGTCACTTCACTGTAAGTCCCCAGTTCATGTACAAACAAATGTTAAACACCAAAATCCTTAAACTGAACTGAACATACTGAATCGCATAGAAAGGGTAGTGGCATTTCATGCTGTTATTGAATAGGGACAGTGGATCAATAACAGGAAACAGAGGAACGAGGAGTGGTGCAAAAGGCTTCAGCTGGATGAGAAATTAAGGAGAGCCGTTTAGTTATATCCTTAAGAGTAGTAATACTAGCACAATGGATGCTGGGAAGTATGCCAGCAAGCCAACAAAGTCTCTGAACAACTTGATTTGGCGACCTTAGTGAATGATCAGCTCACACGTTCTATAAGTCGAAGAAACGGAGAAGTAAAAAGGAAGAATAAGAAGTTATTATAGAGTCAGTTTTGCTAGAGCAGGAGACTGGTTTACACAGGCTTGTTTAAATGGGTTTGTCCAAACTATTTCTAATCCTTGTATATGCCAAAGAATATACACTGACATTTTCCAATTGTATTCTCACATAAGCAGGATAGAAGTAAATGAGGTAGAAAATAAATTGTATAAAACTTCTACAGGTGACTGTGTTTAAAAAAAAAAGAATGAATCAATTATAAACAACCCATTTGTATTTTAGTGCTTAAAGCATTTATGTCACTGTGGGTGGTGCTCTCTTTGCTTGTCCAGGCTGCTGTAACATCTAGATCTCAGTTGCATTTTAAAAAAAAAGTCAGTTTCCATGTCAACCAAGACAGCGACAATGTCCAGAATCCTCAGCATCTCAGGGCCAATTTCATCCACCCCTGTTGCCCGGCTTTCTATGCACCCGACCCCTGTTGGCAGTTGTGGGCTGGTGGTGGCTCCACATTGCTCCTTTGAGCTGGGGCCTGGGCCCTGTGGACTTCCCTCCCAGGTCTGGCTCCAGGAGGAGGCTCCAGTTTGGTGACCAGACCTGGAGAGGGGGCACAGTTCTTCTGGATCCACCTCATGCAGGGGTTTTTGAATCTCTTATTGTGGTCCCTCCCCTGGAACCATTTAGCCTTAGGAGACCCCACCAGAGGCTATAGCCACCGACAACACAGCTCCCAGGATCACAGGAGCACATGAACACCCCCACCATGATAATGTGGTGTGAGGCCATTTAAAACATTCCTTAATTTACTATTTCTTCATATATAGTTTTGACATGGTTGCTAATATCACAGCTAGGCACTGGACCAGGTAGAACCCAAAAGCAAGACACAGGAAACTCTCAGACAGGTGAACACTTTAATAAGGACTGACAGGCAACCAATACTTACGGACGTGGGCAATGACAAGATACTTAACAAGATACAATGGTCACAAAAGATTCCAAAGGCTTGGCAAGATATAATTGGCAACTTGAACGCTCGACAAGACAAGACGATCTGGCACAGGACACAGGGAGACGCAGACAATATATACACAAGGGGAACAGGTGGAAACAATCAGGGCAGGGCGGACAATCACACAGGCGGGAAACACGCAAGGGCAGGAAGTCGAAACGAGAGGAGAGTTTAGCTTTCACAATAAAACAGGAAGTGAGAGACAAGACCACACGCCAGTGAACACAGACAACTTAACAAACACGACGAGACATAACAGCTAAATGTTCAGCAGAAATGAGACACTTGATGATTCACTCACTCCCCCATTCATTGTCTCTGTTGGACTGATTATTATACATATCTGCTGATATACACTACTCACAAAAAGTTAGGGATATTCAGCTTTCGGGTGAAATTTCAGGATGAACCTAAAATGCATTCTAACCTTTCCAGGTGAACTTAATGTGACCTTCTCTAAACCTTTGAATGCACATGTCCAACTGTTCAGTGTTTCAGTACTTTTTGCACAAGTTGCTGTTCTCTAACAAGAAGCTTAACAGCAACATTCACAACAGGTTTGATCCATGAATCGACCAATACATTTCCTGCTTCAGTTAGAGTTGGTATTTAAACAGTCCTCCTCATCATGCTGTTCACATTCTGACATCATGAGACCAAGACGACACCTAACAGTTGATCAACAGCACCTCGCCATTGCGGGCCTTCAAACAGGAAGTCCTCAGACGGAGGTGTTCACTGAGCTTAGAGGGTCACAGAGTGTCATCAGGAGGTTCTAACAGTGATACAGAGAGACTGGAAGAGTCACAGAAAGGAGAGGAGTGGACGTCCTTTGGCCACATCCCAATTTATTGAGACACTGAAATGACCATTGCATGCTTCTACTTAAATGCCCTACTTTCATGATATAATATCACTGTAGCATTCACTTTTTCCATTTTCCATAAATTTCACCTGAAAGTGGAATATCCCTAACTTTTTGTGAGTAGTGCATATTTGCTTCTATAGCCTACAGTACTATACCCATACTATACTGATTATCTTTGATATTCTATTCTATGTTGTATTGCTGTACTATACTTTATATTGTGTTATACTATCTAACAACATTTCATCATGGATCTTACTGTAGTGTACTATTTTAATGTTACATTACTAATACTGGTAAAAACAGATGCCATCATATCATATATGCGTGTGGTGTGCATAGACTTGTAGACTTGTTGCCTCTGCCACTACTCATCACACCACTTACACTTTACCGTGTCATTTTTCAATTTGGTCTCCAACTCTTGTGTAGTTTCTATATTGTATTTTACTCTTACTCAACTTATACATGTCTCATTCTTCTTGTTATTATTATTATTTACTATCTATACCATCGCCCGGTGTCAGCTGGAATTAGTGTTTAAGGCTAAGTGGCATTGACAGTGGATGAATGGATGGATAGACCTATACTATATATACAGTGGTGTGAAAAAGTATTTGCCCCCTTACAGATTTCTTCTGTTTCTGCTTTATTGTCACACTTACATGTTTCAGATCATCAAACCAATTTTAATATCAGACATAGATGACCTGAGTAAACACAAAAAGCAGTTTTTAAATGATGATTTCATTTATTAAGGGAAAAAAGCTATCCAAACCAACCTGGCCCTATATGAAAAAGTAATTGCCCCCTCCTTTTTAAATCATGAATTAATTGTGATTAACCACATTCTTGAAAGCCGAGTTCAATTTCACTTGCCACACCTGCCAGAGCTGTAGAATCAAGAAATCACTTAACCCTTCAGAGTCTGGGGTAAAACGGCGTTTTTTATTACTTTTCATTTTACCTTTGTGTTTCCCATTAAAACTACTTAGCTTGCCTTTCTTTGTGTCTTTCTTTTCAGCAAAACCTCACCTATGTGATTCTACAAGTATTTATTTATTTTGACATAATATATGGACACACTGTATGTAAAAGTGCAAAAGAAACACAAAATCCGAGTAGGAACTAGTTGGATCTTTGGAGGAGTGGGGGTCTGCGCGGACACCTCCTCTCGTTCGTCTTCACACGCAGCATCCACTTCATCCTCTGAAACTGGAGTCAGAGTCTTCCAGTGGAGGAGTCTTCCTCAGAATCAGAACGTTCTTCCGCAGATTCAGCATCTTCTAACTCGTAGAAGAGCTGTAGTGCGCGACTTCAGCTCTTCATAAATTTAGTCTTAATAGGCCGATCGACAAAATTCAAACACTTGTAAAAAGTTTGAAGTGTCTGCTTTCCAACAGTCTTTGAATTGAGCACCTGCGTGCTTGTGTCACAGCTTTACGTTTTCAAACGTGCGACATGTGACTTGTGGCGGTCCTAGACACCGAAGGGTTAAATAGACAACATGAAGTAGGCTGAAAGATCTCAAAATGCAATACATCATACCCCGATCTAAAGCAATTCAAGAACAGACAAGAAACAAAGTTATTGACATCTATCAGTCTGGAAAGGGTTACAAAGCCATTTCTAAGGCTTTGGGACTCCAGCGAACAACAGTGAGAGCCATTATCCACAAATGGAGAAAACATGGAGCAGTGGTGAACCTTCCCAGGACTACCGGCCTACCAAAATTACTCCAAGAGTGCATCAACGTCTCATGCAGGAGGTCACAAAAGAACACCAAACAACATCTAAAGCACTGCAGGCCTCACTTGCCTCAGTTAAGGTCAGTGTCCATGATTCAACAATAAGAAAGAGACTGTGTCCTGTTACATCTGGCGTAAAACTAACACAGCATTTGGGAGAAAGAACATCATACCGACAGTCAAACATGGTGGTGGTAGTGTGATGGTCTGGGGCTGCTTTGCTGCTTCAGGACCTGGACAACTTGCCGTAATTGATGGAACCATGAATTCTGCTCTCTACCAGAAAATCCTGAAGGAGAATGTCCGGCCATCAGTTCGTGACCTTAAACTCAAGCGCACTTGGATTATGCAGCAGGACAATGATCTGAAGCACACCAGCAAGTCCACCTCCGAATAGCTAAAAAAAAAACAAAATGAAGGTTTTGGAGTGACCCAGTCCAAGTCTGGACTTAAATCCAATTGAGATGCTGTGGCATGAACCTTAAACAGGCCGTTCATGCTCGAAAACCCTCCAATGTGGCTGAATTGAGACAATTCTGCAAAGAAGAGTGGGCCAAAATTCCCCCACAGCGATGTGAAAGACTCATCGCCAGTTATTGCAAACGCTTGGTTGCAGTTGTTGCCGCCAAGGGTGGCACAATCAGTTATTAGGTTTAGGGGGCAATTACTTTTTCACATAGGGCCAGGTTGGTTTGGATAGCTTTTTTCCCTTAATAAATGAAATCATCATTTAAAAACTGCTTTTTGTGTTTACTCAGGTCATCTTTGTCTGATATTAAAATTGGTTTGATGATCTGAAACATGTAAGTGTGACAAAAAAGCAAAAGCAGAAGAAATCTGTAAGGGGCAAATACTTTTTCACACACACAGTATATATAGTATATATACACTGTTGCCCATAAAGTTGGAATAAAATGTTTTTTACCTCTTCTCATGAAATGATTGTGACAATGTGATTTATTCTTGATAAATAAAGTGTATATCTTCTCAACTTTATTGATCAAACTCTTCCAAACATATCACAGTGAAACTTAAACCACAATGAACCTTTGCAAACTGTGTATTCAGGCTTTAACAAAATTGGGGGTATTGAACAATTATTCCAACTTTATGGGCAACAGTGTATATATAATATCTGATGCTGCTCATGTGGGGATTCTTGAATCCTTAAAATTGAAATCCTGAATCGTTGGGTCTCTCTCTAATTAAAGAGTTTGGTCTAGACCTGCTCTTTATGGAAAACGTCTTGAGATAACACTGTTATGAATTGGCGCTATATAAATAAAGAATGATTGATTGATTGATTGATTGATTGATTGATTGATTGATTGATTGATACCATATGCACTCATTTCTATTGTTGTGCTGCTGCAATAACCGAATTTCCCCGTTGGGGATCAATAAAGCTTTGTCTTATCTTCTCACAGCTTCCATCAGGATATGAAAGAAGAGGGCAGAGACAGTATTCTGTGCATCCACTGTTTTGCTGACCGTGCTGACTAGGCGTTGGAATTGAATCGCTCTTATTGTGTTAAGCTGTCTACTGCATACATGATACATGTTACTGCTCCATTACTTACTTTTCTGTTTGGGTGCTGACACTGATCTCCCTTCCCTCTGCAGGACTTCACCCCCCTCCTCAGAGGAGGGCGCAGTATGTGCATGGGGGCGCTGTCCACGGTGCTGAATTTACCAGAATAATAGATGATGGCTTTACAAAGTCACTGGGTGGAAATAAGAGGTATAGAAACAGAACATTTTACATTTGTAGCTTATATATATATATATATTTCAGATGCATGGACAGAATCACGTCACCAGTCAAATGCATGTACACGTGCAGGGGTTGCCATCAGTAAAACGTCTTGGTTCCAGTGTGAGCCACTGATGTCAGTGTGCCACGTGAGTGTTTTGTCACGGCGCAGGTTTCGCGGAGAGACGCGAAAAAAAACGAGCGATTCTCCTCGTCCGCACGCGAGCTCACGGTGGTGTCCCCGTCCGTGCGCTTCCGCTCCCATCAGCCAATCAGAGCAAGGTGCGCTGCGGCTTATAAACCCGTCTGCTGCCGAGCCTTTCCGCGCACCGTCACCGCTGTCCTGTCAAATATTCGCCCGAGCTGCATCCCTGATCGACCGCAACCGCTAAGATGGCGGCCCGGGTAAGATATATATTCACATGGTATAAGATTATATAATATATGTATATATATATACATATGTGTGTGTGTGGGGGGGGAGATACCGGAAAACACAGGCTACCAGAGGCGCAAAATGTCGGGCGAGCCCTCAAATTGGTCGCAGCCTCGGTGCCTGTAGCGCCTTGAATGTCACCGCCTCAGCAGAATGTGGAGCTTCTTTCTCATGAAGCACCTGCAGGGTGCCAGGAGGACTGGTTTCCGACCGTGTGGCTTTGCGAGCTGCAGCTCCACACCCCCCACCAGCCCGCTAACCGCTGCCCTCCTCGGGAGTCTCTCCGCCTAATCCGTCGGCTCTGCTTGCCCTTGAGCCGACGGAGGCTGCGTAAAACAGGCGGCCGCTGAAAAAGCTTCTATACGAGCCGTGCATCTGAAGTGATGTGTGACAGGGTGGTCACACCGCGTGTCGGCGTGTGTGTTTGGTGGGACTGGTCACAACAAAGAGGGTCAGGGGTCCGCTTTGCTGCTCCAGGATCCAGTCTGCAGTGTGTTTGCGGTGTGGAGCAGCAGAGCAGAGCAGAGCAGAGCAGAGCTGGCTGGCTGGCTGCTGGACTGTGTGCATGTTAATTTCACTGGCTGTGTAGGAAGGATGGTATCAGGTAGTCAGCGTCACCCTGCCCTGTTATGTCTGCTAATAATACTTATTGTTGACATTCTTATGATCAATAGTCTCATCAAGGCTCCTACTGCAGACAGGGCAGAGCTACTGGAAGTCCCCCAAATTGTCTGCTATGTATATATATATATATATATATGCATCATATATATATAATGCATCATAAAAGTAGCATCTCCTGATTGAAAAATCAGCAAGAAACTAAAATGAATATGGGTAGAGCAACCTAGCACTTACACTTGCTGCAGTGTGTACATTTATATTCATGAAGGAGGCAGGTTTCATGATGGAGGACACTTTCCACTGTCATGTTTAAAATAAATAAAAAAAAAACATCCTAACCTTAAAGGTCTTTTAAAAAAAATTGGTTTATGTTCTTGTAAGTCAGTCTTCTATTCCAGGGGTTCCCAATAATGCGCCGTAGTTTGGGAAATAAATGATTCAGATCTGGTGGACGATCGGTACTACTCTCATGTCTGTAGGCCGAATATGAAGCTGCAGCCTGCAGCCGTTTAGCTTAGCTTAGCATAAAGACTGGAAGCAAGGGGAAACAGCCAGCCTGGCTCTGCCCAGTGGTAGAAAAATGCCACTGCCAGCAACTCTAACGTTCACTCATAAAAATCTTTGTTTAATTCGTACAACAAAAAATCTGTAACTTCCTCAAGTCTCGACCGGTTGCCTGGCAACGGTTTAGAGAAAGGAAATAGTTCAAATGAGCCATTTATGAGCTATAAGAAATAACAGCTCATAAAAATGCAATATGACACTTTGACTCTTCAGTTTCCAGTCTTTTTTTGTCAAGCTAAGCGAACATGCTGATGGCTGCAGCTTCATATTTACCTTGCAGACCTGTCAGTGGCACCTCTTTAGAATTAAGCAGCGTGTACTTGAGACTCCTCCTGGTCCACTACAGAGGGATTTTTAGATTCTCGCATCTAAGTAGGTAAAACAGGAAGTATATCACAAGAAAAAAAAATAGACAAATAATAAAAACACATATGATCCTCTCACATCCCTTCAGATTCATCTTGTGACGCCTGGAGGGGTCCCGACCCCCAAGTTTTGAACCCAGGCTCCGGCCATTTTATTCTTAAAATGGTGTGATGTAGCTTTACATCCAAGTGTGGGCGTCTTCGTCCATCTCTTGTCTATTTTCTATAGTGCAGACATCATGCAGAGTCATGATGCAAGGTGCTGCTAGCTGTAGCATTACACAGCAATTTTCTCTCATTGTGCCCCTCTCACACTACAGAGAGAGTGAACACACATTATGTACTTGTATGTCTGTATGTATTTATGCATGAGGGTGGACCTTTGTGCTGGCGGACTCAGTATGTTGCAGCAGGGGGCTTATTCATAACCCCTCACAGCAGGTGTGCAGATCACGATCAGCTCATTCACTAGTGTCTCTCGTTCACTGTTTGCAAGCGAACGCACCCAGAAGTGCCAGTGTTAGTATCTCCCGGCATGTGGGTGCTTTCATCCAATAGAGCCTCGAGCCACTCGTGTATAGAATTTTATCAGAGTTGTCTCACAGGAGAAACGCAACTGCTACATTACACTATGTCAGAGAAACTGGCTCGTCTCGTCTCCCTGCAGTAGTTTGTTTTTAGCGCTGAGCTGGAGGGAAGCGCTGACCTGCCAGGGCACTGGGTCCATTTTTACTGCAGAGTCCCAGGGGAGCTCCGTCAATACTGCTTTAAAGGACTGTTTTCATTTGCCAGATGAGGAATGTGTTCATGCATTACTTCTTTATATAATTAGTTTAAAAGAAAACTCAGTGTTGCGACATATTCAAATGAATGTGAATGTTATGGATATGTAGCCTTTGCAAATTCTGCTTCATAGGGAGAGAAAGTCTGCTAAGACCTCAGCTACATATTGAATAACAGAATTACAGAGCAGAATCGTGCCATTATCACATTTAAAACATGCTTTGATAGGAGAAAGGTGGCTGTGGGGTTTGCTAAGCCCTGTTTCCCCTTAGTAACTGTTGCTATGCCAGTATCAGCTGTAGCCATTGGTGGCTAATACAACAACTTTATTAGCTTTATTAGAGTTACCGATAACTCTCACAGCTGACTTGTTATTGTTTCCAGCTGAAGCTTTTAAAATGAAAATCTTGTCAAAATGCTTCCTACATACACACGCGGTGGCTACATGCATGATATTGCTAAAACTGAGGTCAGAGCTACATGCCCATGGCAAACAGTCAGCATCCTCACCAGCAGATTATTCATGTAGAACACATGGAGGTAAAGGCAGAGCACTGTTCTTGTATTGCACTGTGGTGCTAGTTAGTCCCAGTAATAGTGAGTATTAAAATGGTAAATGGTCTGTATTTGTATAGCGCCTCTCTGGTCATTTTGACTAGTCTAAGCAGATGTAAAATTACATATAAAATAATCAATTACTGGATTATTTGATTCTATTATTTGTTAGTTGATAATTTATTCGTTTTTAATTTAAATTTGCTTTGAATGATTGATTTGGACAACAGGATTTTGTAAAAAAAAGATGCCTGCACATGATCACATTGTCCAAATATGATTCCACTAAAGATCAACATATGAGAATATTGAATTATTGCTCAGAACTAATATTAAAAACACTGTGCTGTATGTCAAAGCTCATATATTGCTGTCCAGTTCATACCCTGGCCTCTCTCTTTTGTTAGCTACTGAGTGTTAAATGCTGTGTTTGCATGACATTCTTGGTATTTTCCACAGTTGGCTGAAATGATACTGACAGGACTGATTTGAGGCCAGTGGCCTTTATGGATGCACGGGGGGAATATTTTCTGCAGATAAATGCAGAACCTGCTATGTTCTCCTTCGCCACCCCTTGTACATTGGTCATGCATGATAAGCCACATCCAGATGCAATCAATATGATATAAAGTGACAGGAAAAATTGCAATGCAGTGCTTTACAATTGGATGTGGATGTAAAAGTACATAAATCTTGATTTGTCTGCCGTATTGATATCAGCTCAGTCTGGACTCTGCATCACGAAGTAGAGGGTATTTTAATGATGTAACACAAATGTGTGTGTATGTACATGGGAATGTGTAGTGGTGGTGCAGTGTTACATTTTTCCTCTTGGTCATCCAGCATGAGTCAAATGTGTCCACACACATACACACACACACACACACACACATGCCCAGCAGACCATGTACTGTTGCTGGGCATACTGCAGCTTGTCAGAAGGAGTCAGGACAAAACAGACAGCTCCACAGGCTGACATAATGAAGGACTCAGCATCACTTCCAAAAGAGAACCTTTTTGATGTTAATATGATGTTGAATGATAAATCTCTATCACAGTTTACGTCACCAATTTACCCAACAGTGTTTAGTACATCAGCTCTTCCAATTCTCACTTCCAAAGCAGGTGATGGCCTTTCACAGCCTTTTTGTCGAATGCTGTCTTGAATTTTTCATGGTTCTCATTATCACTTTGCCAGGAAAGCTTTCAGTGGGGAGAGAAGAAGGTGTGCGTGGTGCGTGTGGTGTGTGTGGTGTGTGCTGACGAGCCTCCGGCACCGACTTCCTGTATCTGACCCTATGATGCACTGATTTCCCAGTAGAAGGAGAGGGCAAGAAGAGAATTCATCACTGATGCCAAAATGAGAAGCGCTGTGGTTTGCCCCTTTGGATGCTGATCCCAGGCTGGACTGTCTGCTGCTGTCGGCCCGTTGTTCTCGCTGTCTGTCCAGCAGTGTGGGAGGATGCAGGGATGCTGCGTGCATACGCTGTTTTTAATTAACCGAATTTGCCCTTTTTTGATGAGGATGCTGAATTATACCAGCTTTATTAGTCACCAGTCAAGAGAATAATTCCCCTTTAACTGAAAAGACAGTTTGAAGAATTTCTCCAAAGGACTTGAAGTCTTGATAAATCTGTTATGTTCTTTTGATGGACAATCATCCTTTTGATATTATCTATATTGTATTTCTAAAAATGGACCATGCCCATATAACATTTACCAGTTTAAGCACAACCAGCAGCGATGACATTTAATAGTACAGCTAACTGCATTGAGTTTGGTTTGAACTGTATAATAAAAATCTGCTGCGTGGATTAGTTACCCACCAGGGGCATTGCAAAAGAACCATTGAGCTTAGCATATAGACTGGAAGCAATTTAATTTAATTTCTTCTGTTTAAAGGCAAGAAGTAGTGTGTCCGCAATTTGTCACTTTGACTCTGCAGTCTCTGTGCTAAGCTAAGCTAACAAGCTGCTGGCTGCAACTTAGTATTAACCGTTCAGACAGAAGAGTGACATCATCTCATTTAAGACTCTAACACAGAATAAGTTGAATAGGTTGAGCCAAAATGTGGAACAGTTCCTTTAAAATGAAGCCCTCTGTGGGGGAACAGGACACAGAAGGATTTTCAGATTCTTACATTTGAACTTCAACTGCAGGTATGAGGAGGTAAAACTGAGTATTTCACAAGATAAGAGAAAAGTTTTAATCCTCTTACGGCTTTTCAGATTTATCTTTGGAGGGGTCTGGACCCCCGGGTTGGGAGCTCGTGTCTTACATCTTTAAGATTAGGTTGCATGTGTGTGATCAGTCTGTCCATCTTAAATGGGCTCTTGTGCAGTGTGGTGAGACGTTGATAGAGTATTGATCTGCTCTCTTAAATTGGCCTCAGGATTCAAACGGGGGGTTTTATTTCTTTATCCTGAAGCAAACGGGCGGTTTAAGGTGCAGGGAGGAGCAAAAAGGGTCAGTAAGACACTTGGACAGCCTGGCTGTGAGACGACCTTGCCCACTCGACAGTCTCACCAGCCATCTGGCCTTCATAAAGCCGCTGGATTAGAGCAGCTAAACAAGACTGAACCATGTAAACAATACCAAGAATGACATCCATGGCCAAAATCTATGCTGTCATCACAGATAATCATGACATGGAATGCTATTTAGTTACGTTTTCAGCCATACATTGAAGCGTTAAACTCAATTCAACCGATGACAGATGGTTTCAAGTTTAAACTGAAATTCTCTTCATTGCTGTCAACATTTATTTAGTTTCCCCAACAGTGCAGAGTTTGTTCCAAGGACAATCTGATTGATCTAATTGTGTCTAAATCAATAGATAGAGCCGGGGTGCTTCCGATCCCACACTCGGAAGAAGAAACAGGCGCCTTCTTGCGCAATGGAACAAGTGAGTGGGCTACAAAAGATGGCAGCTGTGTCTCCACGGCCTCTTTCTCTCTCGGCTTTAACGAAGTGAGGAGCAGTTTACTTTCCAACATGTTATTTGTTTCGTTGCTCCCACCTCTCTGTTTTAGCGCCCACGTCCAATTTCAGAGATAGCAGACTGTATACTAAAGGTCGGAGGCTGTTTGACCGCCTATTTCTTCTTCTGCATTTGACAAAGACAACCTTCCCTCTTTCCGTCTGTTTTTTTTTTTTTTTGACAATCCAGATCAATCAGCTGCACCATGGCAGCCTGGACCTGCAGCCTGTTCTACCTACAACAGTAGCAGCACCAACACGTTCTCAGTTCTCTGTTCCTTTCCTTGGTTTCCACACTTGTACACACATAGGTGTGTAGATCATATCACAGCACTGCAAAGAGTTCTGAAATGTATCAGCTTGCTAAATGAATAAGGTAATTTCCCTCGTTTCCAGTATACATTAAGTCAGCAATCACCCACTTCATGAATTTGAAATATTGCTATTGCAAGAACAAGCACAGATTTAACTTGTGTCCAGATGCCACCATTCGTCATAGATTACCCACATTAAATGAGTGTCATTTAGAACCACTTTATGTGAAAAGAATGTTGTTTCCCCCAAATGGCCATGTAAGGCTCCAAAGTCCCAACTCATTGTTAAAATGAAACCTTTTCATGATTTGATTATTATACAGGGAATAACAACGTGGATAATTTACCGGCACAAGTTATTTTCAAGCATGAACAAGCAAAGTGTTCTTTTTTAATTTCACAAATGTATTGATGAATTAATATATTCATTTTAGAAAAATTCTTCTTTTCATTAACCCTGTATTTATCAGTTAATAAGATACCTTGAAATGTAATATATCTATTCATGGATCCATTTTATTGTCCAGTTAGCTGAATGTTCTGTAGCTGAATGTAAAAACACCTGAATGTTTTCATCAATGAGGTTATTAAGTATGTGCATGCCGGCAAACCCCCGACAAAATGTAACAGTAGCATCGCCCCTTATGCTTCCTCTTCATGTGTACATGCTCATGTACAAGCATGATCCACACATACAGAGATTACACTACCTATGACATCCTGTGAGTACATCGTGTACGCTTGCGTGTGTCACGTACACGCACTTAGTATGAGAATGGGTGTGTGTCCAGGAATGTATGTGTGTGTCTGTGTCTGTGCGTGAGAGAGAGAGACAGAGAGAGTAATGGTTAATCCTCAGCTCTCTTGATGCAGGGCCTTCCTCTGGGAGCTCGGAGCTGTAGCTATATTTAGAGAGCTGTGGGGCAGCCACCACAGCAACATACACACCAGCAAATACACAGATGCAGACAATGTGTGTGTGTGTGTGTGTTCACTGACGACAGGAGCTACCGTCAGAGAGGGTGGTGGTGTGCTTGTGTTTGTGTTTGCTCTGTTACTCTAGGCTGGGAGGGGGGGGTGCAGCTCTAATTTGTCTGGCTGAAGAATTAAACAAGGACTAAGACTGATGGTATGAGTTAGGGCTGGGTGATAATAATACTGTCACAGGGATCTATAACAAGGAGATTTTGACTATGAATAAGTACTTTTGTAAGATTTGAAGTACAATTTGTTCAGAATGATGAAGGACTTGTTCAGCATTTTGATAAATGTACTTTATCGCTGTCTCGCCAAGAGTTATGCCGGATACTGCTCATATGTCTGCATGTAACCCAAAATCCCACCGGGCACATTGCCGTCAAATTCCAGCTGCCTTTCGGTTTTCTTCTGTCCTCTGCACAGGTTCATGTCTTGCTGGGTGATCTGTTGGCTTTCTATGATTTTGTTCATTTGGTCCTTTACTCTTGATTTTCACATCGCAGCATTTCTGGTGAGTTTTAATCCCAGCATCTGGTTAGCTCAGCCTCGCTGGTTTGTTTAATATATGCGTCAAAGGAAAACATTTTTACAACATTTTCAGCGGATTATAGTGAAGATATTAGGAAGTCCACGCTTCCATCCGAGAAATCGTTGCTTTTACGCGTTTGCTTTTGTACGATTTAATACGAGATATAATGCATTAATCATTGCGATTTAGAGTTGCTAGTCTATAGCTGATTTTATTACCTCTATAAGCTGAGCCAGGCTAGCTGTTTCCCCCTCTGCGCTTCTTGAGGAGCCCTGGCCTGGATGACGTTAGATCTGCGGCCTGAGTCATTATCCCAGTCTGGCCCTGATAATTGCTGAATTGCTGGAACAGAGTCAACACTAATGTTGCTAGTTCCACTTGTCACTCTGCACAATGATACAATGTGGTCATATGACTGTGATATGATTCCACAAAGAGATGGGCCAGAATAGATCAAAATCTAGTTTGACACAAGATTCAGAATGTACAATTTGCAAGTGCATCAAATTAAACATCCAAATGTCACTACAGATGGAGCTTGTATACAGTATAGTCGAATCAAATCGCGTCAGCCCAGTCTATTGACAGGTTGGTTATTTACAGACAACACTCAGCCTAATGTTACCTGCTGATGCGATCAAATCTGTGGAGATGCCCAGGTAAGCAAAGTCTGGCCAGAGTGTTGGCTCGCTGATCCACTTGGACGGGGACACAGAGGGGGGGCGTGAAGGCCGACTGATCATCATAAAACCTGTCAAAACTGTTATCAGGACACACATCAAACGGCACTGACATCTGCAGAATCCTCAGTTTTCACTTTTGCAAAGTCACAGATGATGACACATGGTATATGAAGTAGGTATGTGCTGGTCTGGTCTATTGACTGCATCAGTTTGCATGGATCAAAGTATTTTCAATACAAGAACAAAAAAATATTATGATAGAAAGTAGAAACTCATCAAATACAATTGTGTATTTCAAATACATTTATCAGAAATATGCCGATCCCCAATTCCACATAAAGTCAAAAGAACATATTGCCTAGCCTTAGTGAGCAGTTAAAAGGACACTGAATACACAAATATACATACAATACATACAATTGTTCTGAAACATCAGCCTGCCCATGTTGGCTAAGACAGTACTCTGGTTTTTTGGATTCTGCCTTTCACAGTCGTGTATTTCTTACCTCACTGTTGATACGTGTTGCATTTTGTTCTCCTGCAGCAGAACCTGTCGATTCAGGCCGCAGGTTTTGCTTTCTCACTGTGAACACCGAGCCGGTCGGGTGTTGAAGTGCACTCGCGGATGTTTATTGGCCTTCAAATGACACCGTGAACCGCTCTCTGCTCTGGATGCTTGAGCTCACTTCACTGACCGACAAATGTGCAACAAAGAAGTGAGAGTTAGAAGATTAAAAAGCACAGCGAAGGGGGATGATTAATAATTGGTTATTGACCTAAAATAGCCCCACAGCTAAACATGGCTGCACTGATTATATGTGTGTAATTAATGGGCCATTTAATTAAAAACAACTCAGCCCACTTTTCTTCTATGATGCATCTGCAACATGAACACATTTTTATACCTACTTTGCGCTCGTCCTTTTTTATGCTTATAATGGCTTTTTTTTTTTTTTTTAATGAACTTTGATAAAGAGCCTCTTAATAACACACACTTAGTTATAACAAATTCAATTCGAAAGGGGAAGCACTATCACCACGTGCCCTGAAACCTTCTTGACTTAATGCCATCTTTCACAGACGACTGCCAAGGAATTACTTAGTGTGATTTATTTTAATGGGAAAGTGAGTTTGGCTCTTATAGGTAGTTTATTAATTTCATAATGTGCTCTGTGAGAGAGATATTGTAATTTGTATATCAAATGTGTTTTGTCGTGTTGTCGCACAAATTCCAAAGCACAACTCAAGGCTCGAAGATGCCGGGCATGGCTCATATTTCATTCACTTGGAGGGAAAAGTCAGACAACGGTGGTTTCAAATGTAATTGAAGTGACGTAAACGCAACAAATTTGGTTGACATTGATTTTTCTGGTATCCTGCGGCAAGATCATGAAGCCAAACTGAGCCCAGAGGCTGAGCTGCATCAGCTCAAGTGGTTAAGACTGAAGGACCGTGGATCATCATTAGGTTTTTTGATCTCTAAACAACGGGCTGAAAGACACTAAAAAAAATCCTTAGAGGTGTGGGACACTGCTGAGTTGGCTTTAGTTCTCTACAAGTGATTCGTGTAAAGATATTGATTAGTGCAACTTAAATCTCAGAGAGAGATTAAGGGTATGTAAAGGTAGAGGTTCTATTATTTAACATAAGAATGTAATTTAGAGCACTGCTAACATGGACTATGGATGAAAATGTATTCAGGACTGATTTTGTAGTCCGGCCCCACAGGGAACAGCAGGCAGCATGCTGTCTGTGGTGTCGCTCGCTCGCCTAAACCCTCGGATGTGTTGCAGCGGCGGCTTCATAACCCATCGATTGCCGGTGCAGACATCTGACTGCATGGATATACCCCCCCGAGGCACAGCAGGATGAATAATTTAATGAGAGGCTTTGAATAAGAGGCATATTTAAAGCGAGCAAGGGGGGGGGGGTACACTGCCAAGAGACAGGAAGCATATTAGAATATTATATTGATGAGATATAATATCATACAACAGATTTGTTAGAAGCACCTGGGAAGGAGAGGAAGTAATTAGTGAAATTCAAATGTACCTGAATATGATTGAACAAAATTTATTGAGGGTTTTAAAATGATTATTGCTGGAGATGATGATGAACGCAATAACTGATTGGATGAGGCCGACTGGAATCATTTCACTGAAAGCCCAGGGACAGATTATTTTTCTTTGGACAGGAGCCGGAGGGAGCATTGGGTGATTGAAGACAAGAAACTGAAAGAGAAGCCAGAGATGATTCAGTGGGAGGAGGCAATCAAATGTCAGAGAGATTACAGATAGAACTGCTTTTCTAAGTTCTCTTTGACTTACAGGCAGCAACTCACAGGAACTCCTCGGACGACAGATGTTCTCATATCATCAACACAGACAAACAGAGACAGTGGCTGAAGATGTCCTTTTTCTTAGTAATCAAACAAAGAGCAAAAGCCGAGCTGCAGTCACAGCACACTTTCTCAAAAGGCAACAGCCTACTGTCAATATTTTAATAACGGATGAACAGGGACAAACGGATGAATGGATGGAAAGAGGGAAGGACAATCCTAATGTCACACGATCCTGGATGCTGCAAAACGTTCTAGAAAAGTGGTTCCTAACCTGAGGCTTGGAATCTCCCAAGGGGTCACAAGATAAAAGTGAAGCTGCGTGATTGTTAACTAGACAGGAAATAAGATACATCTTTGTCACACAAATTACTGGTATGTTTAATGTACTTAATCATAATCTAATCTTTGCTTTTTATGGTGATTTACTGGCAAGTTTAATCTCTTCTGGCCTATTGGATTAAAACAGTGATGACTTGAGGAAGATGCTGCACCACACCAAGAAATGGGCACAAATGTGCCGTTTCTAGGGTTTGTTTTCTGTGGTTTAACGAACAGTATAAGCTTGTTATTTAGCTCACTTTAGAGGTATTGGTGGGCAGATTTCATTTTGTTAGCTTTGGACAGAACCAGGCTAGCTGTTTCCCCGTTAGCAGTCTTATCTAACGTGCGACAAAAATGCAAATAAACGTATTGACCCCAAAAGTATTTTATGAAATTTAAGAAAAACGTGCATTGATTTCAATAAACATAAAAGTGACACAGATACAAAGATGTACTATGACTTGTGTGGTTTCCATCTTTTTCTGATCCGACAATGATACTTTCTCTGGAACTGCTGTCCCTTGTGAGTTTAAATAGCTGTCAGAGGTGCATCAGAGATTCCTCGAGGAAACGATAGATGCAGCTCTGCTCAGAAACTGGAGCAGAAAGTCAAATGGGGGAATTCGGGGGACGCAGCCTGTTAAAAACCTGTTCATGTGTTTTCTTCTGCTGTTCTTCCACTATACCTGTGATGTCTTGTCTGTTTGAGCATGCTGGCTAATGCTAACTGATCCGGTAGCCAAAACTCAAAGCACTAACAGGACTAGTACTGGTGTGAATCACTGCCCTCCCTTCACCACGAGGGAATTCAATTCAGTTTCGCAAATAATGGATTTTCAAATGTCCACGATGAATTGATTTATTGATTGAATGCAATTAAATTACCACAAGGGCATAATCACAGTTAAGCGCTCTGTCATCAATAAACATTGACCCATCACAGAACAAAATCAGCTGTTTCCCTCTTGCATCCACATCTCTTACCACAGTAAGACAGCAGGCGCTTTGTCTCTAATGTGGGGAAGAGATGGAGCTTCAGAATTAACATCACACCGTATGTTTGGCATGACTTTCTGCGTGTAGCTCACATCATTATACCAGATTTGGGGTGTCATTTTTAACTGGAAAATGTGTAAATTTGGCAGCTGAAAAAGCAAAAGTTACAAAAAGAAATTAAAAAAAATTGGTTTTCTGCTTGAAAAGCGGTTTTAAATCCTCCAACTCTGGCCTGCATGCACTTGACTCCATGATCTCTCTATGTGTGTGTGAGTGTGGCCCACTTGTGTGAGTGTCACTTGAATGCACCTGTCTTCAGCCACCACAGCTTCGCACCTCAGCCGCCCCCCCCCCCCCCCCCCCCGCCCCCCGCCCCCATCTCAAATACTGTCTTCTGTCCTTCCTCTCTGCTTGCCTACGCTGGTTCCCACAAGGTCGTAATATTTTTCAAGGTATGTATGGATACACACCTGTTAAACTTTCAAAACAAGCTGCCGCCTTCCTCGTCATGTGGAGTATTTCTGCTGTTTCCACTCGTTAGCGTGCTGACTGGAGGTGGTTGTGTAGTGGCTATACAGTATGTCACTGCTTTCAGCCCCCTGCTGCAGGACGGTTAGCTGGCTAGCACCTCAGCAGACGGGCGACCGTACATATAGCAGCAGCCCTAGAACGTGTGGCACCATTGCAACCCAGTGACTGAGCTGCAATGTCAAGCTGGTGTCATGCTGACTGAATGGAAATGTTAACTCATTAACATCCATTAATTGTCTCCCCTGTGTCACTTCAACTCAAAACGCGTAGTCTCAGAATCCCAGAGCATAATGGATTTGTTCCACCAGCACCTCACCATCTTGATAAAGCCTCCAGGCAGTCTAAATACAGATTAAACCAAGCACCCATGGGTAACTCCAAATTCTCAACGATCTCTTTTTATGTATCAATTTTATCAGTACTAGAAATGCAACTCACTTCCATTAACATCATTGTATATTTTAGAACACTACAAGTTTAACAGCTAATTATTTGTATTTTGACTGCCACCTCAACTGTTTCAGTATTTCAGCTATTTCAAATGTTTTAACAGCAACACTTCCACAGTGAGTTCATGGAAATTCTCTCCTGAAAAGAACATTTCTTCTGTAGCGAGTGCAGCATTCCTGCTTGCACACCCCTCAGAAGAACTATGTCCTCCTGTAAAAAATGGGCCACGTGGTAGGCATCTTAGTTTACTAGAATAACTAACTGCATTTAGTCAGGGGTCTTTTTTGATTAGAGATTTTCCAACTATGAGCTGCACCTCCTCAGGAAGGACTGTTTGAGTCAGGCAGAGCAGAGGGACAGATGTGAGAATATATTGTCTGAGGTGAAAGGCACAGCTGCATGCTGGAAAATAAGCCAATTAGAAACCATTGAAAGAAAAGATGTTTTTTCTGTATCAAATAAACCAGTGATAGCTGTTTGTACAATCACAAGTACATTGAAAACGTGAACCACCAATAGCTAGTTTGGCAAACTGTTAATGGTGCTGATTTGCCAAAACCAAGACAGAAGGTGTTGGTACGCCGCAGTATCGGTTTTGTCTAATGGGTGCTCCTCACTGTGAAAACCCCTGGCTTAGATCATCCAGTTTTTGGCATGAAAACTTGTCACCATAAGAACCCATCCAAACTGATCCGGACCTTCAGGTTCTGTAAATTCCTGCCAACAGTACATATCCTCTGGAGCCAGTGTGTATTATCGCCAGGAGCTTCATTCTTGACCTTGGGAACGAAACAATGATGCCTCACACTGTATTTGCTTTTACCCAGGCTTTCTCTCATGGTCTTCATCAGTGACGTTTGCTCAGTTTTCACATGACCTTTAATCACCTTTCCTGTCAGATGTAAGTGGCCTCCTTGGTCTTTCTCAGGCTGCTGTTGGGTCACATGATGCCAAACTGCTGATGATTTGAGCTGCAGTAGAAAGATCCAGAAAAAATTAGTGGACCTTTGAGCCACAATTTATTTGCGCAGAAGAATTTCTGCATCATTTGAGACCACGTCTGACAAAATGCCTAAGACAACTCGGGTTTACTTCTACAAGAGCTGATTTTATATGGCTCTTGATATTCGCTGTTTTCTAGGTTACCCAGATGCTTTCCAGGGTAGCCTAGATGGGATGCCGTTTGCAGCTAACATGACAATCTTGCATCTGTATTCCATTTCGTGATGTTTTTGCTCTTGAATGCCCTCTCTGTCATCCATGTTGATTTTTTTTTTGCCACTTTACTTTCCCTAATGAAAGCAATTCCCATCCCCATTACCATTCCTCAAGGGGAATTATTGTTCCCTGATTTACGGCGCACCCTTTTCAACAGAAAATGGTTTTGCTTGAGTGTCTATAATAATAGATGAGATTTTGATTATGATTAAAGTTGGAATAATTGTTCAATAACCTCAATTTTGTTAAAGCCAAAGGTTTGCAAAGGTTAATTGTGGTTTAAGTTTCACTGTGATAGGTTTGGAAGAGTTTGATCAATAAAGGAAGAGAAGATATACACTTTATTTATCAAGAATAAATCACATTGTTACAATCATTTCATGAGAAGCAAAACATTTTATTCTAACTTTATGGGCAACAGTGTAGTCATGATGCAACTGCATCTGAACGAGCCAAATGATCTCTTAATCGGACCTTTTGTAACAGTAACATAGCTCAAGAAACGTGTAAATTGATACACAATAGCATACATGATACATGAGTCCTTATGATTAACCCATTTCTGTCTTTTTTGTAGAAAAATTGAATATTCAAGTATTGAATATTGACCAATATTGGCTAATTGGCTGGTAATGCAATCAAATGGGAAACTTTAAAGCTGCAATAATCAATATTTTTATATTCACAATGGATCAATTTGCTGTGTGTAATGTAAAAAAGATCACTCGTTGTGATGAATGCACAGAAAATTGTCACCAGACTCTGCAGTGTCCCTAAGCTTTGCAGAGCGATGTAGTGTCTTTCAGCTCAATGTTTTGGTTTTGTGACCCACTTTTGGTTCATTTTAACCACTCTGATCAACCTTGTTTCCAGTTACAGTGGGCAGATGTTTTCAGCAAAAGCAGTCCTGATAAACCTGGATAAGTATAATACATATACCTGCCAAGCACCAAACAGAAAAGCTGATCTGCTGATCAAGATTCAACAGTATGTACCAGTGCAGTTGTGCTTTGATTATATAAAGCCTATACTTAAAGGCTGTCTCATGCATTGAAGGATTTCTTTGACTAAAATGATATATTATTTCTAGATTTTTGAATAAGAACCAAGAACAATGAATGCTTTCGTAGTAAACAAAAAAACATTAGAATCAAATATCTGTCCAGTAACCACCATAAAATCCTCTAGGAGAAAATAAACATGGCTAAAGACAAGAAATGGGAAAAATTGCTATATATTTTGAGTGAGAGGCCCCTTTAAGGCTTTTTTGACACGTTGGTCGTGCTCTGTCTGCACCTCTGTCTGGACAGACACCCGGGGAGCAGGTGATATGGGCACATTGCCAGCACTGCAGTGTTTTCCAACAGTTTGTCTCTCTGTTGCTATTCTCCTAAATCCTCTCTTTGTCGACTGTCCTGTCGTTTTCTTATGTAGAGAAACACAATTAGTGTTCAAAATATTAAATGCAGTAGTGTCTCTCTGTATAAGAGATACAGGGGAACTTAATGCATCAGGCATGCAGTGATTGTTTCGATTTGTCTTCTTTTACATGTGACTGATAACTGATCTCACATCCAATTTGCCATTTTATCTCATTTGGCAATATTATATACACATCGAAATGTATTCTAGTGGCTCTAAAAAGGACAGAAAACATCACAAACACCTTGTTACCAGCGTCAACAGTCAGTTTTTGCTTTCCATCCGTAGCTACTTTCCTAATGAGGACATTTAGCTACCAAACAACACGGCGTATATGTGCTATTTTGGCAGGAGATCAAATGCTGGTCTTAAATTGCAGCAGAGGCTGCAGCTTTGCAAGTTCCAGAAAGCACTGACAGTGGTGGATAATTGTTCATGTGCAATCTATACGTAAACACAGAAAGTTACAGGAAAGTTGATGCCCTCACAGTGAGGTTTACATGACATGACCAGCGCACAACATTGCTGTTTTGGTTCACCCTCACCGTTCTCATAGCATCATTTTAAGCTGGCAGCTCTTTTCTTCTCCAAAAATCCACCGTACACTGCCTAGCAGTAGACAGACACATTTAGCGACTAGCTGGTGAACATAGTGGGGCGCTCAGCCAGATATTTCTCTCAGGAATTGGTAGAGACCAAAAAAGAGCTAAAAATGGCCCAACAACACTATCAATTGATCCTGGTGTTCATTACAACAGAAGTTATTTTTTATAGTGTGTCAGGGTCGGTGCATTTTTTTAATGTGTGAAGTGGTCGTGCTCAACTAAAGCTGGACATTAAGTTGCTCTTTGAAGGACCAGTGCGTAGTATTTAGTGGTGTCTACCGGTGAGGACGCTTATTGCCACTAAATGAATACCCTCCCTTTTCCAAGCGTGTAGGAGAACCTATGATGGCTGCAATTTTAACGTAAAAAATGCGAAAGGCCCTCTCTAGAGCCAGTATTTGGTTTGTCCATTCAGGGCTACCATAAAAACTTAGCAATGCAGCATGGTGGGCTCCTTGGGAGAGGACCCACTCCCTATGTTGATATGAAGGGCTCATTCGAAGCCAACAAAAACGAAAGAGTACTTAGTTTCAGGTGATTATACGCTAATAAAACATAATTATGAACATTACTTTCATTACTTCATTCTACACAGTGACTGTGAAGGCTTCACAATTTAAATGAAACACCTCAGTTGAAGCAGTGCACTGATCAAATAGGAAGCACTGAGGAGGTAACCTCTCAGTGCTCATAGTGGGTACAGATCTGGTGCATTCGCTGTAAAACCTCACTGGAACAAACGACTTAAAACAATTTGTGTTTTATTAAGTAATCTCTGCCGTCTCTGAGGGACAGTGCCATGACAGAGCCCATGATAAATCAGCCAGCAGTTTGTCATCGGAGGCACAACCCAATCGCTAATTCAGTTGCCATGGTTACCAATTCGTGTGCTCAGGTTGCAGTGATTGCAGCGAGCATTGGTATTTTTTTTTATCTGCTCAGCCTCGTGGTTGATTCTCGTGTCTTTCTTCAGTCCCACGGAGACGCTGCACTACAAAGGCTTTTCAATTCGTGTCAAAATGAGAACACAGCAGTGTGTCCTTGGGAGAAAGTATAGTCAAATTATATTCTTATCATACCTGTAAGATAGTGGAATGCTCCTGAAAGATAAGGAATTACAGACTCAAATGACGTTTTTGAATTTTGTAATATGAAGTCAAGGTAAAACACATAAAACAGTAAGCATATAACAAAAATGCAGGTGTTTGCAGAAGATGCAGAAGAGGCTTCTCCTGCTCTATGTGTTCTGTGTCTAGTCTGAGTCACTAGGCTGTAGCAAACCTAAAAAAAAGTCTTGCTTGACTGAAATTCCAACTACACTTGAACCAACTGATTGGTCAATTGGTTCGAGAGTAGTAGAGGTTGCTTGTGCTGCGTTCCTCTTCTTGTGGGATGTGGGCGGGTAGCAATACATCCATGGAGGGCGATTATTCCACCGCTACACTGATTCATCCACTGAAGGAGCACAAGAAGAGCACGAAGAACAAGACGCAGCAGTAGTGGAGTACATGCTCGTGTTGACAGTGCAGTGAATGAATCAGTGTGAATCAGCAAGAAGAACATTGAACTCCCTTCAATCCAGTGCCAGTCCTCCGCGAGTAGTAAATCGTAAATTATAGATTGAAAAGGCTTTCTGCTTATGAAAGTAACACCAACGATTGCGCGATCAATGATCAGTAAATTTGCTCGCACAAGAGCATATTGACCAAACGACCAGAAGACGTCGGCACCACTTGAAACATCAAAAGGTCCCAAATATTATCTGCCCATCTCTGACCATCTGGTGAAGCTGCTTACTGCCTGTTTAGCAGGCTGTAGAGGCTGAAATTATCCACAAATTGCCCTGATACCTGAACAATATTGTCTTTTCTTTCAGTGCAACGTAAAGAGATTTTTTTTTAAGGTTGAGGCCATGGTTGCTTGCTTTTTCCATGCTAATAGCAAATATTACAACAAAAAAATCCACTGTAACCTTGTGTGAAGAGTTTCACTTCAATAATAATTCTCACCTTTCTAATAATTTCTATAGAATTAGAAAGGTGAAGAATTCATCGCCATTCCTGAAGTACAATATGAATCCTCCATCTTCCTAATTAAATCTTAGGTTACGCTACCTAAAGTGGTGGAAGAAGCATTCAGATCCTTAACCTCAGGCATTTTAAATACTCCATAACAACTAAAGATCTAAAGTCTTTGTCTGTAAAGCTGCCAAATAAATGAAATGAAGTATACTAGAAATATACAAGATATACAACAGAATGGAAATCGTAAAGTAAAGTACAAGTACCTCAAAATTAGACTTACTCCATAAAGTTATAATTACTAAAGCAATCTTGCCAGAGTACCACTGTAAAGCATCACATGGACGATGATGCTTTAGTGTAACTCATTTAATCTCGTTTCTAAGGAAACATAATTGGCATTAAGACTGACTTGTCAGCATACACATGTTGAGTTATATAGTTGAACTCAAATTGTTCCGTCACTGTCAGTATCTTTTACACGTTGCCCTTTTTTCTCCTGCACCCCCGTCTCTCTGCCTGCAGACCATGCAAGCGGCGCGATGCCCGACAGATGAGCTGTCGCTGACTAATTGTGCCGTGGTGAGCGAGAAGGATCTGCAGTCAGGACAGTGAGTAGTCATTATCGCCCATTCACCGGTGCCTGTGTCGGTACAGGCACATGCCTCTCGGATCATTTTCTCATCTATCAAAACTCCCATCCATCCACCCACCTTATCATTCATCAGTCATCCAGGAGGCCGGGTCAATAATCTGATATGAGGCCGCACAAGCTGCAGTGTGTGATTATGATGATTCACTGGATACTGTAATAATGATAAAGCTGCAAAAAATGTTATGTAAAATTACACCATCTTTTCATCTTAGCGTTCTCTTGAGTAAAGCAGCTTCTCTGGAAACTTGAATCTTTAAAATGAAGGAGCTACACACACACACACACACACACACACACACACACTGCAGCAATGTGATGTGATCAATTCCTAAGCATCAGCATTAGAAGAGGTTTTTATTCCAAGCCTGTTTCTACATGTAGGCAGACTTGGAAGAAACTCTCTTGATGAGCCTTGTTAGAAGTGGGGTGGCTTTTATGTGAGAAGAATATACTGGTATCCTAGTAACCATTGGAGATTAACCAATCACAGCCCTTCAGTAATGCTTCTATGAAATTGGCCAATTGGTGCCACATAGTGTCCAAACACACTGATGTGGATTTTGTCCCTAACCTCCTGCGATGTCAGTATTGTAGATGTCGGTGTCGGTGCTGTACTGTCGTCCATAAATGCAGCTTTAATTCCAACATGAGGCCACAGAAAGGTACAAAGAACTAAACAGGGAAGAAGACATGGCAGGGAAAACACCACCAACTGTCTCTGTTCTCTGCAGACACGTGACTGTGAAGACCACACCCAACCACAAGTTTGTGTTTACAGTCAAGACCCACCACACTGTGGCGCCTGGGAGCATCGCCTTCAGCCTGCCACAGGTACACACACACACACACACACACACACACACACACACACACACACACACACACACATTCTTGCGTTTTTACAGTTGTGAGGACACACTTTGACATAATGCAGTTCCTAGTCCCTAACCTTAACCATCACAGCTAAATGCCTAACCCTAACTCTTACCCTAACCTTAACCTAATTTTAACCTTAATCTTAAGATTTAACCCTAAATTGGCCCTTTGAAGTTGTGAGGACCAGGCAAAATGTCCTCACAATGCAGGAGTGTCCTCACACCAATGGTTTAAAACCAAAGTTTTTTCTTATAACTACAGAAAGACACACACGCACACACGTAGTTAAGATAAGATAAGATAAGCCTTTATTTATCCCACAGTGGGGAAATCCACATTGTTGTCAGCAGCAGTTCACACATACACATACACACATACCGGATAGAAATATAAAAAATATAGAAATATAAAAAATATAAAAAAAGGAAAATATAACTATACAATATATACCAAAACAGTGTTATTACAGGTTGCACAATGCTCAGTATTTCTCTCTCCCTTATCTCTCTTGTAGAGGAAATGGGCCGGTCTCTCCATTGGCCAGGAGGTGGAAGGTACAACATTCTTTATTTGATTGCTTCAAATGATGGTTAACAGCAACATCATAGCTTCATATTCAGCCTGTGCAGGATCTGGTCAGCTGAATACAGGCAGAAGTGTTCATTCCATCATGCCTCAAACCTACGTTGACTAGACATACCGGTTTGGCCGGCCACATCCTAAAATACATCCAGCTAAAGCTTTACATCTCAGGCTAATATCTTAAGCTAACTAGCTACAAGCTAACTAGCTGAGCAAAGTTAACATGGCTTTTATTCTTTTTGTGCTACAGCTGTACTGCCTGTTGTCTTGTCTGCTGCTATATTTTTTTGTCATTGTTGCCTATGTGCCTTTTAATTGCCCCCTGGGGACAAATAAAGTTTTTTTTTTATTTGAATTTGAATGGCTAGTTAGTGATATGCTAAGCTCAAGCTTTTAAAGTAACATGCTAACTAACTACGGTAGGCAGGAAGCTACTGAGGGTAGCCAGGTGTGCTAAGTTACGCTACCCTGGTTTTTGAAGGCTAATAATAAAAAAGTTGCCTTTCAAACTGTTTAAAATCTGTCTGTTCGTTCCTTCAGTGGCCAACTACAACTTTGACAAGTCCAGGCAGTGCATCGGTGCTATGACAATCGAAATTGACTTCCTGCAAAAGAAGAGCACCGACTCTTCCCCCTACGACTCAGACAAGATGGCCGCCGAGTTTATCCAACAGTTCAACAACCAGGCGTTCTCTGTTACCCAACAGGTTCCTATTTTAAAATATCTTATCTCACACACGCAAACAACTGCATACTAATGTACAGATGGGAAGACATTTTGCTTTCCCTGTGCTCTTTGATGTTGCTCTGTGGATTTTTTTTTTTAATCATCCTCTTGCTTTTTCTGTCTCCCAGCTAGTGTTCAGTTTCTGTGACAAGCTGTTTGGCTTGATGGTGAAGGATATAGAGGCCATGGATGCCAGCATCCTCAAAGGAGAGCCAGCCTCTGGGAAGAAACAGAAGGTGACAGCTGACAGAGAGGAGCATCTAATCACCGGAGCATATTTATATACAGAATCAGCTTGAAATTGGGTTGCTTTTGAGCAATGTAATTGTCCCATATCACTTGGATTTGTGGTACAGTCAGGGGTAATCACAATGAATCAAAAGAATGAAAATTACTGTGCCATATGATAAACTTGTTGTTAAATGATATGGAATTTGATAACTAATGGCCTCTGGAAAATAATTGATTCCATGTTTAAGCATCACTTGATCCTCATATACACCCATCTGACAGCCAGTGTCCCACCCCCCTTTCATTTTATTATGCTCATTATTTATTAATGCAAAGGAATACAGTGGCCCTTTAGGATGAAATTCATTCACCACAGACAGATAGTTATATATGCTGAAAATAAAAGAAACACAGATTCTCCAAATGCAGAAATGAGGCAAATACTGTGTATTTACAAGGATGTCATTTACAAGACTTCAGGAATTCATCAATTAGCACACGATGAGTTAAACATGAAGATTTGATCCTATTTGATGCCATTATGGCTGGCTTGTAGCCAAATGAAGGAAGCTAATGAATGAAGTGCAGACTGATGGGTTAGGGATGTAACTCTGCTTTGTATTTTCAAACAGATCGACATCGGCCTGATGGTGGGCAACAGCCAGGTGATCTTTGAAAAGGCCGAGAGTTCATCCCTCACACTAGTTGGTACGTTCCTCACTTCTCGACATTTCAGGATCAGTTTTTTTTTTTTTTTTTTAATGACATATTTCATTGCTGTACAACCAACTGAATCATATGAGCGCCATGGAGCCGTCATGTAATGTTCCCTTATTGGTTTCCTCCACAGGATGGCAGTAAGAGCACATTACAGTATTCCCTCACTAAGGCATCATCTCCCATAAATCAAGTCTCCACTCCCCTGTCTGCAGTGGAAAAGGCTAAGAAAGACTTAAAGATCAAAGTTTAGCTTTTATTTTATGGTTTTTAATTCATTACAGAGCCCCTAAGAAATCCCCCTTACTGTCCATCCGACAACATCCTGAAACAGTTCATTTCAGACCTTTGTTGTTTTAATTATCTCACTCTATCCTCATGCAGCCACTTGCTTTAAAATATATATCTGTGATCTGCTGGCCAAGTAGTTGCTCTATGTCTTTTAACAGGTAAGGCAAAGACCAAGGAGGCACGACAGACAATCATCAACCCAGACTGGAACTTTGAGAAGATGGGAATTGGAGGTCTGGACAAGGAATTCTCCGACATTTTCCGCAGAGCCTTTGCTTCCCGAGTCTTCCCTCCAGACATAGTGGAGCAGATGGGTGAGAAACCTCCTCTAACCTCACCCTTTTTTGTCAGTTTTTATATTTTGCCGTGCCAGACTGCCTTTTGTCATTTTATTAGCTCATTACAAGACAATTTGTCAGCATGTCTTTGTTTTTCTCTGCATTTATGTGCTGTAAATTATTTGTTTTTTCCAACCAGCAGCTGTATGTAATCATAGTGAAAACGTATTAGTAATGTGTATGTGGTTTGGATAACCTAACCTTGCTATTCATTTTGTATACTGTGAATTCCCTGTGGTAGCAAAATGTGTTATGCGGTAATACAATGAGGAAACAGGGTTTGGGTCACAGCAGTTATTTCTTTCACACACACACACACATAGACGACAATTTATTCAGTGGTTTTGTGATTCATTCTATTAATCTGGTTTCTTTTCCCTTTGGCTTTGAGCTCATAAAATCAGTTTACAATTTCAATGCATTTTTCTCCAACTAATGTCTTTTCCCCTCCTCTCCTGCCTCGTATCTGCTTTTTCCGCTCTCTTCTTCTTCTTGCTGTTTTTACCTTCCATTTTTTCCCTTTGGCATTCATCATCCCGCCCTGCTTTCTTTATTCTAGGGTGTAAGCACGTGAAGGGCATCTTGCTGTTTGGGCCCCCAGGCTGTGGTAAAACTCTGATGGCAAGGCAGATCGGCAAGATGCTCAACGCCCGTGAGCCGAAGGTTGTCAACGGCCCTGAGATCCTTAACAAGTATGTAGGAGAGTCTGAGGCCAACATCCGCAAACTGTTCGCCGACGCAGAAGAAGAACAGAAGAGGGTGAGAGGTGCTCAGTGCAGCGTTTGACATGTCCGATTAAAAAACAGAACTGACTTTAGAATTTTTTATCTCGACCTGTCTCTAGCTGGGAGCCAACAGTGGCCTACATATCATCATCTTTGATGAGCTGGACGCCATCTGCAAGCAGAGAGGCACGGGCGCCAGCAGCACGGGCGTGCATGACACCGTGGTCAACCAGCTCCTGTCTAAGATTGACGGTGTGGAGCAGCTTAACAACATCCTTGTCATCGGTCAGTAGCAGTTTTATGATACATTACGCTGATTGGAGTGCAGGGGCCCGTTTCACACACTTCTCTCTAATCAAATTGCACCGCTGTGACCCGTACATGAGCACGCAAGAGCCTTGTAGGACCATTCCAGCCCCAAATGCTGTTATATTTCTTTTCTCTCCACGTTTTCAGTGTCAAATGACATTCTATGTTCTGTGAGGACTGGCATGCTGTGTTAGAGCAATCACCACCATTAAAGCAGCCAATGGGCGGTAGATTTCCACGCATTCTGGGGAATCTGTGCCTGAGCATTGCAGCGTATCTGGAGCCTCTTGGTGACCCAACACCTTATTATGTCACCTTATGTTTGGTTTTCCATTCATTTGTCATCCATATTCTGAATCTACACTGTGTGCACAATTATTAGGCAAGTGATTATTTTGACCATATCATCATTTTATCCATAATTTCCAACTCCAAGCTGTATAAACTTGAATGCTTATTGGATTTAATGCATATCAGGTGATGTGTATTTGTGTAACGAGGGAGGGTGTGGCCTAAGGAGATCAACACCCTATATCAAGGTGTGCATAATTATTAGGCAGATTCTTCTCCTCAGGAAAAATGGGCCAAAAAAGAGATTTAACTGACTCTGAAAAGTCAAATATTGTAAAAAGTCTTTCAGAGGGATGCAGCACTCTTGAAATATCTAAGATATTGGGGCGTGATCACAGAACCATCAAACGTTTTGTTGCAAATAGTCAGCAAGGTCGCAAGAAACGTGTCGAGAAGAAAAGACGCAAATTAACCACCAAAGATTTGAGAAGAATCAAACATGAAGCTACCAGGAACCCATTATCCTCCAGTGCTGCCATATTCCACAACTCCAATCTACCTGGAGTGTCAAGAAGTACGAGGTGTTCAGTTCTCAGAGACATGGCCAAGGTAAGAAAGGCTGAAACCCGACCACCTCTGAACAAGACACATAAGTTGAAACATCAAGAATGGGCCAAGAAATATCTGAAGACAGATTTTTCAAAGGTTTTGTGGACTGATGAGATGAGATTGACTCTTGACGGACCAGATGGATGGGCCCGTGGTTGGACCAGTAACGGACACAGAGCTCCACTTTGACTCGGACGCCAGCAAGGTGGAGGTGGGGTACTGGTATGGGCAGGTATTATTAAAGATGAGCTAGTTGGACCTTTTCGGGTTGAAAATGGACTCAAAATCAACTCTCAGACCTACTGCCAATTTCTAGAAGACACTTTCTTCAAGCAGTGGTACAGGAAAAAGTCTGCATCTTTCAAGAAGACTTTGATTTTTATGCAAGACAACGCTCCATCACACGCATCAAAGTACTCCACTGCGTGGCTGGCCAGTAAAGGCCTTAAAGATGAAAAACTAATGACATGGCCCCCTTCTTCACCTGACTTAAACCCTATTGAGAACTTTTGGGCCCTTCTTAAACAGGAAATTTACAGTGAAGGTAAACAGTACACCTCTCTGAACAGTGTCTGGGAGGCTGTGGTTGCGGCTGCACAAAAAGTTGATTCTGACCAGATCAAGAAACTGACTGACTCCGTGAATGGAAGTCTTGTGACTGTTATTGAAAAGAAGGGTGGCTATATTGGTCACTGAGGGTTTTTTTTTTTTAAATTTCAGAAATGTTTATTTGTAAATTTTGAGTTTGTTTATTATTCTCACTTTAACAGGTGAAAATAAACAAGTGAGATGGGAAAATCTTTGTTTTTCATTTAGTTGCCTAATAATTCTTCACACTAATAGTTGCCTAATAATGGTGTACGTATAAATATTCTCTTAAGAAAGCCAAAACTTCACTTTTACTACTTAAATGTTCAGGTTTGAGGGTTTGTTAACATTTTGGATTGACCAAGAGCACTGTAGTTGTACAATAACAAAATGCATCCTCAAAAATACAACTTGCCTAATAATTGTGCACGCAGTGTAGGTGTGAAGAACCTTCTCAGCAGGCTCAGAAACATTTGGGTCTCTTTTTTGTATTTTTATGTCAAACCTCTCTCACTGTGAGGTCTATTATGTGTCAAGTCAGATTCTCCTAATTCTGCAACTGCAACAACTAGTTGTGAATTGCACACTCCAGCTCAGTGAGTGCCACCCGTGCATGAGGATAGGAATTGTTATTCACAGTATTCACTCACAGTAGTCGTAGAGAGGATCTGAATCAACTGGCTAGAAAGTCCTGTTTTTACTCCTCATAAGCTCAGTTTTCTCCTGGTGTTGTATGCTTCTGCACAGACTCTACTATGACAACTTCCTCTTAACGACTTTCACATTTCATACCGTAAATGTCAGACAGCATCAGAGTTTTGTATTTTTCATTAGTTTTTATCTTTATTTTGTTTTTAAGCTTTAAGTTTAGTTTCACTTCGTTTCCAGAGTAGATTTGCTTGTTTCAGTTTAGTTCTATTAGTTTCACTATTAGTTTTAGATTAAATTACAATTTATATCTTTCATAAGTTCAGAATCAGTATTGCAATAGAAACACAATGCTTTATGACGGCAGCTGACTCACAGTCATGGAAACATCCCATCACAACAAACGCACGCTAAAAGGCAAAAGGCTAAAACTAACTTTTTCAGTTAACTAAAATGATTTTCCCACTCCTAGTTTTAGTTTTTAGCTCAGTTTTAGTTTGCTTTAATAACCTTGGTCAACATCAGTTACATAATTCTGCCCTTCTCTCAGTATCTGCTGTTCTCTCTGTCTCTGCAGGTATGACCAACAGGCCTGACCTGATAGATGACGCCCTGATGAGGCCTGGCAGGTTTGAGGTCAAGATGGAAATTAGTGAGTGTTTCTGCTCTCTGTTAAGATTCCTCACTCTTCTTTTAATTTAGGCTTTGATTTAATATTCTGGTTGAATAGTGTCCCTAATCTCTGTCCATGACTTCAGAAGGCTCAGATATGATCTTTTGTGTGAGGTTTTTCACGCAGCCTCTGAAATGTTCTACAATATGTGTGTTTATATGTAGTTTTGGAGTTGACAGGATCACAAAAATGGATGATCAACAATTGCCAATTCAAATGGGTTGTCAAAAAAAAAGATTATGACAAAATGTAGTAAAATGCAATCAGACAGGTTTAAAGTACAGCATCATCCTTTCCTCTAACTAATTCTCTCAGTTCTTTCTTCCACCCCTCTGCCCCTCGCTGCCTCATCGTCTAACCTCCAGGTCTGCCTGACGAGAAGGGCCGTGTCCAGATCCTGACCATCCACACCAACAAGATGCGCAGCTTCAACCTGCTCGCTCCCGATGTCAACATCAAGGAGCTGGCGGCTGACACGAAGAACTACAGCGGTGCAGAGCTGGAGGGGCTGGTCAGGGCCGCTCAGTCCACCGCCATGAACCGACACATCAAGGTCACTTGGCACTTTCACATACACAAAGCTTGCACGGGGGAGGCTGCTGTAGTGACAGGCCAGCAACACAGTTTAGAAGAACCAGTTTCTACTGAACATTTTTAGATTAAAAAAACTTATATTCTCATGTTCAAACCCACAGTCACTGTGTTCTATAAAATAACATTGTAATAACAGCTTGCACAGCCAAAAGTGATCAATAGGGAGTCAGTATATGTTCATTGCTGAACTTGGGGAATTTGACAAAAATAACCTTAACTCAAGGAAAACTTTCTCGCCTTTTTTGGAGTTTTCATCCCCATCTCACAGCCTTCATCAGCAAGCAGAATTACTTTAGTGGCCATTGAGTTGGCTCAGCTGTCATTATGAGATCCACCTGAATCAACTCTATGACAAATGAGTACATTCCCTGGTGAAGGCTATAAGGTGACTGAAAGCCTCAGAAAACTACATTTTTTATTTCATATACTTCAGATACATGTTTTCATGTATTCTCTGCAGTGATAAGGCAAATTACAATGAAAATGTAATTCTGCACATCTGCACAATGAAGCCTCTGACAGTAAATACCTGGTGTGGGTCAAGACACAAAAACAATGGTTCCCCCTTTACTTCTTAAATGACATGGTATCATCAGATTTATTTTGAAACACTAACTCCAGACCTGAAGAAAACAATGTTTTCACAGGCTGAGCAGTACTCACTAGTGTGATGAGAGTAAACTGTGGCCCATTAGTCCTGACATTGCTTTGATGCGGTTATATATTCTTTCGCAGGCTACCTCTACAGTGGAAGTGGACATGGAGAGGGCAGAGAAGCTGCAGGTCACCAGAGACGACTTCATGGGATCCCTCAACAACGACATAAAACCTGTATGTACCAGGTCTTTTTAGAGTCTGTGTTCCTGACTGTAGAATACAGTGTGATCCTGTAATATGAGGAGGCACAACACCACTCCTAATACTTCCTCATGTTTTTATCCAGGCCTTTGGTACAAACCAGGAGGATTACTCCAGCTACATCATGAACGGCATCATCAAATGGGGTGACCCAGTCACTCATGTCCTCGATGATGGAGAGCTGCTGGTGCAGCAGACCAAGAACAGCGATCGCACACCGCTAGTGGCTGTGTTACTGGAGGGTAAGAAATCAGTAACACACCAGAAGTTGTTTTGTACAAGTTGTTTCGCTGTGTCTCTGCAACGGAGGTTAGCGTCACCAGAAGCCACACTGGGGCCTATGGGAAATACGGCAGGTTGAAAATGTGTCCGAATAGAGAAAAAGACTTAAACAAATCCACAATCCCACTCAATTGTTTCCCACACGCAAATACAAACACGCGCTGACAGTAAATTGTACCCCTCCTCTCCCTCTCCCAGGCCCGCCCCACAGTGGAAAGACGGCCTTGGCAGCTAAGATTGCAGAGGACTCTGAGTTCCCCTTCATTAAGATCTGCTCTCCAGACAAGATGATTGGACACTCAGAGATCTCCAAGTGCCAGGCAATCAAAAAGGTAAGTGCTGCAGCGTGTTTACACCATGTCAGCAAACAATGAAACACTTTTTTTTTCATTAATTTTTCCATTAATGGATCATTTCTGCCTGTTTTACTTTTGCCCATATCTCAATTCCTTTGTCTCTCCCTCCATCTGTTCCAGGTCTTTGATGATGCCTATAAGTCACAGCTCAGCTGTGTGGTGGTGGATGACATTGAGCGTCTGCTGGACTACGTCCCCATCGGACCTCGTTTCTCCAACCTCGTGCTTCAGGCTCTACTGGTGCTGCTGAAGAAAGCTCCACCAAAGGTCAGAGTTCATCTGCAACATGTTCTGTTATGCTACTGTCAACAAACAAATCCACCGCCGTAGTCCATCTCTCACTACCTTCCAACATTCCTGCGTTGTCTCCCATTTATTCCTACTGTACCAACGGCTCACAAGTATTTAGTTTAAAAAAGCTCAGTCATTTCCTAAATCAATCAGTCAATCTTTAGATGGCTTCAACTCACAGCTAACCTTATCTCAAGACACTTTTCATAAAGAGCAGGTCACTCTGTAATTAAGAGAGACCCAACGATTCAAGAATTCAAAACTAAGAATTCAAGAATCCCAACATGAGCAGGAAAAAAAACTCCTCTTTAACAGGAATAATCCTCAGACAGAACCTGGCTCTTTCTGTCAGGACTATATGATCTTTTCACCTAACTCGCTGTACAAAAAGTGTATTTCCTCAAATGCTGTCTATTCCTTTGAATAATATGTAATAATCAGGCAATAATATTATTAATATTAATATAATAATATTATTAAAAATAATAATATTACCCCATAATTCCATCCCTAAAGTTTTAATTTCCTTTCTTTACTTTTTTTTACAGCATCAACAAACAATTTAACTTAGTCCTTAGTCCCAGATATCTCTGTATCTTTGATTCCGAATTTTGCTTTCTAATTAGATAAACCAACGCCAGAACCGTCTATTTGTTTATCTCAGAATGACCAAATGCCAAAATGAAAACCCCGAACCTCACCTGTGGTTACTGTCAGTACTCAGGAGCATTACATTTTTGAGCGTGTGAAATTTTAAGCAGACTGTTAAATGACTGTTAAATGCCTGACAAATGACCTCCCATGTGATGTAATTAACAAAGTACATAACAAGTAATTAATTCCACCTGCAGGGTCGGAAGCTGCTCATCATTGGCACCACCAGCAGGAAGGATGTCCTGCAGGAAATGGAGATGCTGGACGCCTTCAGCACCACCATCCACATCCCCAACATCTCTACTGGGGAGCAGCTCGTCGACGCTTTAGAGGTATCAGCGCACACACAAGACACACATGCACCCACGTAGTCAACACATCTGTTTGCTTGAAGGTTAAGGTGCTTAAGATATGCACTCAAACGAGGACACACAGATGAATGCGATGAATCCATAACCATCCCCCACTCTCAAGAACACACATTCACACACACACAGCCTTGACAGCCTTTGAAAGGCAGGTGCTGGAAAAATGTATGGGGCTGAAATATAATTCAGAGGCTATTTTCACCTGTAGTCTCTCTTGATGAAGCTTTTTACTCTGAGGTTTTGATGGTTGCATTGAAATCTCCACTTTTCTCACGTCTTTGTTGTCTTTGTAGCTGCTGGGAAGCTTCACAGATAAAGAGCGGTCCAACATCGCACAGCAGCTCAAAGGGAAGCGAGTCTGGATCGGCATCAAGAAGCTCCTCGTGCTCATCGAGATGTCGCTGCAGGTACAGAACAGTTAAAGCCACCACTGACTCATTAAGTAGTTACCTGTAGCCTAAGGTTTCACATAAGGTGAATATTTAAGGACGTAGTGCCCTCCTTGTGATTTCACTCTATTATACAAAACAAGAAATGTCTGATATACATCATCAGCATCCACTGCACATATTGTGGTTCTTTTTCTATAGCCTTGTTTCATCTTTTCAATGTTATTGAAGAGCCCATTAAATCCTGTGTCAATTGCTCACTGGACACACACACAAAATAATTTTTCAGGTTTTCACTTCAATGCTTTGCAATTTCTTTATATGGTCAAGCCGATTAAGAGCACGCGTCTAAGAAAGTTCCTCTGACAGGGCGGGCTGACTTCCTGTTGGTGCCCTGCACACATGAATGGCATGAAGTAATTCCATGATACGACTTTTCCAGACTTTCCAAATTTTCAAACTTCTGATTAGTCATTATTAAGGAGTTTATGACACTCAGAAACAACAACAGTCTTTATGCTCAGCTAAGCTAACTGGCTGCTGACAGTAGCCGTATATTTACCAGACAATAGAGAGCGGTGTCAATCTTCTCATCGAACTGTCGGCAAGAAAGGGACCACCGCCGTGATGGTGGTCAGAATCTGATGTTCAGATATTAGTTTAACACTTTCGCCCCCTGACATCTTAACCGCTTTAGTTTTATTTCCACTCTGACACCTCATCTCTCAGGTATTTGCTTGTGAAACAGTCCGCTGGCTGAGCTGACTTCATGAACATGCATGCAAGAATGCAGGCGGTCAACATGGCAATCATGTTCTAACATTTTAAAACAGCCCGCCTCCATCTGAGGGCGGCAGACAGCCACTGCCTTCGATCATGTCACGGGATATTTAGCTATCTGTGCTCCAGTGGACTCCCGCAATGGCGCCAGCTGTGGTGGCCGAGAGATTTTTGCCGTGACTGCAAGGCCCCACGCTGAATGTTTATTCGTCTTTGCTTCCACTGTCAACAGACTTTTCAATCTCTCTCTCTCTCTCTCTCTCTCTGCTTTCTTTCACTGTCTCCAGATGGACCAGGACTACAGAGTGAGCAAGTTCCTGTCTCTGCTCAGAGACGAGGGCGCGTGAGTACAACCGCTCTGCACCAATCACATTCATTTTCATTGCTTGTCAAACAGCCTGAAACCGTCTCCTTTTATTCTCACGTCCAACCATCTTTATGTTTCTCCTTCCATTATCCTGTCTGCTTAGACCATTGTGTGTTAGTGTATTGTGATTTCCACGAACATCATTAGGAGGATGACAGGATATGCTTTGAACGTGGCTCACAAAAGGCACACAAGAGTACAATATAGATTGACTTGTATTTCCATGCTGCACACACAGGGTAGACGTGCTTGTCCTAACCATGCAGAACAAGGCTAACAATCACTGACTTCTTCTCACCCACTTTTTGACCTTAACGGCTTTATTTTGCAATCACCAGGGTGAATGAAGGCGATCAAATCCGAATTTAAGCTGTCGGTCACTCTCGCTGTGCACTGGTAAGGTCAACAGCAACGAGACTAGTGCCTGAAGGTTCGGAGTACAAAACCTGTAGTTTGCCACTTGCTGTTAGATTAGCATTTACATAATTATCTTCCTGCCTCACAGTGGTTTTGGTGGCTGTAGAAGCTTCAAATAACTGTTTTGATTGTGCTTCGGTGTGTAGTGCTGTGTATGCAATAGAAGGCTAACATTTAGACAGAAGTATGTATGCTGCTGGAAATATATCAGACGGAAAAAAGTTACAAATTGCAGCTTGTAATTTGTGAGACATTGTGTGTTATTAGGTTAAATAATGTCTTTAACCTGCCCCTCCACCCACATTTTCTTACATTGTATACATTATCATTTGTGATATTTCTAAACTGGTAATTTATTTAAATCATGTAACATGACATTTCAAATGTCTTGCAGTCATTTAGTTTTTACTACCACATCATCTACATTTTACCTTTGCCTTATTTATTTCTGAATGTTAGTGATTGGATGTACAGCTATGTCAGCTATGTCAGGAGTAGCTTGCACCAGGTCTTCATAAGTTCAGACTACATGAATAAAAAGCATCAGGTAGAAAAGAATATTTCCATAGTTCACTCTAAACTGCATTACTGAGTTATGAATTACTATAAGCCTTTAGTAGCAGATGCTGCGCTCATGTTACATCAGGCTTATTATGAGTTTATGACTTATAAATAGCACAACACGTTGAATTCCAAGTCATAATTACAACTGGGAATTTCTGATTATTCCAACAGCTCCAATATGTTCGACATGGGGCTTAATAATGATACGTGGAGTGCCTGAAGAATAAGAAAACAGGGCCGCAACAATCAATTTCAAAGCAGTTATACCCTCACACAGCCGAACTCTGTAACCATACGACCATGTCACCTTTCCCATGTCTACAATCCATATGACCTGAACCCAGTGTAAGACACCTCATGAGCTGTATGGGTGGAATCCCATCTAGTGAATCACCAGTTTGAAACTAGCTATTAGTATGTAATTAGGAAGAAGTGGTATGACATACTCATCCATAGTCATAGTGTGTTACCTACAGTGGGTGGCAGTCAGCAGGCCTCCAGTTTGGAGGAGCGGGCAAGAGTCCCGGTAGACCAGCAGCTCCTGTGTTCTTCAAGATAAAATGATCGTTTCTGTCAGTCGAGCCTGGCGGCTTTGAAACGAGCGAAGAGAGAGAGCGGCTTAAACTCCCCCTCGGAAAGGACTGTCTGATGGCAATGCGCTGAGAATATTCTAAATATAGCATACACTTAAGGTAATATTGATTTAATATGTGGGCCTTTTTTCACGTTTTTTCTGCTACCCCTATCCATAGTACATTGTTGAGTGTCTGTGCCAGGACTGCTTCTCCAAACTAGGAGCATGCTGACCACAGTCTAGTCTAAGTATCACTCTACTTATGGATAAGTAGATCATACAACCCCACTTCAAATAGTCTGAACTATCCCTTTAACACACTAATTTAGTACTGAGCTTAGAAATAGGTGGTGCAGCCCTTACCTGGTCATCACTGGTCGATAAAAAAGTCTGTTAACACTATTTTTGGATGGTGTGTGAGAGGACCAAGAATAAGACATCAGAATCAAGAGTGCAGCAGTCGCAAAAGGTCATTGAGTGATGGTTTCATGTTGTGGCTCTCTTCTTGTTTTATAGCCGGTTAAATCCTGGTCAACATTTTTTGTTTTTCTCAAGACACCGCCCAGCGTTGTGCTGGTGTTGTGTGAGTACACTGGAGTTTATTAGGAGGTTGCAAAAAAAAGGGGGCCCATCTTTAATAGGAATTTCTAGTGGGATGAAATAATGCGACTGCGGGAAAACTGAAACGGCTCGTCTTTCTTTTCTTAGTGATCGCAGCTTCTATGAGTAGAGGGGCTGGAGAGAAATGAAGCAAGCATCTCACCATCTCACAAGCCGCCCATGGGACAGGAGGAGGAAGAGGAGGAGAAGAAGTCCACCCACCCAGTGATCCGTCCATGTGTCTGTCAACATCTAAATACACACCTGGTCAAAGAGAGGAGCACACAAGTCCTTCTCTATCTCAGCATGTTTCCGTAGGCAACACCGCCCCTCTACTCATCACCGTCTACTTCACTTACTGACATATTGCAGCAAACTACTGGAAGTTGTACTGTTACACAAATCTGTTATCTGTAAAGGAATTGCAATAGATGATTGTAAAAAAAAAGTGCTGTTTTGTGCATTGTGCGTAAAAATTCCCAAAAAACAACAAGCCGCCATGTATGTTTTAAGCTATAGTATATGTTGTATTTGTTGCATATCTCTTGTCCTGCTAAAGATAGTGGTTGTTAGTGTGATATGTATCCTCACAAACACAAGCAGTATAAACATCCGACAGTGACACAAACCCCCGAAGCCCTTTGAATATTTAAAATGTGAATCTATGAGAGGCTTTTAGTGAATATGTAGTGGCTGTAAAAAAAAAAGAAGCTGTTCCATGTGTAAATGTAAACCCTTTAAATATACAGTATGTAACTTGCTCACGTTCTGTAAATAGTATATATAGACAAAATGCAGTATATCATGAGAGTAATTTAAATGATCAGTCTCAAGTCTATTTCCTACTATATCAGTATGATTCCCTTCTGTTCTGGAGATGTTGACTGTACCAGATAACCGTAATAGTGAAAGTAAATGTTGGATCGTTGGCCTGTCTGTCTGTGTTGCGTACAGTACAGTTCAGTCTAGCTCGTGCAGCTACGGCATCATCAGTGTTAAAGATTTGAAAAAATAAAAAATTCTGTACTTTTAGCATCGACTCAAAGTTAGTACTTAACTCAGTGGTTCTTCGCGGGATCCCAAGCTTGTGTCCGCTCGTGTGCATGTGTGGGGAACTAAATGCTGCATGTGTCCAGTGTGTAAGAGCGTGTGTGAGTGTGTGGTGGCGCTTTTGAGTGCGAGCGTGCATCTGAATCCAGGTTTAGACCGTTGATGGTTAATTAGTGGGGTTTTTTCTCATGTCATGTGTTCAGTGCTTAGTGTCCAGAGTTCTTGTTTTCCTCTAACCATATGTGTGTGTGTGTGTGTGCGCATGTGTGAGTGTGTGCGTGTAAATATATATCAACATGCAAATGTATTATTGCAATAAAAAGCACAGATGCACAAGATAAAGAAACTTCCAGCTGCTTGTCTGGTCTCATTTATTATTTATTTATCGATGGATCAGTGGAAATATGAACAGACACGTCGGCAGAGCAAAGAAAAGAATTCATTTTTAATTATCATTTTTAGATACTTGCGTGCATTCAGATATAAACAGCATTTTAATGATGAAGTTGGAGCAAGGTGGAGCTGATTCTAGCTGTTTCTATATTGGTGTGTGGTTTAATTGGCTGTGTAACAACGCGTGTGACGTAAAAAAGCCCGGGAGTAAGAGCACACTGCATATTCATGGACACATAATGTAATCCCATCAATGTGGTGATTTTATAGATCTTTTAAAAAGGTCCAAGACACTCATCTAAAGGGCCTTGGGGTCTTCTGAGGCTATGGTCAGATTCACCTCACTGGAGCCCATTTCATCTCCAAAACCAGCTTCAGCTGAGATATCATGTCCCATAGCAGACCATAACCAGAGAGAGCCTGCTTTCATTTATTTTGGACTCAGAACAAACTGTGGATTCATACTTTTTACTTGAAAAGTAAATGTAAATGGACCTCAGCTTTACTTCCACCTCTGCTTGCTGTAATACAGTCACTCAAGCACCTCTACTTTTACCTTAATTAATTCAATTTTTAGAATTTAACACATGAAACAAAATGATCCGCTCACAATACACGTGATGTTTAGTTAGAGACTAAACTCTCACTGTAAAAGTAGTTGACGAAAAAAGTAGTTAAACCACTTGACCAACATTAAAATGCTCCTTATACTTTAATGCAAATGTAGCAAAACGCTAGGTTATGATATTTTAAGTACATTTACTTATGTGAGTTACTTGTACTTAACTTGCTTTATGCCACACTACATTTCATATGGAAATATTGTACTATTAACTTCACTTTGTTTATCTGGTCACTTTACAAATGAAGATTTTTGCATAAAAAACACATGGGAAAAGTTTGGAAATTCAATTACACAACAGTATATACAAGTATAGCTGAAACAATTAGTCTTATGCTCCAACTCCAACTGTAAAATCCGGCTTTCACATTCATTTGCGAGTAATACATAACGGAAATAATGGTAGCATAATAGTTATAGTAATAATAATACATAACAGTAATAATAAGAGATGTAATATATAATAGCATATCAGTCATTTTGCTGCACTGATACTTTAAGTCATCTTTTTCCTGATCATACTTAAGTACTTGTACTTAAAATATTAAGCGCAGGTCTTCTTTTTGCACAGTGTAGTATTAGCGGTGTACTTTTACTGAAGTAAAGGATTGGAATACCTCCTCGACCACTGAAATCATTTATTTAAACAGAGATAAAACATTACAAGTCACTTAAGTAAACTGTAAGTGTTAGAGTTATCTGCAAAATGTCTTTAAAACTGCCATAACTTCTTTTAGGTACCTGAACACTGACATGGTACCATTTGATGCAGTATTATGATCCGTATTATCACCATTGCTTCATTAATACGTTAGCAGCATTTTAATTATGTAGCATGAGTGGAGCTAACTTTAATAGATGATACAGCATTGGTGGAATAATTTAAAACGACGCATCGTATCCTATGACACCATCAGGTTAATTTACTGTACATGCTGTGTGCATGAACTGCAGCGGTGTGGCTGTTTAGGTGACTGTAGTGGGTTAGAGAGCTGCTCCTGGGGAAGAATGAAGGCTGATCACAGAATAGTGCTGGTGAGGACGGTGTGTGTGTGTGTGTGTGTGTGTGTGTGTGTGTGTGTGTGTGTGTGTGTGTGTGTGTTTTATTTCCACCACTTGTTTTGCCTTATGAAGAGATTCCCCTTTAACTCTCCTGGCTCTCTGGATTACGCAACTCCCCCCCCTCCCCCCTCCCCCCCTCTTCTCCCTCCTCCCACCTGGCTGCAGTGCCCCTCTCCGGCCGGTAGAGGGCGGTGCGCAGCCTGGTGACGGATCATCCCCCCGCGGCTGCTCCGCTGCTCCTGACCCGCATTCACCCGTACTGTACAGGCAGGAAGGGGGAGGACCGAGCACGGAGAGCAAATAAACGAGTCCCCCCCGCAGACCGTGGCCATGGCCTTGGCAGTCACGGCGCTCCCGTCGCCTCGCACCTGATAGCGGACTGATAGGGGTGGGGGGGGGGGCTACCGCCGGGAGAGCCGTTAGCTAACGTCGTTGAAGACGGTGAAGACCTGCCGGACTCTGCGTGTTTCGTCCTGCGTCTTCTTCACGTGTTAATCCGCCTCTTCCTTCTTCACGGACTTTATGTTGACGGCGCAGGAGGGGGGGTTTCTCCCACAAGTCGAGCCCCGGTGAGTGTGTCAGTTTGTACGCAGTTGCACTAAAGCCGAATACAGTGGGGGCAGCTTTACGGGGGCGGCGGTAAGTTACAAGCGTGAGCGCCGCTCCTGTCCTCACGTCAACCCGGCCTGCTCCCTCTGCTGTAGCGCCGGGTTCACGTAGAGCAGCCCGCCGGTGTCCTGCAGGCAGCTGTGTGTGTGCACACCTCTGTGACCTGCTGCATGCCTGCCATGTGCTTCCTTCTCTGTGGGTACACTGGGAGGGAGGAGGAGGAAGGGGGGCAGGGTCAGGTGGGGCTGTGTGATCACTGCAAGGGGAAACCTGTTAACCTACACTCTGCCTTAAATGCAGCGTGGACATGCGAGGGTGCAGGGATGTGGCTTTATGCCAAGGTGTAGGCAGTTTATGGGCTGTGTAAGTGTACCATATACATGTGTGTGTGTGTGTGTGTGTGTGTGACCCCTCCACTGTGTGATGTAACTGTTCACATTCCTTTGCTGTGACATATCCAAGTAGGTCAGTGTGTGCCAAAGTGTGCCAAAGTATGCTGTCGGAGGCTTGATATGAATCATGCATGTGTTCCAGGACAGCACAATATGTGAGGTGTGGTGCCCATTCTGCAGGCGGTGCTCAACTTGATACCAGGTGTGTGTGTGTGTGTGTGTGTGTGGTTAGAAGAAGGGGAATAGTATAATGGTTTTTCTTTACATTTTTAAATCCAGGATGTAGGAATCTGCTTCATTTGTGGACCAATCAGAAGTGATTGTGTGACTCAGCTGAGGTAGGCGAGACATCAGAGCAGCGTGGGGCTGTCCGGTCAAAGTGTGAGACACGAAAGGCAATCAGAGGGTTCAGTGTTCACACAGAACGTCTGCACAACACTCTGATGGTGAAGGTTCTCTTCCTCAGCTGGGGGCAAAATGATTGTTTTGTCATGGCGTGACTCATTTGTCAGTTCGTCTTTTTATTCTTTTTTTTGGTCTAAAAATCTTCAAACGCAGGCCAGAACATGTAACGTGCGTGTGATATTTTCAAGTGGAACATCTCCACAGGGGTGGACAAGGAGGAAGATTCTCATATTCTCTTAACCGGGTATAAAACGGGAATCACAAATGATATTTCCCTGGAGTGCAGCAGCCAGAGCTCACAGAAAATTACACAGGAAGCGCTCTCGCTCGCATTGTTTACAAGAGTTTCCCCCAGTAACCCAGTTAAGATTTTAGTAGCTGGCGGGCTTTATTAGTTTTCTGCAACATTTCAATGATTTTTAAGTCTTTATGAGTCCCGCTCTCAGGCTTGTTTTCTTGGAAGAAAGAATATTTGTCTGCTACATAATAAAGCCTACAAAGCTAAATAATGCTAAAAAAAAAATGCAATTTGGTGGGTATATACCAAGAAAACTGAATAAAGACATACTGCTATTACCTCTTAAAGAGCCCAATGAAAATGTTACAGGAATGAATCATAAAGCAAATAGGTAAGAAAAGAAACTCCATGCATGTGTATAAATATACACACACATACACACACACACACACACAAAGCCATAATCTCTGCCCACAGCCAGACGTGACCTCTTTTGACGTCCATTCCTCCCGCCCCCTCCCTCTCCCCTCTGTTCCCATAGCTCATTGCTGCAAGGCAGCGTCCTGGTTTTTCCGAGCTTGAGGCTTAATGTAAAGCGAGCATGGTGGTAGTGGAGGGGAGGGGGGGGGCAGAAAAGAAAAGCAGTCTCTCTCTCTCTCTCTCTGTCTCTCTCTCTCTCTCTGTCTCTGTCTCTCTCGCCTGCCTCAGTCTGAGGGGAATCAGTTACATAACAGGCGCTGTGGAGGCAGCCGCTGCCCCAGTCCCTGAGGTCCCACGGGCTGCTTACATCACAGAGGTGTAGACAGAGAGGAGGAGGGGCTTACAGTCGTCCATCCAGTCTTTTGTGAGTTTGTACTCTAATTTAATTTGACCTGAGTCTGTACTTGCAAGCCGCATATTCCGGTTTAAGCCGTTTCCTTGAACCCCTTGGCTCTCTGCAAGTGAAGGATTGACTCACTATTACTTGGCAGCACCAGTGGAGGGCTTATTATTATTATTTTCTTCTTTCAATTGATTTAGTGTTCTAGTCTATAAAATCTAAAAAAAATCGCAAGTCGCCAGAATTGAAAGTGACATGTTTCTGCACAAAAAGTCAAAACTTTATATGAAACTGAGAGCACCAGCAAATCTCAATCAAAAAGTGCAGGGCTTTAACTACAAATTATTCTCATTGATTATTTTGTAGATGATTTTGTTTGATTAATTGATTTACTGTAAAAGATTAGAACCTTTTTTCTTGTGATGGCATCTTAGTTGGTATGTTGTTACACCAAAAGAAGAACTTGGATGAAACAGATTGGGTGATGTCGGCCATATTGTCATATGACAAAAACATTATTGCGACCAATCAGAATGATGATGTTGTTGGGAGTGAGGAGTAAACGGCAAGTTTCTCCATGACAGCGTTCAGCGCTCAACGATGCCACTGGCACAAGTCGCTTCCTCTCCGGGGGGGGGGTACTGTTTACTGAGGCCCAGCAAAAAACTGTCTCACTGACATTCACCCACATCAGAATCACATTTCACTCATGTCGTACTCAAATTGACAAAACCTTTAAGTTCAGTCTCCGAGCTGCTTTCCTTTCTGCTGGCAGCATTATTTGATACCATTCCCTCTAATGTTTTCTCCTTCTGTGCTCTGAAATATGTTGGTTTAGTTCTTTTCCCCGAGTAGCAGAGAACGCTCTCTTGCACTCCGTCGCTTTCCTGACACGCACAAGCTGAAACAAAAAGAGGCCTGTGTCAATCTGCATCATCGGTGTCGGCGAATACCCTGCTAAATTGAAAACATGTGGCGATGAAAAATGACGCTGCTATGATGGCTCAGTGAATCTGCTTCAGTGTGTCCACGTGGTCGACAATAAGCCAACTAATGGAATACTCCTGCCAACCCCCTCTGTAATGTACATTATAAACAGCCTTTAAAGTTGTAACACTTTAAATCACATTTCTGTAATTTAGTTATACTTAGACTTGCCGTCAGGAGTGTGTGTGTGTGTGTGTGTGTGTGTGTGTGTGTGTGTGTTCCCGTGGCTGTGCACATGCATGTACAGACTGTGCTTGATCCCGCAACCTACTTGAGGTTCGTTGCGCGTGCTAGTGCGTGATGCATTACACCTTTATTATTCATTCACGATGTCAAGTGTTTATGTCGTTCCCAGCATACTGTCATTCCGCCCACCTTCAGCCGAAGCAGAGCTCCGGTTGGGCAGAAATGGTGGAAACACCCGCGTGCGTATGCGGCTTTTACCCAAATGACTTGAGACAACGTAGTGAAATGTGGGGAATCCTGCAGGTACCACTTGTGGCAGCAGACATGTGATTGAGCCAATGTGTAACTACTGGATACACTGTCTTTTCCAGAACAGATCCAATTTAGAGGAGGAATATTGTGCCCTCCCCATTAATTGATTAATGGATCAATGAATATTAATCCACACCGGTTTCTATATTTTTCCCTAACAGTTTAAAGGGACACTTTGGCGATTTAGAACTGGCTTTGTGGTCGTCATGGTTTAATGCTGGAATCAGGCATGCGGAGCCACTTTATGAGTCAGAATGCAGTGCAGAGGAGTTCTGCCGCATGGAGGAGAAGAGGTCGCCATAGCAGGGAGTCGAGCACTGCCAGCCGGCGAGGATAGCTGCGCAGTGCGCCGCGGTTGTTGTAGGGTTTTCTACCTTTTATCTTCTTCTACGGGAGGACAGTGTATCATCCCAGTAACTATTCACTGGAGAAATAATGAATGAAGGTTTAGTAGCAGTGATTCTTTGTCACAGGCTGATATGTGACCAGAGAAATGAGGAGGTGGAGGGATGAATTAGAGAGAGAGAGAGAGAAACCGTGACCTGCAGTGAAGGACTGCTGATTGAAGTTACCACCTGGTGGATGTACATACTGTACATAATGCCTGACTGACTGCCATACAAAACAGGCTGCACAGCTCTCCAGTCTTCTCTCTCTCTCCCTCACCCTAAACACACACACAGACACACACACACACACACACACACACTCTGACACAGGCTATTAGAGAAGAGCCTCGGGCTCTTTCTTTGTGCTAGTTTCTTTGGAATGTTCTGTTCCTTTATGTCAAGGCAGAAATATCTTTATTTAAAGCAGCCTCTATTCAATTAAATTCGTTAAACACCAGATCTAGACATCTAGACATACATATCCCACACAGAAAATGAAACATTTATCAGTGAGCCGAGGACAACGCTCCCCCCATCTGACAGGAAATAAGTTCTATAGAAGGTCGAGGTTGAGAATCACCAGAAGTCTCCTGACGTGTTGTTATAGGACCATGGCAGAGTGCTTTAACTGATTTTTAACTTTTAATGGGCTCGACAGTAATGCTTGCTCGCTTGCCCCGGGCAAGTAAACTCTGTGTTCGAGCAAGTGGAATGCCTCGTACAGTTGTCTGATTGGGCAAGTGAGGAAAAAAAAAAAAAAAACGTGATCTGAGAATAAACTGCCCACTGTAATGTGTAGCTTTCCCAAATGGGATCTATGTAACATTATCTGAAAATAAACTGTGGCCGTGTAGCAACCAAGTGTTGTCAAGGAGAGGCTTTTCTTTCCAGGTTAAGGGTGACAGTTAGGGTCAAAAGGGACAATGTGATTAAATTGCATTAGGTCTCTCACACACACACACACATACACAGCTTAGTACAGTCTGATCAGCTGCTTCCTGGTTGGGTATCATTAGGATACTGATACTGTTTATTAATACCGATACTTATTAATACTCATATTGATACTTATCACCAAAATGCACTGTAAGTATCGAAAGAAAAAGTACTTGTGTTGCAGGCAAATGCTCCCTGTCAGTGTTGTATTATTATATCCATATACTATGTTTCTGGATTAACAGTACTACTGCATTAATATGTATGTGGCATTTTGAAATTCCTGTTGAAATCACTGTCCATCAAGTCCGCCTCCCATCGTTAACAGTTTCCCGCTCTGTCCACCCACTGAGAGCAGTGCGCTAGCATGAACTGGGATGCTGAGATGGAGCCAGGACTCTATAAAGATGTGCATCAGGGTGTCTGTAAAGATGTCGGCACAAACAGTCTCTGATTTCCAGTTGCTTCCCATTTCGTCCACTCCACCTCTCACGACCACAGTCGGGTCCAAACTGTTTTAGCTCAGCTCAGCTCAGCTCAGCTCAGCTCTGGTCTGTTACTGCTTCTCTTCTTGCACTGCCCGCTGCAGCGTTGTTCTCGCTGGTGGTTGTAAGATGCCATGGGCTGAGCCTGCCAGGTCTGCTGCTCTTAATGCAAACCCCCTGCTTCATTTCAAGTGCCTATAGGTGTATATTCCCTGGCACACTGCAGCATCTGGTCTGGTCTGGTCTGATGGATGCTGAAATAAAAAAAAATAACAGATTAAAACAAAAATGTAGCGACGTTTGAGGGAGATAAGGACGCAGCACCTGGGCTGTTTCTCAGAACAGTCAGTTAGCTGTTAGCTGGGGCGGTGCTACTTCTTTTTCGTCTCATGTAGACAGACTAGAGGCTACAAAGACTCAGTGCAGCCCCCCAGGTACAAAGTGGTGTTACCTGACAGCACAGGCGGGGGCTAGCTGCTTAGCATTAAGTAGCTGTCGCTCAACGCAGTACATGGACGTCTTGGACCTAAAGCCAATACTGATATTTCCACACATTCTGGTGATAAAGGTGTTTGATTTTTGAACGTTTTAAACCAAACTGTGGCTTTATCTTATCTCCTTTTAAAAAGGTTAAAATAATAAGATGGAAAGAAATGCAAATAAAAGCAGTAAAAAGCAGGCATCTCATGTAAAATCAGAAAATGCTCTCTGATAACAAGAGGCTTGACAGAAGACAGTGACTGAGCCAGCTTTGTTTCCTCAGGCAGATCTTTCTAGAGCCTCCGGGGTCCCGATGGCAAAGCCTCTGTCCCCATTAGTTTCTAGCCCTTCTAGACCTCTTGTGGAGGATCTCAAACTGCACAAATCCTCATAGGGGACTAAAAGGTCTAAAATATAAATTGGAGTCATGCCAAGAGCAGCCTTAAAGGTGATCAATAAGATCTTAAAATAAATCCTAAAACAGACAGGGAGCCAATGTGAAGAAGCTAAAACAGGTGTACTGTTATCGAACCTGCAAGGTCTTCACTGTCTGCAATCATTCCAAAGTTTTTTTGGCCAAGAGCAAAGGCTGCTGCTATGATTAAGGCGTGAGGAGATAGGAGCATGTACATCAGTCACTGCTTCTAAAAGAATTTGGTACAGATCTGATTTTTGCATCTGAGCTTTGTGATTCCCTCCAGCAGCAGCACCCTCAGCACTGGTAATAATGGAAATATTGATTAGAACACCTCAAGATAAACTGAGCTGTAGACAGTACTGAAGTTCACTAAATGCATGTTTGCATGCGTTGGCCTGTGACACTCTCTGTATTTCCTGTCCCTCCATCTCTAGCTCTGTTGCTGCACTGCCTCCCTTTTTCTTTCAGTAGCATCTCTCCAGGGGCTCGTATTGTTTTAAGGGATTCAAAGGAAAGACAAAAAAGAAAAACCTGCTTTAGTGAGATGAGAGAGAGACTTCATAACAAGCTCTGGCCCCTCCAGGGAGGGCGCTCTTGCTCACACACACATACACAAATAATTCTCAAAGAACAGACGCAGATCCATGTAGAACGCAGCACACACACATGGACCCTGTGCCCTGTGGAGACAAGAACAGAGGCTGGCGTCAGGAGTAGCCACAACAGGAAGTGTTCCATGGATTACATTAAACGGACCTACTCCCCGCTCAGAATGAACTTCTATGGGGAGGTCGAGGCCTTTACTTCTCCCCCCCCCCCAGGGGGTTCAGCAATAATGTACAGCAAAGCTCACACCATAACTTTTGGAGGAGGATTTTCCTGGTATCTCTGTGCTCTTCACAACTAAGAGAGATGTAACAGACTGCACAGTGGAAAGGGACGCTGTGCAGGGGACTGAGATCAAGATGGAAGGAAAGGTCATGTTTCACACTGGTAACCAGACTGTACTTGTACAGCACCTCTCTAGTCTTTTCACCACATCCACATTCACCCATTGACACTCCACTCGTACACTGATGACAGGAGCTACCAGGCAAGGCGCTAACCTCCTCGTCAAGGGCAGAGTTCACACGCCTAAGCGCAGTGCCAGGAGCAGTTGGGTGTTCAGTATCTTGCCCTAGGACATCGTCCGATAAGTGGACGACCAGCTCTGCCACTGAAACAACAGACGTTTTTCTATCGTCACACCATATCGCAAGGCCCCAATCGTGACCAACAGAGTAAGTAAAGTCCAAGTTGAAAGAGAAGGAGAATCATCCTTTAAATTATAATGGATTAAATTGTAAGGCTTCAAACAAAAAATTTTATTATGAATTCTTTTTGTCAGTTTTTCAGATTTTCTGACGTCATTTGTTTAACGCTAGAAGGTGTTTGGTCGTGTTTTTGAATGCTTTGATAGCTTTGATAATTCAGAAGAGTGTTGTCTGCCTCATTATGGACAAGTGTGAAAGGGATAATATGAACCTCAGGCAGTTACACGTACATTGAAGTGGCAGCAGACTCTCCATAGGAGGTAAATGGAGTGGAAACAACATATGGCCTGACGGTGATGGTGGGCTTCGGGTCACTGCAACGTTTGCGTATTCATTTAGTTTTTTAAGTCCTCATGCAGGATTTTTCATGGGCCAGCGGCTTCTCACAGCTTGTCACATACACCACATCATGCACACCTACTGTTTCGCTGGGAGGAAGAGCTCTTACGGTGGCTGCTTCCACGTTAGTTGGGGAAATCCTCCCTGATATCAAAGCCATGTGATATGACTCGAGGCATGAGTTTACCATTTAATACAAAATGACTTAAAGCTGAGAGAGCTGGCCTTAAAAAGGCAGGATCAATAAGGAGCTATTCAGTCTGTAGTCTACATTTAAATAGGTTTGACCTGTGAACTTGATGGTATGTTAATGAGCTACTTCCTTTCTCAGCACTAGGGGAACACATTTTACGCCGCCCCCCCCTTTTCTCTGGCCAAATTCCAGTGGTTTCTAGTTTTCTATGTCTAAGATAAAGATGAATACGTAAGTTGTTGTTTATTAAATCATTTTTTTCTATTGTTTCAGATTTTTCAGACTGGAGTCGGAACTGTGCATCCATTTCGATGAAGACACTCTGCCATGTGATGTTTGTGTCAACGAGGGAGACCGCCCTCCGTTTTCACAGCGCCAGGTTGGTTCTCTTCTGTTCGCCTGATTGCAGTGAATGTGGTTGCATGTTGACCAGCCACCAAAACCCTGTTCTCTCAAGTCTCGGACATGCACGAATTCACTAAAAGCCGCTAATGCTCCAGTAGTGTAAGTGTGTCTGTGCATTGCTGATGGCTTTCAATTTCACACGCTCATATTTTCTATGTTACAAATTACTTGCTGCAACGGGAAACTTTGCAGTATGTGTGTAACATCAGTAGCATCTAAGGTGTGAAAACACATGTAATGATATAGAAAAGCTGGCTAAATAAAAGTGAAACTAGCATTCAGTCACATGCACGCACATGTCTGCGCACACAAAAGTTAAGATTCTCACCAGGAACATATGATGCTGCTAATTTGATACACCTTCTGCACGTTGACACAGTGCTGCTGTAAGGTTTCAGGCAGAAGCGCCTTGTTGTGGGATAACTGCGTCATGCCTGCATGGCTCAGCATGCTGCAGCAAGATGGGAAAAGAACAAAAGTCAACAGACGGGAGAAGCCCTCCAGCTTTTTGCTAAGAAAGTCTTAGATCCGTTTCATGCCAGACGTGCTTTGACTTGAGCTTATTAAGCAAGCTTTCTCAGAACACTTAAAAGCCTATTTCCAACAACAGCTCGTACAGTATCTCTCCATATCAGGCAAACATGTTTTTGCAGTATGATGACATGGTTTTAGCCACACTAGCATCCAGGGTGGCTCTGTAGGTGGCAGCGTGTGTCCACCGACCCGTTTGGTCCAGACTGAAACATCCCAATGACTATTGGATGGATTGGGGCAAAATCTGGTTCCCAGAGAGTGAAACCTGATGATTTAGATGATTCCCTGACTGAAGCCATAAGGGCTGACGTCTTCCCGTTTGTTGGTTGATTGGTTGGTCGATATGCTCTTGTCCAATTAGAATCTCATTGGTCAGGTAATCGCTGGTGGGACTTTCATAAGGAGAAAAGCCTTCTTAGTCTCTTAGTCTTAATTTAACCTTGGCGCTATGGTAGGTCTATAGCTAATACAATCCTATAAATATCACCCCTCCGATTGAAAGTCCTCCTGCTTACAGTGACATTGTGGGAGAAATGGTGTAAAAATACAATACAAGCTGAATAGCTTTTTATTTAGTGTGTTAAGGTCACATGTTATCACATGCTGCACATGTTTTCAATGAGCTTTCTTCTTATGTAATAATGTTTGCTCCTGGTAATTACATTAACAAATGAAAAAATTACAACCGTTGCGGATATTTCAATGATTATTGTTTTTCTGCGAAATAATCTAATAATACCATTTTATCTGAACTCATAACACATGGGAACATCTGGTGGTTATGATATGAAAATTACACAACTCTATAGTAAACTAAATGATTACAGATAGGAGTAATGGAAAATGTTAGGTAATCAGTTTTGCATAGTGAATGTAACTACAAATGAAGTGTATATAAATAATGACAGCATGTGTTTTATAAGATCTAATCATCCTTTGATGGACTGTATTTATTATACATGACCATCACCCACCGTCTTTAGATTAGCAGTGCAGTGCATGAAGTGTGTGTGTGTGTGTGTGTGTGTGTCTTCACTTGGCACCCCCCCTGGTAGAACGAATTAAAGACAATTGATAATGGCTGTTTGGTCTCACCGCCCCTGCTGAGTGAGTGTGGTAAAGCAGAGCAGAGAGATCAGTGCAGCCATGGGTCGCACATAGACGCTCCGTCGATCTGATGCAGTGTGACAGGAGAGTGGATTTAATGTGATTTGAAACAACTTTGTGCCGCACAGCCTGAATTATTTTCACACTTAGGAGTTCCCCTGATGCAAATGTACAACATATGTCCTCAATGGCTGTGTTCACATTATTCTAATTGCCTGAGTGTCTGCGAGCAAACAAACACGGTGGAGCTGCGTGTGTGTCATATTTTAAACATTCAAATCAGAATTGATCAGCGTTGCCATGGTAACAAGTACATCTAAGTTCACACAGCGTCTTACGATAATATCCAGGCCTGCAGCAGCAGCACAAGCGTGCAAGTGTCGGCTCATGCTTTGTGAGTAGTGGTCATCTCACTGAGCGCACCGACTCTCTGGACTGAGGGAAACTGGAATGACTGGGCCGGCTGATATCGTTGGGGTTAAGGAATGGTCATATTACCTTTCAATTCAACAAAGCTGCCCTGCACTCAGCACTGAAGTGTGTCGACTGTGCTGTCATCATGAACTGTAAACCGTGTGAGAGTGAGGCTGCAAGCTGAAATAAGCAGTGATATTGAGGTCTGGTAGGGTTCGGATTCAACATTTTTTTCAGTATTTTACAGCATGTGAATCCAGCATCGAGGCTGCTTAAATCTCATCAAATCTAATTAGTTTGTGCTTCCAACATTTTCAGGTAACTGAAATTATAAATAACTAAAACTCTCTCATCATCTCTCCTCAGCTGAGAAGGCAGAACTACAGTTTTTAGCGTCAGCCTAGTTAATATTCATAACCTGCAACATGAGAATGGGACGAGCAGTACAAGATATGAAATACTAATTAACAGCTGAGTAACAGCAGCAACGTTTCTTCTCGTATCTTGCTCTTGATACTTGCAGTCCTGATTCAGAGCCATGCCGCTGGTCAGCTTAAAGTATTGATGTGGCATGCATGAAATTGACATTTTTCCTCAAACTGTTAGGTCTAGTTCAACTGCGGTCATAGTTTTGTTTCTTTCAAGCAAATTAGCTAGAGAAACATTTGAACCTTTTATTATCTACAGCTGATGTAACCTGCTGTCTGTGATGTGTCTGATGGGATAGGAAGTATTCACAAAATACCTTAGTCTTGCAAAATTCATCATTAAATTATTAAATCAAATCTTTTTAAGCTAAAAACAGCAAATTAAGCCAAGGTTAGATGAGACGCAACAAGCGGGAGAAATTTAGAAAGACAGCTTAATTATAGCAAAAACTCAAAGAAAGATTTCAAAATGAGCATAGACTATGATGGAGCATGACATGACGAGCTCCACTTCTTTTCTAGCGTAGTGTTGGGTTTCTGTTGTATACATGCACTCAGCTGGGTCACTCAGCTAAATGTCTTTACAGTCCAGTGGGTGTTGAGGCCTTTCAGAGCCACTGAACATGTACAGTGAGCTACAAACTCTCCCCTCGGCTTGAATTACAGGGTCCCTTCAACACTGAATAAATAATTCTGGCTTTGAGCCCGATATCAACATGTGAGCACATGACGGACCCAAAGGCAAAAAATGCATTAACCTACATAAAAGCGGAGATGTGTCATCATTAGGGCTGCCACGATTAGTCGACTAGTCACGATTATGTCGACTACTAAAATCGCCGACAACTAATTTAACAGTCGACGCGTCGTTTTTTGTTTTTTTTTTAATCTTTGTTTTTCTCTCAAAACTGCTGCGGCACCTTCCACTGCTGCGTCTGCCTTTCTGTCCTTTGACACACATGCGCAGTAGTGGTAATCGGGGTCAGCCGTGATGTCACCTGAAGTTATACCAGACGGGCTCTGGGACATGGCTACCCGGCGGCAACGGAGCTCAAAAGTGTGGGAGCATTTTAAGAAAACAAAAGAGAAAAGTGTGCAATGCAATATCTGCAAGACAGAACTTGCCTTCCACAGCAGCACAACTGCGACGTTAACATTAGCGATGACAGTTTGATTCATTGGCCGCCCTTAGCACACATATTTCATATGTTTTCTGTAACGTTACAACAGTGATGTGTTTGAATAGGAAATGTGGTAACGCTAATGTTTTCTAACGTTATGTTTCAGTGCTAAAAAAGTACGTTCTTCTTCAATGGACAGGTTTGTTACAAAGCCAGCTACATGCACAGTACATTCACATGATTGAAAGACTCCTCGAACAGCGTTGGCCTCTCACTGCCACTCTGCCAGATCCCAAGGTAACTCCAAGGGGGAAACACTACTTCAACCTGAAGCCAGAGCAGTGGGAGCTGCTTGAAGAATTGAAGCAAGGGTTGGCACCTTTTCAGACTGCTACTGTTTACCTTAGTGGACAGCAGTACACAACCATTTCAGGTCTTCCACAGGTGGTTAAAGGGCTGACACAGGCTGTACACCAAAGCCAATTTGAGACAAGCTCAGGAAAGTCCTTCATTTCCAGTGCAGAAAAAGGAATAACACAGACATGGGGGAGTATTTGCACCATCTCAGGAGACAAAGAAAATCCAGTTCTTCTTGCAGCTGCCTTGGACCCGAGATACAGAAAGCTGAAGTTCTTGACTCTGGAAGAAGGAATCAGACTGCAGTTTGAGTGAAAATGAGGATGGAGAATCTGAGGAGGACAGAAAGATCCAAGTTGTGATAAATGAAGTTCGGCTGTACTTTGGAGAGGCCTCGCTCCCTAAAAAGGAGGATCCACTGAAATGGTGGAGTGAAAATGAGGGGCGTTTCCCCACACTGTCTAAGCTAGCTAAATCTTCTCTGTGCATCCCTGCAACCTCCACCCCATCGGAGCGGATTTTCTCTGCAGCAGGGAACATCTGCTCTCAAAAGAGAGCAAGCCTTTCTCCAAGACATGTAGAACTGCTAACTTTCCTGGCTATGAACAAGAGCCTTGTGCAGTTTGGGATGATATAGAGTCAGAGTGTAGTAAAGTTGAATATAGTTGTGAGCACTGAGCACAAAATGCACTTTTGTTATATTTGAGTCAGTGAGACCAAAACTTTAATAATTCCTTAGTTACAGGTGCCTACCTCATTGTTGCTGTGTTTGATGCAAAAGACAAATTAAGGAAAGAAAAAAAACTAAAAAATAAACCTGAAGTATTTTTGTGTTGTTTAGCCAACTGCCTTTTCCTTATTTTACTCAGCTGTTTGCACTTTGTGCTACACAGTTAAACAAGTGTTTAACGACAAGCATATCTTCTTAATTGTCTATTTTTAGTTAGCATATACCTTAAACACTTCAAGCTAAAAACTAATGATGGTTATATAAGAGCAGCTTCATGCTGGTGCGATAACCGGAATGTTTTACATTCAATTTACGTATGATCCGATTAGTTGACTAATCGAAAAAATAATCGGTGATTAGTCGACTATCAAAATAATCGTTTGTGGCAGCCCTAGTCATCATTACCCATCTTTTCTTTTCACTCATAGAAACAGGAAGGCTGTATCACACTCAGATGCACATTAGCACCACGGCTATGAAAAACTACTAAAGGTTAATGATAAGCACTTTCTCTCTAATAGCCATACCAATTACCTGAACAATTTGTCCTTCTCCAAACAGTTTGTTGGCCTTTTTCTCAGTCAGGTGAGTCACGGCGTGCGTCAGAAAGCTTGCCAGTCAGTCGCTTTGCTAATTACTCCTCCACTTATCCAGCAGTCAGAGAGTGGAGCGGGGTAAGTGTAATGATGGACTCGCTCTTTCTCGTCATCCATGCTGCCCTAGACCCACAAGTAACTGCCTGTAATGGCCAGCTAATTGAGCCACTTCCTGCCCTTTGTCTGACTGCCCTCTCACCTCTGGCATCGCTCTATTGTACGTATCCCTAGATACATCCTGGATCCCCACTATTAAGTTTGAAAGAATTCAAATTGCGGTCGCGTACTGGGTGCGTCTACTGCATGGGAGTATTCGTCTGTCCTTAAACACTTACCTTAAATACTTCAGAGTGAACCAATGAATCCATTCTGAATCATGTTGGCACACCAAGAATTGGTTTAGAATTCCTCCCCGTACTGTTAGAGCTGAAGCACTGCTCAGAGCTAAGTGTATCCCATAATTCAGTTTGTGGCAGGTTTTATGACTATATTCAACAAAGAAGTTGTCACAAAGAAGTACATTATATATATTAAGCACTAATAATAATGTTCAAAGAGCAATAGTGATCCCTCCTAATTTACTCCTCATTATATTTGTCAAATGCAACAATGAATTTGAATATAGTCACAAGTCCTTTTTTAAATTGCCCTGTGCTTCCCACAGCCGAAGGAATGGAATACTAGATACTGGGATGCTAAGATACTAGGTACAAGGGTTTGAAACAGGAAATTGTATTTATTTTGTGGGAATATAATTTCCAGGTCAATCCCTGTTGTGCTCTTGTCATTTCTAGCCTTGTATTTGGAATGTATCTGAAATTTGATTGACAAGAATAATGTAGCACATCTGACATGCCAACATAAAACTTCTCATGTTAAATGTCATATTATTGTCTTTATTCCTTCCCAATTATATAAGCAGAAAACACTCAAAATTATATTGAAATATTTATGTACTTTAGGCCTAAATGTTTCTCTGTAAAGGCAAAAAAAACTGCTTGCCGTCTAAACAGACACTTCGGCTGTCACACAACTAAATGCGTGAATACTGGCACATGTTGTAAAGGTAGATGATGCAGCAGGCCTGATCATCGGACCCATAAGTAGGAAGTGAATGAGCTCACACATACCATTTGATCTGCGATTTCATCCAAAGGGCCTCATTCCAGGTTAAGAACATAATAGCATGAGAGGTTCAAACAGCAGACTGGAACTTGCCATGGGCCTGAATTAATTAAAAAATAAAAAAAAACGTCTTCGCAAAAATATCACCATTTTTTTCTGCTTTCTGATGAGCAGAAATAGATATCTTGGAAGATAATCCTCGTAACATTGTTCACAGGGATCTCCGAAGAGTACATCAACACTTTCTTTGTTTTTTCGCTGGGGGATTTTGGTTGAGTCAGTCATATGAGCTCCCATATTCTGCAAAATAATCCATGCTATTTTCATAGCAATCAGAAAAAGGCATCCAGTGGGAGAACATGTACAAAGTGTTCGGTTTATTTTCTGTCTCATTCACGCACAAGATCAGAGCCAGAGGGCCCCCGGCTGACGTCCTCATTTGCAATGCGCTGTTTCCAACTAGCGAAAAGTTTAGTTTTCAGCCCCAGATGTGCCTCAGAATATCCCACGTTAACACAGAGAAACATTTTCCTGCATGTTTCAGATCAGGAGTGTACAAACTTTTCATGCCAAGTGGCACTTGCCTCACAAGCCTTTTGATTTACGATTTTTAATAAGCGAGTTTAATCACTTATAAATCTCAGTCACCGGTAAATATCACTCCTAATGAGTTCAGTGCTTCAGGCTTTAGACTGAAGAATGTCTGTCAGGTCAGCTGTAAGTCTTGTATCATTTTAGTTATGTTATTTCATTGCGGCCTCACCCTCTGCAGTGATTTAACGCTACCAACTGGAGAATTTGCGCCACCAACGGCTCATCTCAAAGTGCTCAACTTCTAATATTTATCGTGTAAACAGAAGTGAATGGAAACACACATTAACCCGCATTTTCTTTTGTAGAATTTCTCAAATTTCTAAACTTTGTCCCAAATTTAGATGGAAACTTGGCTGTTGCTAAGTTGCCCGCTGCCGTTACAGCGACACTCCTTTTATAAAGCCACCCTCTGCACGTGGTTTTCTTTTCTGGGCTGTAAGCGGAGCCACCATATACCTCGTAGTTCCTCGTAGTCTTGCATGCATGAAGACGCGGTGAAAAGAATGTTGTCATGTGTGGCCTGGAGCACCTTCATATGTTGTTTAAGCAATCAGACATCAACGCGTCCTCAATGTGTCTTGGCTGCGTTCAAACATGCACGCGATCGGATAACCAAAGACACATGTTGGGCCTTACTATCATCAGAGCCTCAGCCAACACCCTGGACTGGTCGCCAGTCAGTCAGACGCTCACACTCACATCGAATTTAGCCACCAATTAACTTAAGCTGCATGTCTTTGGACTGCGGGAGGAAGCAGGAGTGAGAGAACACAATCAGACAGAACCCACAAAAGCACGGGGAGAACATGCAAATTCAGATTCAGATTCAGACCTGAAACCTTGTTGATGTGAGGCAACATATAGTAGTATACTATAGTAATAACCACTGTGTTCATTCATCATTCATTATCTCTGTCTCTCCATCATTGATAAAAAAAGAATACTTTTGCATGGAAACATAAAAAAAGATGCTCCTTATACCTACAGAACTTTCCTAAGAATCTTCATGTTCTCTCCAACCAGTAAGTAATTCAGTGATAATTCTCTGTACATCCATGGTCACACTACAGACAGGAACTGCTGGTAGGTCATTCAACATATTAAAATAGTGCAGATTTTCCAAAACCTGTATTTGTTTATAGGCTCAGAGTGAATGTTTTCTGAGGGGTGGCCACACAGTCGGACATAAAACCCCTCTGTCTTTTAAAAAGAGTCTAAAGTCACCTAAAAGCATGTCAGCAGAGTTCTGTCTGTTAATGTTAAATGATCAAACTGATTAGAAAGCTTATTAAGGGAATTCATTACAAGAAGCACTGACAGTGGGCATCAATCAAGGCTTCATCAGGAAAATAAGTTCCATAAAATCCATTACTTATGCAGTGTAATTGTCTGGCCATGTATGAAATAAGCTGAAACGAACTGACTCCTGTGTCTAAATGACGAAAACTCTTACACAAATAGCAATAACTATACAGTGTCGAGACTTGTCACTCTTTCTGTAACCTATATAGTGTGTGTGTGTGTGGGCGTACCATCTTAGCAAAGCCGTCCATCATTCCAAAGCCTGTGTGACATTTACTTTGCGGGCCAAATTGAAGCTCGGTCAGATATCATGCGTCTCCACACTGTGCGGTAAACGTGTGGTGGGGGTTGACTTGTGTGTGTGTGTGTGTACGTCTTTCTGTGTGTCAGTATCTCCTGCGTACACAAGTTTGTTTGTTTGTCCATTCTGACAAGGACATGATTGGAGCGCCTAATGCTCTGACAGCACAACAAACTCTGTAGCTCATTTTCCAAACACTGGGCAGCATGAAGCATTAATAATGCAGTACTTTGAGCAGTGTTCGTCATCTATTGTTGTGTCCAAGGCCTCATTTACTAAACCATAAAGTGCTGCCGGGTAGGTTTGGATAATCTGGCGTGAGTCCCAGATAGCAAGGGTGGACCCCAGACAAGTAAACCCCTGTTCCCATCTGAGCGTCCCCCAAAGCACCACCACCACCACCACCCTTATTGTCCTATTGTCCCCCCTTCTTTTATCCACTGTATCTCCCTGTTTTGTTGATGCGGCTGATTGATTTGAGTGTCAAGACTCCAGCTGATAGCTGACCGTGGGATGAACTCATCATCAGGTTGCCATTGGTGCTGTGACATCTGTTTGATGACCCAGTTTTAGTTTTTCCAGCCAAATGAAGTGGCAGTGACAATGTAGTGTGTTTGGTCGTGATCTCCTGATCTCCAGGATTAGAGTCAAAAACGGCATTTTTGTGGCTCAGTTTCAGCTGTATAGAGCCCAACCAATTTAAATGTTATGTTTATGGAAGCCCCTCGCACACGGTGGGGGAGGACCTCACTGCGCTCCTTTAAAACACTGGAACAGATTGGATATTGGATTTGCATTTCTTCGAAACAGGGCCGTGAATACAACTTTAATTGTCATTAATTTCTGTAAATGAAATTGACTGACTGTATTGATGGGCAACATGGTACTAAACATCCACCAAGCATGACTGCATTCCTCCCTTAGTTTGTGCAGGAAGGTCATAACATGAAGTGCTACTCGCCTCCCAGGGTTCTGTTCTTCGGACTAGTCGGTCAGAGAAGAGGCCGCTTTAAAGCAAACTTACTGAGCAGTTTAGCTCACATTTAACAAAATATTACATTATGAGTATTTTCCAGCTGTCCTGGCAGTTCAGAATTGTGCAATTGTGTTGTTGCAGTATGTAATGGTTTTGGGTCTGTGTAGCTCGGTTGAGGCCGTGGAGAGCGGAGGAAAACGGCAGGCAGAAACTCACGTCCACACAAATGCTGGGATTTCAGATGCTTGTCGTTTTTAATAAGCACTCCAACCTTACCAAGCCCGGTTGTACGGCTACTATCGACTCACACATGAACAAAATAGTTGCCACCACATAACCATCACTGTTGTTCTGAGAAACAAAGAAAATAGGAGCGAAGTAATCATGTCCGACCAGCGCGGGGGTGCATATCGTCACTCGAAGCAAAATCACATACAGGCGCTGCTTGATGACGTCGCTACTAGGCGACCCAGTATACACCTTGTTAAAGGTACATTTCATAAATTCGACTGTTATAAGTAATAAAGAAACTGCAGATAAGTCACAGCTGACTGTTTAAACATTAAGTGCATCTACCTCTGTGATATACCTTTATCAATTTGAACAAAACCTAAGCATCAGTTCTCATCGTGTGGTGATACTTTTCTGCTGTTTCATTGTTTAATCCACTGTTTATACAAAAATAGGAGTTAGTGTGGTTATAAGATAAGGAGCATGAATTATTTGAAATGCCACTGGCCGCTGTTTTTGCTTGTGCAATGAGAAACAGATCTAGAATACTTTCTTCAATGATCTTTTTCTCATATTCTGTGTTGTAAATATCTCCATTTTATTTTTTTCAGTTTATGTATCTTGATAATGCACCAATATACTAAGGTAAATTCCATGTAAAGTGAAAACTTGCGTGGCAATAAGCCTGATTTAGATTCTGATACAAAACTTGGCTGGCAAGAAAATAACAAACAACAAAAGCCTCTTGCTGCTAATAGACAAGCTTAGCAAAGCTCAGGGAACTTCCAACTGCCAACAAAGCTAATGCTCCACAACAGCTCATTCATTATTTAAGTGCAGTCATTGTTATTTGACCAGACCAACTCAATTTGCTTTATCTAAAGATCCTAAATGATAGACGTGAGCGTCAGTGTGAGAGCTTTTCAGATTATTTACCGTTTCTTTTGCATGTAACTAAGAGCACCTGACAATATCTAGAAGCTAATGGAGACAGCATTTTCCTGGTGGAAGTGGTGTTGTTCATAAATAATGAGCTTCCAGCTCTTTCACCTCCACCTTTCTTTTTATAACTTCCTTCCCCTAATCTTCCTCTCCGCTGTCATCAGTTTCTCTCTCGTTTCATCTCCCCATCCCTAAAGCTGTTCCTCCTTCGTTCCTCCTCAGCCACATCCTCTCTGCCTTCGAAAGCTGTGTAGGATTTGTATGTGCATAGGTTGGTGTGTGTGTGTGTGCGTATGAGTGTGTGTGTGTATGTTGCTCAGATGGGGGGGGTTATTCAGCCTCTGAGTGCCTGAAAGGCAGAGTGGTACTTTTCTTCCCTTTTTGGCAGATTGCACAGGTTTCATTTTCATGACTCTTGTATGGTTGCTATGCAACTATAGACAATTCTAAGACATTTCCAGCTAATCTATATATACGTAGCTTTTCACACCTCCACTCTTCCGCCCCATCATCCCCTCCTTCTCTCTCCGTCTTATTGTTTGTTCCTTCTCATCTCTCCTCTTCATCATCTCCCTTTCTTTTCTAAATTATATGTACATACTAGGGCTGCCCCCTGTTAGTTGACCAAACATTAGTCTATGAGAAGAGTCTCAGTCGGCTACGTTTTCATTCATTCATTGCTTGGTCACAGAAAAAAAAAAACCTACACTCCATTTTGCACCCTTACCAAATGAAGTCATAACCTATATGCCTGAGGACATTTCATTTTCAACACAGGAAGTGGCTTCACAGATAGATGTTAGCGCCTACATGGCTGTTACTAGATGGTTATGTAAGGGATAGTGTACAGCGAGCCAGAGCAGGATGACTTAAGATTTCTGCAGCGCCGTGCTGAGGCTCACTTTGCAACACTTGGCTGTGAATTATCCTGCTTATTACACGGCTTCGTGCAGAAGAAGACACAATCTACTGACTTAAAAATGGTTTTGTTGATTTAACGATGATTTTCCTGCTTCTGCTATCAGAACTGCATCTACAGCACTGGTCTGTTATACATGGCAGTAGTCTGCTATACAGAAAAAACAGGCTGGTGAAAGCTGTAATTGACCAATCACAATCAAGTATTCAGCGCTGAGTAATAATTACAGACAGTTGGGCAGGAATTCCCCATCAAATCATTTGGGTAAAGCGTAAAGGTTTGGTTTTGAAAACCCCGAGATTAGTTTCTGAACACATTACACATGTTAGAAAATGACTGCTGAAAACATGTGAAAACACTGAACTAGCTAGTGCTGAATTGTGGAGACTGTTAAGCAGTTTTTCACTTCTTTTTGTTAATATCATAAACAGAAAGTCGACTAATTTAACTAGCGACTACTAGTAGGCTAGGAAAACCTTTGGTCGGGGGGAGCCCTGGTTCATACTTTGGTTCGTCGGCATCTCCTCCCCTCATCCATCTACCATGCTTTTGCCTCCTGCCCCCCCTGCCATTCTGTTGGCTTGGCTGCTTGCAAAGCATACGGCATTCAAGGTCATCTATACTGTGCTCTCAGTCTGAGTTGGCTGCTCTGTGTGTGTGTGTGTGTGTGTGTGTGTGTGAGAGTGTGTGTGTGCGCGCGTGCGTGTGTGAGAGAGAGACAGAGAGTCTTGCCTGTCCCAATTATGACACTTTAATTGACAATTAATAGTCATACAGATTGCGATTAACGAGCTAATTGTCTTTTTTGGTTCATATTTTAACACACACAGACACACAGTAATGCCGTTGTGCTTGAACTGAAGAGCTGCAGCTGATTTTTTTCAGGCAAACTCAAATCTAACCTGTACATTCACTGCGACAAGACAACGCAACTGTTGATTTTTTTTATTTTTTTATTTATTTTTTTAATCAGGGAGATCATACACAGTGAATATTCATGTCAGATTCAATACATTCAGATATTACACACATCTACATACACACACAGTATACACTGCACAAGTATCATTGAGTAGTCCAAGACATGTTTCAATAATACTGATCTTTCAGCTTCGGCTTTCCCTGTCATTTTTTAATTATATTCTAAACAAATGTATGCATTTTTGAACCAAAACACAAATGAACAAAGAAGCTGTCACTCTCGCCCATCTATTCATAAAGGTACACTCACAACCCGATCTATTTGGCAATCCTGTAGAATCAATATTTTATAGAAGGGTAATTAAAGCAAGTCTGTTCTCCGTGGACCAATATACCCGACCCATTTTGTCCACCATCTCAGAAATTTCTCTGATTGCATCTTTAAAGAAAATGTCAGTCTTTCCGTGATATAAATATCGTGTATAATTTTATACCAATCATCTAGTGTTGGAGCATCTGGTTGTAACCACTTCTTAGTCAAGGCCTTCTTCCCTCCCACCAGTAATATTCTCATTAAATATTTGTCTGCTGCAGATTGAATATGCAGTACTACCGCTCCCAAATACAATGTGAAAATGTCAGATGGAATAATTATTTGAAATCCAGTTTCCAAACATTTATGAACTTCTCGCCAAAAGGGTGTGAGTTTCGGGCAACCCCAGAATATGTGGTAATGATTGGCTACGGTTGAGCCACATAACCTCCAACAATTTGTACCAGCGCCTTGATATCTCTTTTGAGCAGGAGTTATAAAGAATCTCATGGTACTTTTCCATCCAAATTCCCTCCAGCTGTGTGAATGAGTAGTTTTCCACTGTAGTTTACAAATATTCTCCCATTCTTCTTCAGATATTTGCACTCCTCCTTCTCTTTCCCATTTACTTTTAACATGCTGAGTTTGAGGAGTTCTGTAAATGTTTGTATAATTTTGATATTATTCCACGTCCACTCCCAGATACATAGGCTGTCACTAAAAACATTTAGTATGTCACTGCCCAATTTTCCTGATCCCTCAGCCATGATCTCATTCAACCGATGCCGTATCTGTAAATATCTGAAGAAGTCTTTGTTCTCCGATTCATATTCCCTCTTACACATTTCAAAACTTTTTACCACTCCCTTTTGTATAAAACAACAGTATGCAGTTACCCCTGTACTCCTCCATATTTTGAATCTAGAGTCTGTCCTATTTGGCTTAAAATCAGCATCATATGCACACCACCATCTTCTCTGCACCCTTCAGGTTATGGTTTTTAACTATCTTCTGCCATATTTTTAGAGTTACTTTTATCCAAGGGTTGTCTTTATCATAAAATTTCTTTGTCAATTCACTATCTGCTATAATGGCTTGTAGTGGGGGTCCTATAGATTCTGCCTCCTCTATTTCCTTCCACCTTGCCCTAAATTGTGGATCACAAAGACACACCAGTGGTCTCAATTGTGCTGCATAATCGTAATCCCTTAAAATTGGCAACGCCATACCCCCTTTTTCCTTTGCTAATTGCATCATTTTGTATCTTATTCTTGGTCTCTTACCAATCCAAATATAACGAGAAATCAATTTATCCCATTCCATGAATTGCTGGTCATTTATTTCAATTGGTAGTGTCTGGAAAAGGTATAACAGGCGAGGAAGAATAACCATTTTAATTGAGTCAATCCTTGATGTTAGATTTAAGGAAGGGTAGGAGGTTCCATCTAGAAATGTCTGATTTTAGTTTCAAGTTTAGAGGGACATAGTTGGCTTCAAATAATTGTGTAAGATCTTGAGTGAGATTACTGTTGATTTTGTCTCCATAAACAACGCCTGTGTGCTCGGAGACACCGCCGCTCTATTTCACACTACTACACACTCACTACACACGATTCCTCTACAGAGCAGCACCACTCTCATTACACCACGTTTCCATCCAAGCACTTTTTTGTAAATGATCCAATGACAAAAGCTGCATGGACGTGACAAAATCTTTAAGCTTGCTTGTTTTTTAAAGAGTTTATGCAAAGCAGAGGTGATGGAAATGTGTTGTCTGGTAAATTGCCTCCAGCCCGTGCTGTGAGTTAGAACGATACACAGCAACAGAAAAAACTTTGTTTCAGATTATGCCTGATTTATTTTGTTGTGCCGCAAATCACACTCTTAACAGCAGTATTTGTGATTATTTGGACAAGGCTTTGTGTTCCTCCACTCGGCACGGTGCAGGCAGGAAAGTCGCATGAGGGCGAGAACAAAAAGAAACATGAAGGAGAATCAGCGTTACACATATTGGGATCATTCTTGGCAGGGAAATAGACTCCGACTGGCCAAGAAAACCTTAATTATTTCTCTTACATGCTTAAATTTGCGCAAAGGTTCTAAATAAAAGCAGAAAAATAATCAGATATAAGTAATTACCTTTAATTTGTCAAGTCTATAATTCAATGTATAATAGGAAATGGCCTGTTTAATCATTGAAGTTGCAGAAAATGTGCTATATTGTGATATTTACCCTTATCTGGATGTAAAATATGACCTATATCAGGATATGAGATTTTGGTCATATTTTACATCCCTACCCATATGTACTGTATATACTCATGGGTGTGAATGATAGCTTCTGTGTGTGTGTGTGTGTGTGTGTGTGTGTGTGTGTGTGTCTATGACATCAGTGAGTGTTCCTAATTTCTTATGTGCGCTGTCCTACACACCAGTGATACCCGTGTGGCTGTCCTCATCCAGCGTGTGCCTGTGCGTGACCTTGTGTGGCCTGCGTGTAGAACTGTCCCCTGAGGTCATTTAGGTGGTGATATAGGAGGCTGCATGCTGTGTGAATGATGCAGCCCCTGCTGTTTATCTGTTTATCTGTCAACTCACCCAGCAAATAATAGTCCTGGTCTGTGGTTAGAAGAGATGTGTCATTATAGACGAAGGAAATGGGTTTAAAGCTGCACAAGATATGCAACATTATTATTATTATTGTTATTATTATATTGACAGCTGCGTCAGGAACTGACATAACCAAGTTATACATACAGCAATCATCCCCCAGCTGTGCGCCCATACGCGTTTGAAATGATGCACACACTGGATTGTCTTCGCAACGACCAGCAGTGACTGCACAAGTCGCTTTTATAACAGAACGCATGCAGAAAGATGAATCCAATAATTGGCTGCAATTGCCAACATGTTTTTCTGATGTGCAAATAAATTATGACACTAATTGTAATAAAGTAAGTGCACGCAAGATAATTGAACTTGTTGTGGGCTTTATTGGCAGTATATTAACATTCAGGTGGAGTCATTATTGTAGATTAATTGATATTCATTGATTTATATTGTCTCTGGTGATTTTGAAGCTATGGTGGCACACACACACACACACACACACACACGTATACATGCATGCCTACCCTACATACATACATTATTGTTCCCATGCTGTCCATTAAACTCTTGTTTTTTTACAGTTATGTGCAGGTTTGTCTGCCATACCTTATTCATTCTGTTCATATTCGGTCCTCTGACAGGTTATCATTATCATCAGCCCAGCGTTTTGTGTGTGCAACTTTTTTACAATTATTGTCGAGCCCTGAGGGCCAACGGGTCCCTAACAATCTTCTAGTCAATATTATGAATTCAGTCCTGTAAAATGTGCACACTGGTACTTTGCATACTGTATCTCACTTTCTTTTATACCCCTGCAGGTGCTTTCATTCGTGTCCCTGTTGTCTGACAGTAAATGTCTCAGACTCGTCTGTATATTAAAACTGTCTGTTACTCCTACCAATCTCTTATCTGTCATGTTGCACAGTTAACTGTCTCCTGTCTTTTCTCAGTTTGATTTGTTACCTGACACAGTGTTGACTTGTCTCGTATTGCCCTAAAATTTAAATGTCACCTGCAGTAGTATGCACAGTATTGCACAATACTGTTAAAATGTTTGTAAGCTGATGATACATCACTAATGTGTTCACAGCTTGCTCTACTGATCTGAAGTTGACAAAAATCATATAATACAGCTTTTAATCCAACAAATCTTCCTATTTAACTCTGCACAGATTTTGACACGAAGCCTCCCAGAATTGGTATATAGTAGCCATATAACAGAGTTTAATGTATGTGTGTGAGTGTGTGTGTTTTGTAGGGATAGGGATGATATTGTTTCTAACTCTCATGTATTAGCTATATTACTCTTTCTTATAAATCTTCTTAATCTTAACATTAATACTTTGATCCAACGAGTTATGAGACTGAAACATTCTAACAATCAATGTGCAGTAAATGTAGATCTAAAAATGTTTGGAAAGGCTCTTGAAAGGTAATAAATTCAACTCAAGGGTTCCTACATATACCCTACGTATCGGATAAGATTCCCAGTGATTTCCAGCCTTTCGTTCTTTTTTCTTTTAGCTCGCTCATTGCGATCTAAAAACCAGGAGTAACATTTGTCAGTGCACAGGATTGTAGACTGAGTCAGGGTCTCATTAACAGCCTTATCTTGTACCATCGATCATTCATTTGCATGACATTACTGTAAAATTCAAATTCCATCTACAGCATCCTGAGCGGACTGATAATCAGACGTGGTGCTCTGTAGATCGGCTTTCCGTCCCGTCGCCCAGCCTTATCCGGCTTCTTCCTTTCAGTTCAGGTTTCCTGCTTCTTATCTATACAACCTGTGTGTGTCAGGGAGACAAACTCCACACTTAACTGGCTCGACATGAACGGCACATCAGTTCCTCAATACATTGATATTAATTAAAATATATTTGTCATTTATCATTTTGAATATTAACTTTGTGTGAATGTCTCCTCGTGTTACTTGTGAAGAATGGGCATTTTCAAACATTCGTAAGGCAGCAGTGACTCCTTTAATCTTAGACCCATTCTAGACAGCATCCAGTGGCATTTTCTTTAAAAAGATATACACTTCAAATATAGCTCTCAAGCCGCAGGTGGATCTTTTCTGGTTTGTAGCAAAAGCGGCGATCAAAAGAGGCCAGATGTGCTCGTTCATTTAATGAGTAAAGAAAGTGCGGTACAGATATTTGAAGACGACTACGTGAAAAATGTAGTTTTAATCACCATGTCGGTAACACGCAGCCGTAATAGCCCACTCTATTTGGGTTCCATTTGCCATTCAAGATGTTTTTTATAGAGAGTTAAGGGTGATACATGGTGTGGGAAATGCTATGGAGTGTGCTAAGTGCTGCATTCCCTCAGCTTATCTTTCCTTATGATATTACAATAAGTGCTGTATCTTAGAAGGACTTCGGTATATGATAGGGTTTAGTGAAACTGTTGTACTATTAATGTACAATGTATAAATGTGTTACAAAGTGAGTTGCTCTGAATGTCATTTAACTGCGATGTTATTATGAAGGACATGTACTACAGTTTCCCTTCAGCTCTCCATTGTGCACATGGAAGGTGTTCAGAATACATCACTCGACACTGCTGTTGCTAGGCCTGTCGCGATAATCAATTAATCGCACGATAATTAAAAATGAGCTCGATAAGTTTGCCGGGCTCGATAATTTACCAAAGACACTGGATCATGAGTTAACTTCGCTGCATCCGTCTCGACTGACTCCTCTCGGTTCCTTAGCGTAATGAGGAGTGAACCCTCCTGTCAGTCACTCTGTCTCTGTGTGGGGAGGTGGGGCACCTGGCGCACCACAGAGTACAGCATGAGAGCCCCGTGAGGAGTAGAGGCAGAGATTTGGAGGAATAGATAACAATGGAATTGGTCTCTAAGCCGAAAGCAACAGCTGACGTGTGGGAACACTTTGGATTTAAGCCAAATGACCACGGTGAAATACAAAACATAAATGAGCCGGTATGTTGCATTTGTTTTAAAACAGTTCATGCTAAACGCGGCAACACAACAAACATGCACCTTCACCTCAAACACAACCACCCGTTGCAGTTTTCCCAACTGGGAAAAAAAACGTCTACGAAAGAGGCAGAGGGGCCATCAACGTCTTCCCGACAGTCCACCATCACTGGGGCGTTTATGAAGCAAACAAAATATAAACGTGACAGTGCCAAATGGTGCGCACTCACAGGCGGTGTAGTTCGCTACATCACCAAAGAGATGCAGCCCTTTAACACCGTCGAAAAGCCGGCATTTCGACAAATGTTACAAACATTTGACCGGCAGTATGAATTGCCAGGGAAAACATACGTGTCACAAGTGGCAATTCCACAACTGTACAACAACATGATCCACATATCCGTAGTGGTCAAGCTCAAACATGACCCCCTATATGAGCTTGACCATACCATACCATTGACCATCAGTTGTGAGTGGTTTTTATTCAAGTGCATTTTTTGTTAACAGAGACTGACAGTCCATTTTATTTATTGTTTTAGGTTGTTTTGATTATTCATTTGGGATATTTACAGTGTCTTTTTTCATAATATAATTCCAATTTTAAATATTCTTAAGAAATAAAAGTTTATTCATCTTTAAAAGGGTGTACTTGCATATTACTACCATTATTATTATATTATTATTATATTATCGTTTATCACAATAATTTCTGGGACAAGTTATCGTCCAGCAAAATTTGTTATCGTGACAGGCCTAGCTGTTGCAAAGCGACGGTTCTGCTCGTAACAGAGTTTTATTTGTGGCTCGTGGGTGTCATCTGAGTTTATTTGGTCTCTGACAGCCTGGTGTCAGTTTGTACACAGAGGATAATCAGAGGTCTCTCCCCTTTTTCCGTTGCATTGAACAAGATAAGCTTTTTCGTATCATCATCCGACACTCTCTTTACCTGATGAAGGCCACCTCTCTTTCTTTTCGATAAAGCTGTGTTTTACAGTTCTGTATTTTCGAACGGTTTAGTAATTACTTGTTGAAAGTCGCTGTGATTTGGTATTCATTTTGAGTGAAAAGGAGATGTTCTGAGACTGTTCATACAGATTAGCTTGCTTTGCTGATTATAAAAATGGTTGTTGATTTTCAGAACTGCTCCATTTGTCTCATTCACTAGATTTTAGAAACTTAATTTTACACGTACGTTGAATTTCGTAGTGAGCCAATTGAAAAATTGGTGTCAAATTACTTCCTTCTTGTCAGAAACTTTGGGAATTATTGGATAATAATTATGAATTTACAGACCTGTAAATAAAGTGTGTTGGCTTCTTTACTTTCATGTCATAAAGCCTTTGCTTTCCTTTCCTTCTCATTCTACACAGATGAATTTTCAAAGCAGTTACTATACCAATTTTTTTGTTGTAGCTCCGTAGTGAGATTATAGTATTTTTCTCATAGGATGATTTCATTCCGTGGCATATTCTCCTAGATTTTATTGCAGTTCCAACTCTGTCTCTGTCTCGATCTCCTTCAGATAAAGGGGAAGAGATTATTTTCTGGTCGGGGAATGTGGGGAAAGCTCCAGTCCGGCATGAACACGTTCAGAATTATTCATTATAAAGTCATATCAGGAGCACCACGCCGAACATGAAAACTGGGATGTTATCGTCCTTTGTAGCCGTCAACTGCCATCAAACTGTAGCATACACTCTTATCGTTAAACATGCTCCACCAGTTCCACAGGATCATATGCTCATATGTCTCATTTCTTTTGCCCTGTAGTTTCATATTTGCTTACAGCCAATAAATATACACCACTCTGGCACCACAGCACTTTGCGGAGCCACACACAGACTAACAAGCATGTGATCCTAATTTTACAGCCTAGCTACTTATGAAATTAAAAAATGCGCATATGTAAGTGGAGCTTCAAAGCGGCGAAAGACATTTTCAATTATGGTTACATATTATGCTCTTATCTTTTTTAGCTTTTTGGAGCAAATGTGTTTCTTGTCTTAGTAAAGCTGTAGTTGCTGAAGAGCATTTCATTTAGCCTGGTGTGATTTGTGCAGAGTAACATTGCACTGCCAAGACGGGGGGGAAATGTCTTACACACAGACACACACACACACACACACTTGGCTGAGCACCCGTTGTTGTGCAGAGTGTGTGTAGGCGGATTGGCAGGTGTTTTTAAGGCTCCAAATCCACATTCAAAATTGAGTCATGAAAAAAAGTAGCCCTAGATTCGAGTATTGTATGACCTCATTGCTACCTGCTGCCAAATATTGAGACAGAGCCTCAGCCAAGAGTCTGTGCTGACCACACACACACACACACACACACACACACACACACACACACACACACACACACACTTTTCTAGGTCAGTGTGTCAGTCTTAATAGTCAAAGACAAGTCAGTGGGCTCAGAGACAATGAAAACACCAATGTGATAGTTTATTGATGCCTGGAGGATAACTTCCCTTTTTGGTTTCCTGCCTCGTCTCTGAGGTCAAAGGTCAGGGTGAGATACAGGAAAAAAGGACTCACTTGCCAACCAACCTTAAAATGCTCCACTCAGCATGCAGAATACAGTAGGAGTTAAAAATGTTACAGTACAATAACACTGGTTTTAGTCAGATATAGAAATGTAATGTTTTTTCTGCCGCCTATGAAGAATGATTCCTTTCATTGATAGTTTTGTCTATAATGTGCATTTATAATGTTTATTTGGGTTGGCTGGGTTACCCAACAAGACTAAGAGTCCACAATCATTCTAGCAGTCAGAGCCGTTTTATCCTAGCATGAATGTCTGTCCCAAATATTATGGCAATCCATCCAATAGTTGTTGATCCAATATTTCACTGTAAACCACATGAGGACCATCAATAGAGCCACGCTGCTAGCAAGCTTAAAAACACACCTCTCTGGTTATTTTGCCAAATAACAATTCAGTTTCTTTTTTTTCCCCCTCTAAGAATAAAGTACACCAGGATGCAAGACTGTTCTTTGATTGTGTGTACCTTCCACTCATGCCCATGTTCACCCAGTGCAACAATGTGACTTAATGTGTCTTTGATATTTTGTGGACAAAATGGAACACTATGGCACAAAGGAATGGTATTCAGTAGAGAAAGCATTTGATAATACTTGTTATTTGGATCAATACATTGTTGGCTTTGCTCTTTTCATGGCATTTTTTTGACGGTCAGAAAAATATTGAAAATGTGACATTACGTTTAAATGCCAGAGACAGGACACGTTTGAAAAGAACTTTGTTACTACGTTGGAAAAACATTGACAGTTGGAAAAATGTAGAAAATTGCCAGTATACTTAAATGTCAGCAACAGAGGAAATATTTGAGAGGAAATAAGAAGGACAAGCCCCAGAGGCCTGATTCAGGCCTCGGATCATTTACACTGTACATATCTAACACCAGCGAGCCACCTCCTCTCCTTCCTCGTTCTGTTTCTCACCCTATCTGTCTCTTCTTTCTCTCTCAAACAGCCAAGCGGGCGCTGATCTGGCTAAGGATGGTCTTTTCTTCCCCACGTTCACAGCCAGTTTGGCAGCCAACCAGCCTCACACTCGGGATTTCTTTTAGCATTCTGACACTCATACTGTATCTCTGGTGAAATACTGATAACAGCCTGTACTGTACATCTGTCACAGTAGCTGGTGGGGGAGGGAAGCCTTCTTGCCTTCTTGCCCGCTTGCTTACAGTGTGATGCATATTGTATGAAACGATTCTTTCCTCTCATCCCCGTTCTCTCTCCTTCCGTCTTCCCTCGCTAGATTAATCTTGATGTCTCTTTCATTTGGCGTTTCCTGCTGCCGGTTAATTAGCCCCTCTGTCGAGGTCTCGTTTGTTTGCCTCTGAGGCTCCTGTGTGTTAGGAAGAAGAAACTAGTAGTGTGCTGTCTTTTGTAGTTGTTTTTGCCACAAATAGAAATGAAAGAAAAAAAAAGGAAAGGTGCACATGTGCAAACCTTACTGTTGTGACTGCACAGGAGTTATTATACAGCGGCCCTCACACCCTGAGTTAAGATTTTGAAGAGGGCTTCATCAGCTGTGTTTGCAGCTCTGTTCTCCACACAAAATAATCACAAAGAGACACAAAATGACAACAGACAGGTCTAAAACAACTTCAGACACAGAAAACTACAAAGACACACGACAGGGCCACTAATAGTACAAAATGAACACATGACTACAAAGAGATAGAAGAAGAGCCACAAACGGCACACTTTTGTGTTCCTGTGTCAGTTGTAGTGTTAATAGATGACCCTTATATTTCATAAGAAGGTTGAGTGTGAGTCTTGAAATGGTCTTCAAATGGAGGACAGACCTTGTCATATTGTGTGTGTGTGTGTGTGAGTGTGTATGTTTGTACATACCATGCCTTCAAATGTGGCTTGCCAACACCCAGAAGCTGCTTTGCATACCGAACTGGTCCTGTAGCTTTTGTTATTGCAGAAACACTCTTTATTTAGACTCTTGTGCATGTATCACTTTTCTCTTGTGCAAAGATGTCTTTAGTCTTTGACATACACGTCAAAAATCTTTCGTCAGCATGCAGGTAATTACAACCACTGCTTCAGAGCCAGCTTGACAAATAGTCTTAACTACACCTTACTGCTGTGCCCTAATTACAGTAGAAAAAGCACCTGTCTGATCGTGGTGTCCTTTTTGGAAACATATCCAACCAAATAACACAGCTTAAGAAGACAACTCAGCCCCCTCATGACTCAGAACATGAGAAAAAAAAAGGCTGTTTAAGCCTCTGATTTCCTTCCATCCAGTCTTTATATGCTTGTTCATGGTTACACGGGTAGCTAAAGAGTGTCAACGAAGATGCCTGCACACTGACTCCAAACTACAAATGTGTTCATTTGAGTAATCAGATATTTTTCATGTCAGAATGTTCAAAATGGATAGCACATCCATACTGTGTATAGACCAATAGGCTAAAGGCTCTATTGGATGAAACAGCTCATTTAACAAAAACTAGTACATACGTAGGACACCAAAAACAATCCTACATCAAAAATATCCAAAATAGTGGTAGTTATGTTGAAATAATAGAATACTGTACACAATTAACAGCATTATCAACATAACATAACATTATCTATACAACCAGACAGCCATTCACACTCACAGCTACGGGCACTTTAGAGTCACCATTTAACCTGCATGTCTTTGGACTGTGGGAGGAAGCAGGAGTACCTGCCAAAAGCCCACTCAAAGCCCACTCATGCCTATTATACTATTAACATACACTAACATGCACGTACAGTACATATGTTACCGCACAGACCGCACTTATAATAAGTCTACATTTACTGCGGACCGGAGAATCCCAGCATGCACTGGATGCCAGTCCATTGCAAGGTCAACACTTATACAGACAAATCCATTCACATTCAAGTGCAGTGCAGAGTTTTTAAATCAGCTAGTCCTCTGGACTGTCTCTTGTGTGAGTTATTTTTATTCCAAGATAATAATTGCACAATTCCTCTGCCCAGTGTTGCTGTTTGGCTGCTGTGCAACTCAGATGTGACAGACAAATCTCCCTACAGAGATTATACTATATTTTTCTTTTATGTTTATTAATGTCTAAGTCAAGGACAACTGGACTTGACAGTAGAGTACCATTAGGCTCAGGCCCTTTGCTGCATGCCACCCCCTCTCTCACACAGTTTCCTGTCACTCACGCAGAAAATACAGAAAAAACAATCTTTAAAGGGAAAAAAAATCTTAAAAGTTGTTAAAATGCTTTGCTGTTTCTGTCTGGAGAGCTTGTTGAGTCATGAAGTTGCCAAACTGAGCCTCAATACTAGACTGTGACTAGAGATCAGAATCAGAGTCAGTGATAAGACACATCCAATCCTGGTCCAATAATCACAGTAATATTAATGCTGTGCTGGGGTCAAGTTCTAATCTGCCGTTGTGTTTTGTCTTTAATAGGCGTCGACACTGAAGAAACTCACCTGTACATGTTCAGAGGCAGAGCCAGGCGAAGACTTTTTCCGATGGATCCTGGGAAACCACCAGCAGTCTTTTTCAAAAGACATAAGACAGAAGAATTAACGCAAGACTGATACAACACTGCACAGTTTTACCTCCCACCGCACTCTCCTCTTCCTCTGATCCAGTCAGAGGACACTTCTACTACTTTCTACCTCCCAGACAAATAGAAAAGGATATTATCCGTTATCACTTCCTTTTTTTCTCTTGTCTTTGTGCAACATTTTCTCCATTTACCTCAGGGATGTTCTCCCACTGCCTACCTCCTCCACTGAATCAACCAACCCTGTGACTGGAACACACCTGTGACCTCTCACTGCTATTACCGTGACAACCTGTATTGCCTCTCAAGTTTTCCTCACTGCAACCGTGACGACCAGCAATGACCTTGGACCTCTTACCACCTGCCAACTCCGACCTGCTCACTGCCTAAAAATTGTACTGATCCACACTTGTAGCTGGGACCTCAGGCTGGTTCTTACTGGAAAAGGATCACATCACCAGAAAAGGCAGCTACGCACTCACAATAGCCTCACCCTTCAATAAAATATACCTGGCAGGCAACTATATACCTCAACAGCTTCTAGGTAGACACTCAACTTAAGGGAACTTTTCAGCAACAGCATTCACTATCCTGGTGCTTCGGTCTACCAAGCAGATAACAGGTGCTCACTAGCTTGGTGCTTCAATATTCCCAGTAGACAAGTTACTTCAGCATCTTCCATTCACCTTACAGGCAGTTGTATAGCAACACTAGCAAGGGAGGCCTCCAAAAAAAAAGCAAATAGAGAGAGACTCTGACACTGCCTGGCAGGCAACTTCACTCCACTCGCTTCTCCACAAAGTCCCATCGTACACGAGCCTCACGACCTAAGCGGTAGAATAAATCTGCAATTGCCCAAGAGGTTTCGGGGATCACAGAAAAGACTCAGAAGTTCCTCCTGCTTTGAGCTTCCTCTTCAAACCGTGAAGCCCCTAGAGAAGTGAAGCTACCCACGAAGCAGTTCTTGGGAGCCTCTTCAGCTTTTCTTACTCTGGGGGCAAGCCACAAAGAATAAAGAACTTCTTGGCTTATTTGACTTAAAGAATTACAAACCATGGAAAGTAAGAAGAGCAAACCCTGAGAAGATCTATATTGTGTCAACGGAGTGAAACAGAGGGGAAAAAAGGCATTGAAAGTGAAGATTGTAAAGGATGCACCGGTAAGTTCCTGTTCCTCTATTTTAAATGCTTGTTTGTCGGCATGCTTTCTTTTGATTTGTCACCCTCTTTTCTTCTTGCTGTGCAGGCCAGCGTATAAACAGTATACCAGTAATTTAGTGAAGATGGTGGTGATGGAGGTGAACATGTTCAGTTTCTTTCTGGCTCTCATCTCTTGCTGTTGTATACAGATGAATAAACATAATGTACTTTTAGTTTTCATATTTTTCATTTCTTATCTTTTCATTTATTCGTATCACTAACTGACATTTAAATGGCATTTCTGCCTTATTAGATGATCCAGAGTGGAGACAGGCAGGAGATTAAGAGAGATGGAAAAAACGCCTTGCAGTAAAGGTCACTCACTGAATTTGAACTCTCTTACAATAACATACATCTTGCCAAAGAACGCTCATAACCAGAACTCAGAACCTCTTACAGACTTGGTTTGAAATACGAGTCCCCAGGAAGTTTGTAGCTTGGACCAACCCTAAGACTATGATGTGATGTGCACACGCATTGATTTTTCTGATTTTCATGTTTCACTTGGTGCATGTCAGGCGTAAACAGAGTTTCCAGACATTCACGGTCTCCAAGGGATAGTTTTTAAAAAATGTATATGGAATCCAAACCAGAAGAATACCCACATGAGCAAGCATCAGGCAGTAGGCGACAGTGGTGAGGAAGAACTCCCCTTTAACGGGAAGAAACCTCGAACGGAACCAGGCTCAGAGGTGGGCGGCTTTCTGTTGGGGTCTATGTTGGGTGGGGGGAGGACAGAGAGAGAGGGGGGGGGGGGTGCAGCATACCGTAATATCAGGTATGAGTTTCTTATTGGTGGAACTGTAATACTGATTAGCTTCTGTATCAGTCAGTGGTGCTATTGATATTTGAATGTTATTGATTTGACACAAAATTGAATTGCCATGCATACTGTAACAGTAGTAAAAAAAACTCTGGCATCCTAATGGAATGGAAAAGCATATATTAATAGTGTTTTGGAAGACATAGTTGACCTTAAGTCCAGTTTACACTCATCAATCTTGTTGCAACTGTAGTGAAGGAACTGGGAATAGTCTATTGCTCACCATTCAGGGAACCTCTCTCTCTTTCTAGTCTGATAAAGGAAAACCTGCATCAAGCACAGTTTTTCATGTAAACGGAGATGTCAACATGAACGTGAACATTTAGGTCCCCCACTAGGGAATGAAATAAGCAGGTAGTCCAGTGTCCTACATAATGATCTGTGTTCAGCTACTTAGAATGTGGCACAGCTACACCTGCTCATGAGAGCACTGCTGCTGCATGTTAACTCTTTGGAACACACCGATTCAATCTGGGACTCTGCTAATGTTGCCACTTAGTGTTCCTAGTTTGACAAAGTGGGAGGACACGGGAGAAGAAAAGTAGAGTACAAAGAGTGATGGAGTGGTTACGAAGAGAGACGGACTGAAGGTGGGAGTCAGAGAATGGGAAAGGGAGAGAACCATGTGGGAGGGAGGACAGAAAGACAAAGATGGATGTCACTTTGCCAACAAAAACGTCTAAGCTTTACCTCAGACACCCTCTGTCCTCTCCCTCCATCCCTCCCTCACCCATTCAGTCACACATGCATTACCCCCCATCATTGATAGTCTACTCACATCATAGCGCCATAAGTTCTCCCCGCCCTCTGCTTCGTGTTGCCACGGCAACATACACCCTTCCCCAGCCACCTGTGGCTGTGATACGCAGCGATGAGGACACAGAGCCCAAGTTAGCCAATCAGATTGCTTGTTTGCGTGCAATGATGTGCACAAGCACTTGTGCTTCTGTGTGTGTGTGTGTGTGGCTGTGTGGCCCAGTCATTTCTAGGAAGCAAGGATGTACTTGGACCAATCAGACAGCTCAGTGAAGTGTGTGTAGGTGCTCACGTACATTGCTAAGTGGCCCAGTTGCTCTGCTGCCGCATTAAAGGGCACATGGGGCAGAATGGAGCTGGATGAGATCTCATTATCTCGTTGCGTGTGCCTGTGTGTTTGTGTGCTCAGGTACGAGAAATTGGAGTATTGAATGAGACATCATTGGGCTCTCTGAGACTATTGCTGAAATCATGCTGTGTGTGTGTGTGTGTGTGTGTGGTCATGTAGGTGTGAGGACTGTCAACTGAGAAATCAGTCATATAAACCAGAGGTCTGAAACCCATTTTGAGGATGGAAAACGATGACCAATCTTTTTTAAATGTGTGAAACAGGAATACTTGAGTATTTTGTAGTGTTATATTTCAGTTTTTGTAGTTTATGTTATCTTCCAGTTTGTGTTGTCTATAATGTACAAGTAAATAGTTCATCTTTAATACATTCACGCATTACAGTATTATGGCATTTAACATGAAAGTGCTTATTTCCACAGAGTCCCAATAGAGACGGACCAATAGTGGGATTGTTAAAGGCCGACATTCTAAGATTCTGAAGCACGAAAAAAAGCCAATAGCCGAATAATTGGCCGATATCCTCTAAACCTCATCAATGAATACATTAAAATGTGTTTGCTTACATGAGAAACGAAACTATAAAACTATTTTGTGGATAACAGCAGCCACACACTGTAAATGCTGAAGATCTTGTCACCATAGTGAGGCTTCTAAATTTGGTTCCATCATTTCTGTACCGACACCTCTGCTTGAAACCTGCGCTCGCTTCATCTGGCGACATGTCCTATATAACACTTCGCGTGTGCAAGGCAAAGGGTGAACTGTGCCGCCGTTCAAAAGTAGTTCTAAGATTACAAACCGTTCTGTACAGATTGAACGAACGGGATCAAATGTGTTTGAATCATTGAGCAGTATAACTTTGGAGAGAGCCAGGTTAGCTGTTTTAAGCTGCTTCTTGTCCATATGCTAGGACATGCTAATTGTCACTTGAGTGATGATTTGTCATTTTGGGAAATACGCTTCTAAAAGAGTTAAATCAGAAGGTCGATATCACCGTCATGTCTGTGCAGTACATATAAAGCCTGCGGCATACCCTCTTCCAATGCAGTTTGTTTTTGCAGTAGTGCTGGTGTCATTTTCTTCATTACATATTTATTGGTGGTTTCTCACAAGGCAATTTGGAGTTCTTAATCAGCACCCCTTTACTTGTTTCTCCCCCCTCACTCTCACTTCTTGACCAGAACATATCTAATAAATCATACATGCTATCACTTTGCTTTAAAATAGGTCAGTTTTGTGCTCTGCGGTTCTGTGCAAATTAAAAGCATCTTCTAGGTTTTATGCACTTGACTGTGAGACCATTACAGCACCCACAGTGTTGTGCCATTTTGTCAGGCCCTTGCCATGGTACCGACAGTTGTAGGATTAAATTATCTAATTATTATTTAATTATTCTTTCATTTATGAAAAAATGATTTAAAATGCACATGAAAACCTACCTGTCATGACGTTCCTCTGTTTTGCTTTAGTTTTATTGTTGCTAATCATAAAAAAATATTGAATCAATAGTATAACAATGAGATGATAATCATTAGTTAGATATAGAGACAATGGAATCCAAGATAATCGGCACCAAGGTCCAGGTCAGATTTTTTACTAACCGACAGCCTAATGAATGCCGCCTGCCTCACTATCCAATTATCTATGGGCTGTTTTTGATCAGAACAAAAAATTAGACTAAAATTAGATTAAAATGAATGCCATTACGCTCCTATTTTTAATACCCCGCCCCCCCCCTTGAAGTTTTGTAAAGCTGCTCAGGCGCTGTCACTCTGTCAGGTGGCGTAGGGATCGGTCTTCTTCAAGTCCAACCACAAAATCTGTGTTGGATTGAGATCAGGACTCCAGGACATCATCCCTCTTGGGAATGACCTTCTCTTGTCAGATTTACAGCTGTGTCCTACTCTTCCCACTTCTCAGTGATTCATTTAGCTGCCCTCCAGTGACATTCACGGACTTGGAAATGTGATCGTGTAACTGTAAGAAGTTTCCTCACTCACTGAATCACCTGCCGTTGTTACTCGATGTATGATAATGTACAGTTATACCTCATAAAATGCTACTGTTGATTGAAAACTATATTTAGACTGAACTTTTTATTTGTGCACTCCAGCTACAGTCATTCCTGACATCCCTCTCTCTAAAGATCAGTAAACACACCATCAAAAGAAGCCGTTGTCAATATTGAATCAGAGCCCCCATTAAACCAGATAATAATATATACAATAAACGAGGGTACTGTTTGTCTGGACTGAGGCTCATAAGACAAGTGGCACAGAGACACAGAGAGCCTTATGTTCTGTACAAACAGTACACGCATTCAATTTCTGAATTCATACATAGGGGGTCATTTGAGGCCATGGAATGCGTTGGCTCCCATCTGTCTGTGAAGTCATTCATTTCAAAGATCCACTTACAGTACTTTCTCGATTTTGTCTTACACCTCAACTTATGCCTGATTCTTTTTTTTTTTTTTTTAAAGATAATTTTCTTGCTTTTTAATGGTTTATTAGATAGGACATCTTAAAGGCGACAGTAAACACAGGTGTGAGAGTTCCTCTTCCTTCTATCACTGTTGCTCTGTTTTGGTCTCTCTTTCTCAGCTGCATCTCTTTCTTTGTCAACATTCTTTCTTTCACAACCTGCAGCAGAACATGTGATGAAGTATTTTACCAATGATAATGGCATTTCAAAGTTTTTAGCGTAGCTGTGACGGCTTTTGTTAGAAATGTCTATCTCAGTTCTCCAGCAGTAGGCCTTTACGCTCACATGCTCCCATATAACCCTGCACATGTATAAAACCTGGTGAAGTGACATCTCAAAAAAACATCAAGCCATTTTACATGATTGGCTTTTTCATTATTTTTATATATAATATATAAATTTAAGCCTCAATTATGATTAAAAATAAAATCCCTGGAAAACCTACAACCAGTCTGGCTGCTTGGCTATTCTGAAAGTTTGCCAATGGATCTCCACATGATGTGATCTCTCCCCCCCCCTCTCCCCCCTTTTCCATCTGCCCCCATGTCCCCCTGCAGACATGCTCCTATTCATATCCAGCTATGCAGGTTTGATTAGTCAATCTACCGGCTGCTGACTCCTGCAGTGTCACATGTCCCCTTACCCCTCACACATGTCAACCTGCTGCTCTCAATCAAAGTAACGTATGGGCATATGAAGACCTGTGTGTGCCAATACTGTCATACAGACACCGTGGACTGAATACAGCTAACCCATACTGCGCTAAATATACTTCAATGTATGTAGAGTTGAATGTCACTTGAGATATTGGTATCAAGCCAGATTGTTTGACTTTTAAATGTTTTTAGCTGACTTATTGTAAACCCTGAATCTTGTAAAAATATCAATATGCAAGTGGTGGTTACATACATGATATTGTGCTAAAAGACTGAGGCTAAAGCTGCACACAAAAATAAGTTTGCATGTTGATGACCCACATTCAAGACATATAAATAAAGAAACAGCATTGCTGTTGTACTGCAGTGCAGAGCTACTTTGTCCTAATGAACATAATAAGAGAAAATGCGGCGCTACTCTGTAATTTCATTCTAAGATAAACCTGCTCTCCTGCTTAGCTTATTTGGTCGTATTTTCCAACAGCATCTTTCACTGTTGACATTAAGAGGAAATGCTTGTGGGATAATCTAATAAAAGGGCAGAAAGAGCTGCTGTTGTTACTCTGATCACTGACAGCATCCAGGACCAGCTTCCATATACAGCCATAGGGTTGTTTAACGTAACCTGTAACCCTGACAAACTAACGAGGTGTAATGAGGTAGGCCTCGGTGGTAAACAACTTGTGCTCTGGAGTTTTTGGCTTTAGCAAAGACGGATAAAAGTGCAGCACCGGAGCTCGATAGGCCTGCCGTGTCTAGCTATGTTTGCTAAGCAATGATTGCCCAATCACCGGGTGGGGGAGGGGTTTAGTGAACTTCATGAACTTGGATGTTGTTACTTATCCATTTTACGTTGCTTTACTTCATTCAATCATCCTCATCAATCATCACATCACTAGTCCTATAGGCCCCTTCTTTGCATTACTCTAATTTGTACACACTCCACACACTCTAGCTGATAGCATAGTTACAGTTATTTCCCTGCTGTCATAAAAAAAAAACCTGCTGTCTATTATTGTAAATTATGACAAACAACTTGAATAAAGGTTTTATTTGAGCTGGTTAATCCATCACAATCAACAGGAAGCCTTAATTCGATTTTGTTGCAAGTTCACTTAAGTCCCCATTTAACTATGCAGAATCAGGTGTTTTCATATTAGAAATTTAAATCCCCCGGCAAAGATGTAAAATACACCATCTCGCTACCATTTTAGACTGAATGGCAGCTAATTTCCAATTACTGTGAAGTTTAGGTTTTAAAAGCAAAGTGCAACACAATCCTATTCATTCATTAAATTCTCCACATATCGCAAAATGACTGGGTGAAATGTAATCTAGATTTGGAGGGAATATAATGAGCCCTAGGCTTTAATGACGCCGTTTGTCTCTTGCCCAGTGTGTCATGTCTTACTATGACTGTACACTTTGCTCGGAGAAAGTTGTTTAATAAGGGTCAAGGAACTAGTAACAGTCAGGAGCAATGTAGTATCACACACATGCCTGGGAGCAAGGACAGAAGTTACTGTCCTCGATTAGTTGGCCGGCTCCTTTCTGAAGTGGGCATCAGAATCCTAAACTTCTGTGTGATTTTATTTTATTTTTTTCTTGAAAATATCCAACAGTCTACTCACATTGACTGGTGGTGCGGCCTTGAGACAGTGCACAGTTTCTAATTTTCACATTAGCCAAGTGACCCTTAAAATGATGAGTGTGAGAAATGAGGTTACTGGAGCAGCAGGGACAGAGACAGAGAGGGGCTGATTCAACAGAGCTGAACAGCGGAAATAATTTGAAATCTACAGCATATTCCAGAAAATGAAACAAGCCATTAAAGATGAAGAGACAGCATATGGATTTTCCTGTTGACTTGCGACAAATTCATGAGCAGACAGACGCTATAAATCTACAGCGCAGAGTAAAAACACGGGCGCTAGTGATTTACAATATTTGAAGAAGGTATAAAAGAATATGTAGATGTGTATCATAAATTCACACGCGCAATAACAACAAGAAGGCCCAAAAAAGATTCTCTCTTTTGAGAAGCAACTCGCACACATCGGCCTCAAGGCTCCTTTCATGTGTGTGTTTTATTAAAATTCAGTTGAAAAATGACGGATGCAGCCTTTTGTCGTGCAACATCGGGCCTAAAGGTTGAACAGGTGTCCATTTGTTACAGTTACAGCAGTTCTTACTTTTCTTTTCCATGTGATCCAGGTGATTGTGTGTTGAACTGGTTTAAAATACAGATATAGATATTTACAGTTATACTTTACACCACTGTACCATGTGGAGAATCTTCAGGCTGCTAAACGTGATGGAGCGAAATGAGCCACAAACCAGTTTCATGAGGTATTTAAATAACGCTAATAGAAACGTCTTTTTGGTGATGTTGTGCATTCACAGAATATAATTCAACAGCTGGGAAAGTAACATGCGGTGGATGTTTCCTCAGGAAGGTCAAGAGTGACCGCCTCCCGCAGTTTAGCTGTTTATTTACACCGTCCCACTCAATGCGGAGAGCCCTCCACAGCTGTGAGCGTGACTTCACGCTGGGTGACTCTCCGTAGTGAAGGGCGGGTGGGGAGGGATTGTTGGGATAGAGCCACGGACGGGACTGCATAGGCAGGATTGGATTTATCAGGGCTGCAGCGCATCAAGTCTGTCTCCTTTTGTTCACCCACCTCCTCTAAGCATGTGATGTGTTGTGTTAGCCAACACAGTGGTAGTAGAGGTGGTGGCTTTTTATTCATCTATCTATTCATTTATTGCAGATGTCGTTCATTGTCTAAATGTTTCCTGGTGAAATTCTAGTCTCAGTTTTGTCATGCATTTTTATTTTTAGGCCTTCTAAGCATTGGGAGGCCGCGGTGCAGTCAGCACGGTTTGAGGGTGATGTTCACAGTAGACTGTGATAGTTTCCACGCAGTGTTATTTTCAAAGTCTTTCTATTTGAACAGAAAGAGTTTGATTTGATTTGTTTTAGTCTTTTTATCTTTCTCATTGGCGCCGTGGGAAACTTAAAAGTTGTAATTTCTTGGAGCAGATAAATACAGCAAGGAAGAGAGAGAGGAAGCGGTTAAAAGGAGAAGCCCATATTGCATAGAGACAGTAGCAG